>NC_135235.1:383987765-384295734 GCF_051348905.1 Ranitomeya variabilis | reverse complement strand
TATTACAGCTAGGCATGTGAGCTCACACTGACTTTTTCTTTTTTTACAATTTGTTCCCCACATGACATTAATGCCATACTCGTACAAGTTCAACCAAAACACCTGTCTATGGCTAGACAGATCAGACTTGAATGTGCTCTAATACTAATTTAATGAATACGTCACCCTCAAAAGGTACAATGTTCTGAATCCAGCCACTCTTCTGCTTGTGGATTCAGAAAAGGGGGAATTGGTGACAGCATTAGAGAAAAAAAAAAGTACTCTGGTACGTTGACATGACGCACAAACATGACTGCATAGGAACTGATGAGTCAGGAGACAGAATGTTTTACATATGTTCATGAAAAACCTGTTCCTAATGCATATTTTGAAGTTTTATTTTTGTAGATGTCTCCAGATACCACCAGGATGGGCGATTCTATACTGGACATGCAGTAGTATCCTCACATGAGGTAATCCGAGTTGAACCACTCCCTCCTCACATGTCGGTGCAGGAGGCAGAGTTGAAGGCACTCACTGAGGCGTGTAGAGCTGCTGCAGGTAAAGTCGCTAATATTTATACAGATTCGAATTATGCATGGGGAATATCCCATGATTATCGCCCTGTCTGGAGAAGCAGAACGTTTCTTACATCAGCCGGTAAGCCCATTAAAAATGCAGAGCTGGTGAAACAATTAGTGGAGGCATTGACGTTACCAGTCCAGGTTGGCATCGTCAAGGTAACAGCACACTCGAACGGTGACTCTGTGGAGGTAGAGGGCAACAGAAGGGCGGACGAGGCTGCTAAAGTAGCAGCAAGGCGGCCTAGGGAGCAGTGGACGGTGGCGGAGAGTCAGCGTATTCCAGCCACACTGAGCCTAGATGTCCTGAAATCCCTCCAGCTGCCCAAACAGAGAAGGAACACGGGGGAGAATGGGAGCTGAGCTGAACTCAAAAAGAAGTTTTGGGAGAATAAGGATAAATTGTATATACCAAGGTCCCTGTTCCTAATAATGGCGCAAGCAACACCTGGCCCCACTCACACCTCAAAATGTCACATGTGTCCATGGAGGATGCCTTCCGGATCGCTCCTGGTTTCAGTTACGCAGCAGCAAAGCTCGTACGGTCATGCCTCATCTGTGCACAGCACAACCCTGGTAAAACAGTAAAAATCCCTAAGAAAGCGACACCCAGGCCTCTCTACCCGTTTCAGAGACTGCAGACTGTCTACATACAGCTACCCAAGGTACGAGTGTGTGAAAAATGTCCTAGAATGTGTAGATCTCTTCTCTGGTTGGCTGGAAGCCTATCTGGTAAAATGTGCAAATGCTAAAGCGACTGCAGACAAACTGATGAAAGAACTGATCTGCAGGTATGGTGTCCCAGAAACCACAGAGAGCGATAGGGGTACACACTTCACGGGAGAAATATTGAGGGAAGTCATGCAGGCCCTGGGAGTACAGCAAGCATATCATGCACCATATAGACAACAAAGTAGTGGGAAAGTGGAGAGACTAAATGGGACACTTAAACTGAAAATTCAGAGGCCATGGCAGACACAGGAAAGAGCGGGGTAGAGTGCTTATCTCTTGCACTCTTGTCAGTCAGACACACTCAAAATAGAAAGACAGGCTTGTCTCCTTCTGAAGTCCTGTTTGGTAGTTTGCCAGAGACTGGTCTGTACTTCCCACAGGTGCTACAAATTCAACACGGTGCTATAACAGCCCATGTCCAGGCCTTGCAGAAAAGACTTAATGTAGTGCATAAACATGTGTTTTCATCCATTCCAGATCTTAATGCCAGTGCGGACGCACATCTGCTGAATCCAGGTGATTGGGTGGTCATACACAGACACGTGAGAAGGAGCCTATATCCATGGTTTGACGGCCCGTTGTAAAGTCCAGCTGACCACGTTCACTTGAGGGAACGCCCACCTGGATCCATGCCAGTCACTGCAAAAAGATCTTTTCACTAGCAGAAAGACTGTTGTTCTAATCACCTTGCTGGCAGTGGTAGGATGTTTGCACCTTACAGAGACACTGAATACACTTTTAAATGTCGACAAGGACAAAAACTGCTGGACTGTTGGATCTGTACACACAGCCCAGTATCTGCAAGGACTATGCTGTACTTTGCCATACCCCAGGAGCCAAGGAGGGTATTAACACCACACTGCATACACAATGAGACTTGGACTCAGATTTTCTAGGTTCCTTAAGGTTCTTAATAAGACTAATACAATATAGAGACTCCTTTTTAAATTCAGCCGATTGGCTTAGCGGCCTAGAGGGAGGGATTATTTTTGACTTGACAGACTTGTATGCAAATTTTGTTGCTTTGCTTATTGTTTTATGTAGCCGTAAAAGCGCTAATATATGTATTACCTAAGGCTGAACCTTCTGTAGTGTATCATAAGCCCCGTATGGCCACTGCTGATGGGGGAGGTGAGTGTCCACACTGAGGGTGGATGGGCGAAGCAGGTAGAAAGCCCCCTTGTGGGTACTAGACCCATGAGACAGTAGCTCTCCTTTGTGGACATCAGCTGACCCCGTAGCAAAGGTTATACCATTTACAAAAGGGGGAAATTGATATAGAAGGGTTAATAGTTTGCCTTTAAGTGCCTTTTACCTTTAAGTGTTAGAATTACTAGAATCTGTTGACGCAGTAGTCTGACGGTCTCCTCTTCAAGGAGACTATACTTCTTATCATGTATGTTCTCAATAGTCAGCCACAACATGTTCTGGGTTATGGTAAATAAAGTATGACCCTGGGTGATGGTGGGGGCTACATGACTTACATTGAAATGCATTTGTTGTAAATGGTATAAAACATTGCCTTGGTTTTAATATATCAGATAAAAGTGACTTGCTCACAGGATATGTGTGAGGTGTCTTTTTGTCTCCAAGCGCGCTTGTAAAATGATGGGCGTAACTACCTGATTTGGCTCTCACTGGTGATCTGTCAGCTGACATTGGGTCAGAACGAAAACAGCTACGACAGTTACTATGAACTATTGAAATAATAATCTTGTACTATTCTGTTGCATTTCCATTGCATTTCCATTGACACATATTGTAGAAAAAATATATAAATGCTTGGATCCTTTTTTCAACAGGACATTTTCTTTTACTCTTTTACCCCCCCAGCCTGCGTTCATCTTCATGACTTTTTTTCAATTCTGACCACTGTCACTTTATGAGGTAATAACTCTGAAATGCTTAAACGGATCCCAGTGATTCTGAGAATGTTTTTTCATGACATATTGTACTTTATGATAGTGGTAAAATTGGTTCTATATGACTTGCTTTTATTTGTGAAAATATTGGAAATTTGGCAAAAAAAATTGAAAATTTTAGGGACTTTGAAGGGCATATGTGACAGAAAATACCCCACCTTAAAAACGGATCCCCTCAAAGTGCACAAAATCACATTAAAGAAGGTTATTGAGCCTTCATGTGCTTCACAAGAATTAAAGCAATGTGGAAGGAAAAATTGAAAATTTTACTTTTTCCCACACAAAAGTTGCTTTAGCCCTTTTTGAAGGCAAAATTGGCTGGAATCGTAAGCAGATGCCATGTCAGGTTTGGAGAGAACCTGATGTGCCTAAACAGTGGAACCACCCCACTAATGACCCCATTTTGATAAACTAGACTCTTCAAGGAATTTATATAGATGTGTTGTGAGCACCTTGCACTCCCAGTTGCTTCACAAAATGTTATAAAGTTGAGCCGTGAAAATAAAAAAAATCTAATTTTTTAGCCCTCAATTTTTTTATTTTCACAAGAGCAACAGGAGAACATGGACCATAACATTTTTTGTGCAATTTTTAATGAGTATGCCGATACCTCATATATGATAGAAAACTACTGTTCGGGTGCACAGCAGGACTCAGGAGGGAAGGAGCACCGTTTGACTTTTAGAGCTCAAAATTGGCTGTAAGAGATAGCGGACACTATCTCGCGTTTGCAGAGCCTCTGACATGCCTAAAAAGTGGAAACCCCAACTAGTGACCCCATTTTGGAAAATACATGTCTTCATCTAGGGGTGTAGTGAGCGTTTTTAATCTTCAGATGATTCACAGAATTATAAATCATTAGGCTGAGTAAATGGAAAATTACCATTATTTGCCACTAAAATTTTGTTTTGGCCCCAAGTTTTTAATTTTAAAAAGGAATAATGGAAGAAAATGAAACCTACAGTTTGTTACAAAATTACTCCTGATTACTCCAATACCCCATCTGTGGTCAAAAACTACTTTTGAGGCACAGAGCAAAGATCAGAAGGCAAGAAGTGCATAATGGAGATCAGATTTTGCTGGAATGGTTGGAGGGTGTCATGTCACATTGGCAGAGCCCCTGAGGTGCCAGAACAGCAGAACCCCTATAAGTGACCTCATTTTTCAAACTACTCTTCTCAATGAATTCATCAAAGGGTGCAATGATCATATTGATACCATGTGTCACAGAATTTTATACCATTGGGCAGTGAAGAAAACATAATTACATTTTTAGCACAAAAATGTTATTTTAGCCCCAGATTTTACATTTTCATATTGGGAAATGGTTAAAAATGGCACCAAAATTTGTCACACAATTTTTGCTGAATGTAGAAATACCTCACATATGGCTGTACAGTACTGCTTAGTGAAACTCGTAAAAGACAAAGTGCTATTTGCCTCCCGGCGCACAGATTTTCCTATAATGGTTTGTGGACTTTATATAAAGAGCCCCTAAGTGCTAGAAGAGCAGATTCCCTCCTCAAGTGACTTAATTTTGGAAATTATACCCCTTTGGGAATTTATCTACAAATGCAGTGATGATTTAAGTGCATGGGCGTTTTTCAGAAACAAGCAGCAGTGGATGTTGCTGAGTGAAAGTTGCAAATCTGCCATTGTACTGCGTGTATGTTGCCTGCCGGCGGCTCACCTGGTTAGTATTATCGATTATTGACTATTTATGAATACTATTTAAAGTTGCTCCACACCACCATTTAGCTGTGGATCTTGAGGAAGACGCCTCTAGCGTCGATACGCGTGGGTCATGTATTGGTAGAGTCCTGTCATTTATCCAGCCGGCTTATTGCCTTTCATGTGGGAAGGGTGCTTGGGAGCAGATTTGGGGCGGCTTTTTCATCTATGGCCGCTGCTACCCAGATCCCTTTGGTACACTTTGTTTTTCCCTTCTAATGTGCATGGAGTTTCTTTGCCTCCCAGACTTGATAGTGTGTCATGTATATTTGACTAACTGACCATTGGGCCAATTGGCTACTGTTAGGTGGCACAGCATGCATATAGGAACATTTACCTTGTACTATACTTTTTCCCACTGCATGGGCATATACTTGTACCGGCATTATTAGCTGCTATTTGACTTTCCAATATGTTTCTAGTATTGTACTCTGTATCACCTGGACCCCTATCTCCCATTGTTTGTGGGAGTTTTTAATTGTTTTTATAACAGTTGTTTGTGTGGTGTGGTTTAAATAAAATTTGTTGTTATTTTTTGAAATATAAAGGTGGTAATCCCATTTCTTTGATGCTACCTTTTTTCTTATGTAGTTTTGGATTCTATGTATAGGCATCAGGTGATCCCCTATGAGTATTAGGATGGTGCCCGCTCAATCTTTGTTGTTTTGAGTATTTGGTTTAACTGGCTTCTTTTGTTGGTTCTTCTGAGTGGAGGCACATCCGAGTGGTTTTTTAATATGGATTTAAGCTCCAGGGAGGCAGCTTGGCGGAGCCAAGGTGTGGACATTTTTGGTCCACCTGAAGTACCATTGGAGGCTTCAGCCCCTAGTGATGGAGGATTTGAATCTCTCACAACTCAAATGATTAGCTTGCATAAAAATCTTACCAAGACTTGGTGGAATCTTAAAACATTGGAGGAGTATAAAAAACATAATTTGGTACCTAGGGGCTTACGGGTTCATATATTCCCCGCTTAGGAAGTGGACATGGACTTCAAAACTAAATGGGAGAGCGGCTTGCATAAATGCTCGTCTCTATTGATTGACTTATTGATTGACCACGATCATCAGGTATTATCCAGCTTGAAGGAGGAGATTAGGAGTAAGGAGGTCTTACTTGATGCCTTTGAGAATAAAAAGGATTTGGTCATTCCCTTTAAGGAGAGGCTTAAACTGATTGTAGATCGTATTGAAAAAGACATTATTAGAGGGAAACGTGATAAGTTCCAGAGGGACAAGTTGGACTATGCTGAGGGGAAAGCGTTTAGATGGACGCACCAGCGCAATAAGAGAAAGTCCTCAGGGAGACAACAGACGATGCCATCTACTAATACAGTGAATTCAGACATTGCGTCAAGTGATTTTTTATCTACGGATACCAGCGACCGTGAAAGCGGCACCGACGGGGGAGAAGGAAACGCTCGAACAACAAAAAGAAGAACTGGCGCCACAAGGAGTGGTCTCCGAGTTTCAGGAGGGTGACCCGCCTCAACAATCGCAGGAGATAGATTCTGACACAGTCCGGCCCGATCAACTGGTTAAAGATTCTGGTGAGTTGAATATCATCAATTTATCCTCCTATATCTTGTCTAACACAGAGAGATCTTTATTGGCCAGGGGTCTGTCGTTCTCCCCAATGAATACCTTAGATAAATTCGAACTTACTAAGGATTTGTATTTGTTCTGCAATTGACCTTCAAATTGTTATATCAACATCCATCTATTATGGACGGGTTGAGTGACCTTGACAGACAAGCTCTCCGTGATCTAACTGAGCTATTAGATGAGAATGAGAGCTATCAGGGTTGGAGGAAATTTAGCGGCCGACTGCCATCGCAGGCCACACCTTCCTTTTCACTCTTCCCAGCCATTCAAATCTTTTTTGATAAAGTCAGTCAAGACATCCGTGACTTGAAGGTCAATAAGCATTGTCAGAACAACTTGTCTAAGGTGGAGAGACGGGCTCTGGCCAATCTAAAATCAAATGATCTATTTGAAATAAAGGAGGCTGATAAGGGGGGCAACATAGTGCTGTGGCCCAAAGACATGTATTGCCTGGAAGCAAAGCGGCAATTGGGCAATACACAGCACTATGTTGCCCTACCCCACGCCAGTATTTAAGTCTGGGTTGGACAAGCTACTCTCAAATGCTCTGTCCAGGGGTATTATTGACAAAAAGGAACTGGACTACTTAACAGTTAAATTCCCGGTCATTCCAATGTTCTATATGCTCCCAAAAGTGCATAAGTCGTTATCTAATCCCCCGGGTAGACCGATAGTCTCGGGGATTGGGGGTCTGTTTGAAAAGGCTTGCATTTATTTGGACTTTTTCCTACAGCCCATCGTTCTTAACCTGGATTCTTACATTCGTGATTCCTCCTTTTTAATTCAGCAACTGGACACACTGGAAGTACCTGATAATACTATTCTAGCAACTTTTGACGTGGAAGCACTCTACACGAATATCAACCATGACCTAGGTATTATGGCTGTGTCTTTTTATTTAGATAAATTCTCAACAGGAAACAGGGGGCATGACTCCTTTATTTTAGATTTATTGAGAATGATCCTGGAAAGGAATTACTTTGTTTTTGATCGAGTATATTATAAACAGGTTTCAGGCACCGCGATGGGGGCCAGATGTGCGCCCTCATACGCGAAACTGTTTATGGGCTGGTGGGAGGAGACCCAGGTGAAAAATAGTCCATTCTTTTGCAATAATGTACTGAAGTGGTATCGCTTTATCGACGATATTATTGTCTTATGGACAGGTTCCGTTGATGATTTGGAGACCTTCGCGGGAGAACTCAATAGCAACAGTGTGAACATCCGTTTGACCTCTCACTTTTCCAATAATTTCGTTGATTTCCTGGATCTGAAGATCATGCTACAAGACAACTGTATTTGTACGACACTCTTCCGTAAAAGCACGGCTACCAATAACCTACTACACTACTCTAGCTTCCATCCGCGCCATTTGCACGACAGTATCCCGAAGGGCCAGTTTCTGCGTTTAAGAAGAAATTGTAGCCAGGTGTCAGACTTTCAAACTGAATCAAGATTACTTACAGACCGCTTCCGGGAACGCGGGTATCCTCGGAGGATTATTGCCGGTGCCTTTGAACATTCCCGTCAGAAGCCAAGAGAGGAAGCCCTGAAACCTCGGGTGAGAACCAATGCATATACATCCAGTCTGATCACCCAATTTAACAACCAATGGGGGGACGTTCGTAACGTTATGGAAGAGAACTGGGGGATCCTACTCAGTGATAGTAGGTTGAAATTGGTTATTCCGGACAAACCCAAGATTGTGGCTAGGAGGGCAAAAAATCTTAAGGACTGCCTATCGAGCAGTCATTTCAGGCGCCCTACTACTAGGATCCATGTAAACCATCCAACTTTTGGATCTTATCCGTGTGGGGGATGTTCCGCTTGTACATACATGATAGCAGAGACGGGGATCACATTACCATCTTTATCCTTCCAGGTGTCTCCCAAATCTTTCTTTAACTGTCGTACTCGGAATCTAATTTATGCCCTGATCTGCGGATGTGAGAAGGTCTACGTGGGACAAACCACTCAAGAGCTGCGCCGCAGGATTCAGCAACATGTGTCTAACATCTGTATGGCCGGGACAGATAAGAGCAAGGGTAAGCAAATCACCTCAGTGGCGGCTCATTTTCTGGACCAGCATAATGGTACCCCCAGAACCCTTCGGGTCATGGGGTTGGAGAAAGTTTTTGTGAGTATTAGGGGTGGGAGAATCACAGACGAACTCCTGCGCAGAGAGTCTCGGTGGATTTACAAATTAAACAGTTTGTCACCCCATGGCTTAAATGAAGAACTCCTTTATACGGGCTTCTACAAGAGATTGTAGTTCCAAGCATTATATCAGGGTGGGGGGTAGATGTGCGCAAAATTTTTTTGTTTGGTTACTTTGATTTATTGGGCCTTGTTGCCCTTGTTTATTATTTCTTTTTATAAGTTGTTTTTTTGGTTTTCCCCCTTTACACACTTTTTTCCTAAAAAAACTTTTTTTTCCCATGTCTTTTTTTATTTTCATTTTCCCTTTTTTCCTTTTAGGTCATGATATCACCTGACTAGTTTCTTTTCTAGGGGTTTGGACATCTTGAACTGAGGATATGAATTAAATTCCACTCTAGGAGGTTCTTGGACATATGTGGACTAAGACTCCTGTCGCACCTATTTGTGATGCATTCTTGGATGAAGGCTGGAATGGGGTCTGTGACCTTGAAAAAGAAAAAGAAAAGGAAAAAGACGGGGACATGCTTTTGGACTTCGGCCTTTATGTTCGGATTATTTGTATATATTGTAATTCAGATAATATATCTCCCTTTTTTTTTTTTTCTGTGCATGCTGTGCCTCCTATCACTTGCCCTATGGTTTTCCTCTCCTGGTGGGCTTAGTGCCTTCTCAGGTAGCACAGGAACACTTGTGGCAAAATTACTTACTTGAGGCCGTATTGTGGTAGGCCTTAATATGTAGGTTAAGCATTAATCGCTTAGGCTTACTATGTTGCGTTTTCTAAACCACATGAGTGTATTTCTCCCCCGCAGCTTTTTACACTATTACAATCTTATAAAACATTTGTGTCTTTATAATCCTTGGGGTTTGCTTGAATATCTCCTTTTCCTAATTTGACCTTTTACAATATCATACTTATTTCTATTGGCCTCATGTGCTTCTAGGTCTGCCCCTCATGATCATTACCTTTTGTTATACTTCTCTCATACCGCGCAAGCGCATATAATATGGTGGTGGTTATTTTGATAATGTCCTTGCTCACTAACCATGCATTTATTGGTGGCATAAGAGACACTAATGCTGGTCTGCAGTCCTGGGATGCCCCCCTTCCTGAGTCGGGCCACGTCTGTTGCTTGGCATGGTCGGGGTATATTCTTTGTTTTGTGCATACCTGGTGATATAACAATCGATGTCGCGGGTTTATGTTTGCGCAAACTGGTCCGCTGGGAGCAGGGCGCCTGCACACAGTGTAGCTTGTTTTTACGGGCCCCGTTGTGACCCACAGACATGACTGTTACTAACAAGTGTGCAGTACCTATTACCCTTCTCCCACTGGACCAGGGCACTCACACAATCCAGTTATGAGGCATTGTCCCCTCAAGCTGGTTGCCTTGGTAACTATTATTACAGACGTGTGCTTGCAGTCTAACACTTGGTCTTCGCGGCGCCTGCGTGCATGTTTGATTGCCACGCCTCTGTGGTGCGTCTGCTCGTTGTTCTTCCTGTTTGGCTGGTTGCCTTGGTTGCAGTGGCTGTGGACTGGCGCGTGCGCCGTCCGCCCTATTTGGGGCCCTATGCGCCTGCGCACTCTGTTGGTATACACGCCGTTATGGATTCCCTGTTAGTCACGGCTGCCTGCCGGCGGCTCACCTGGTTAGTATTATCGATTATTGACTATTTATGAATACTATTTAAAGTGGCTCCACACCACCATTTAGCTGTGGATCTTGAGGAAGACGCCTCTAGCGTCGATACGCGTGGGTCATGTATTGGTAGAGTCCTGTCATTTATCCAGCCGGCTTATTGCCTTTCATGTGGGAAGGGTGCTTGGGAGCAGATTTGGGGCGGCTTTTTCATCTATAGCCGCTGCTACCCAGATCCCTTTGGTACACTTTGTTTTTCCCTTCTAATGTGCATGGAGTTTCTTTGCCTCCCAGACTTGATAGTGTGTCATGTATATTTGACTAACTGACCATTGGGCCAATTGGCTACTGTTAGGTGGCTCAGCATGCATATAGGGACATTTACCTTGTACTATACTTTTTCCCACTGCATGGGCATATACTTGTACTGGCATTATTAGCTGCTATTTGACTTTACAATATTTTTCTAGTATTGTACTCTGTATCACCTGGACCCCTATCTCCCATTGTTTGTGGGAGTTTTTAATTGTTTTTATAACAGTTGTTTGTGTGGTGTGGTTTAAATAAAATTTGTTGTTATTTTTTGAAATATAAATGTGGTGATCCCATTTCTTTGATGCTACCTTTTTTCTTATGTAGTTTTGGATTCTATGTATAGGCATCAGGTGATCCCCTATGAGTATTAGGATGGTGCCCGCTCAATCTTTGTTGTTTTATGTTGCAGTGCCTAGTACGTTGTAGTGCCCAGTACATTATGCCCAGCTTGTGCTTCTGGAGACATGCACCCATAAATTGGGCGGGCTCTGATCGGATTGAGGGAGAAAATGGCTAGAAGGTTGGAGGAGGTTTTAAACTAGGGATGGGGGGGAGGGTATTCATTTTATAGGAGGGGAAGATAGTGCAGATAGAGACCTGGGCACAAATAATGAAATTGGCAGTGGGGGTGGCATGGGGGCTGGGGTTAGAAAAGTGAATAATTTAAGAAAGAATGGAGGTACAGAAAGATACTTAAAGTGTATGTATACTAATGCCAGAAGCCTCGCCAACAAAATGGAGGTATTAGAATTAATTTTGTTGGAGCATAACTATGACATGGTGGGGATATCTGAAACATGGCTAGATGAGAGCCATGATTGGGCTGTTAACTTGCAGGGCTATAGCCTGTTCAGAAATGACCGAACAGATAAGCGAAGGGGAGGTGTGTGTCTATATGTAAAATCATCCTTAAAACTAGTGTTGAGCGATACCTTCTGATATCGGAAAGTATCGGTATCGGAAAGTATCGGCCGATACCGGCAAAATATCGGATCTCGCCGATACCGATACCCGATACCAATGCAAGTCAATGGGATGAAAATATCGGAATTAAAATAAACCCTTTCTTTCCTTGTAGGTTCATTCTATATGAAGGAAAACAACTAAGAATAATGTAGGATGTATTAGGGGACGTGGCGGAGACATTAAAGGCATAGAGGTTTAGCCCAATCAAATAGAATAGCAGGAATTTTAAAAAAATTTTAAGACGTTCGGAGTTACAAAGATATTGACTATGTTAAGATTTTTTTTATTTTGTCAGATATTGATGTTTCACTACTTCCACGCCCTTCACCCTCTTTTTTACTTCTCCCACACTTTCTTCTTCATCATCATCAGCATCTTTGACATCAAGTTCTTCTTCACCTTATTCATCTTCTTCTTCATCTTCTACCTATAATTTTTTTTTGTTACATTGTTCATATTCTTTTTATTTAACTATTATTCTTCTTCATATTCAAGTTCTTCATCATATTCTTATTTGTGACAGGCATTCCCGTAGTTGTTATCTATAAAAGTTTGAAGATTACACCTTCCGTTCTGCCTGTCACAAAAGAGTTACATTTGTCCGCGTTCAGTTTGGCCTGCAGCATCAGGCTTTATCCAGGGGCACCACGAGGAGGAACGGACTCACCCCCATACAATGCTTAGTCTTCTTCTGCTTATAATTTAGATAATATCTTTTGCTCTGATATTTAGTGTTATGCTTAATGTTCTTCTGCTCTTTGTTCTGCAGCCTCTTGTTCTTCTGCTTCTCGGTCTCCCATGTCGTCGTCGTCTCCAGGGTCGTCGTCATCTCAGTGGTTGTCGTCTCTGGTGTCGTCGTCATCTTAGGGGTGGTCTTCCGGGGCATCGTCTTTAGGGTCTTGAACTTGGAAATGTAGCAGAAGGTACAAGAAAGCTGAGAAAATGCTGAGAAACAGCTGATGGAACTGGAACTCGGATGGCTACCCGAAGGTCCAAGAGCCAATGGAACTACCGAGGACCAGCTGACGTTACTGGAACCCGGTTACTAAGCAGGAGGTACCCGTGCCTGAAAGCACTACCAAGGACCACCTGACGTTGGTGGAACTCGGATACCCAGAGCGAGGCACCTAAGCCAAAGGCTCTGCCCGGAAACAGCTGATGGTACTGGAACCAGGATGGGGAGCAGAAGGTACAAGAGCAAAAGACACTGCCGAGAACCAGCTGACGGTACTGGAACCTGGTTACTAAGCAGGAGGTACCCGTGCCTGAAAGCACTACCAAGGACCACCTGATGTTGGTGGAACTCGGATACCCAGAGGGAGGCACCTAAGCAAAGGCTCTGCCCAGAACCAGCTGACGGTACTGGAACCAGGATGGGGACCTATTCAAGCTTGTCTTCTTAGAGCCCCAACTATTGGGGTTGGAGCAAAGGGTCAGCAGGGGGAGCAGAGTGTAGGCTGAAGCCTGCACTGGAGGCATTTGGAGGTCTGTTGTGTCTGCGTGGCATTTGCAGGACATGATGCCGGCTACACAGCAGGGGAACAGCTGGCATTGCTGAACCCCACTGACACATTGGCGGGTGTTTTTCTCTGTGCAGCTAGCACTTCTGGGCGCCAACTGGCGGTGTTAGAGCCCAGGGTCAGCAGGAGGAGAGGGAGCAGAGTGTAGGCCGAAGCCTGCACTGGCGGCAGCTTTGTGTCTGCGTGGCGTTTGCAGGACACATTGCCGGCTACACAGCAGGGGAACAGCTGGCGTTGCTGAACCCCACTGACACATTGGCGGGTGTTTTTCTCTGTGCAGCTAGCACTTCCGGGTGCCAACTGGCGGTGTTAGAGCCCCGGGTCAGCAGGAGGAGAGGGAGCAGAGTGTAGGCCGAAGCCTGCACTGGCGGCAGCTTTGTGTCTGCGTGGCGTTTGCAGGACACGTTGCCGGCTACACAGCAGGGGAACAGCTGGCGTTGCTGAACCCCACTGACACATTGGCGGGTGTTTTTCTCTGTGCAGCTAGCACTTCCGGGCGCCAACTGGCGGTGTTAGAGTCCAGGGACAGCAGGAGGAGAGGGAGCAGAGTGTAGGCCGAAGCCTAATTGAACCAATTTTAAAGGTAACCTTTAACCCCCTCAGGTGTTACAAACTAGAAGAGCCACACCTTGTGCAGCTGTAATGCTGCACAAGTCAAAGGTTGCTCTTTAAGTTTTGAATCTTGCAGATGCTGAATGAAACACGTATAACATTTAGCCCCTTATACAGTCAAACTGTCTTGGAGGCGTGACTTTCCTTCTTAATGAGACGCAGCACAGCTGTCAAAAATCCCACCTTGGTGCTGGGCGCAGCCTCCTGAGCGCCGTTATTAGCTGTACAGGAGTCTGCGCTGTCGTGTTATCCCTTGGCCATGCGCTGTTAGCGCTGCCCGTCTTCTGACATCATTTCATGTCGGCCGGTGCGGTTCGCGTTGACCATGAATCCCAGCCCTGCAGTGTCTTTTCCTTAATTCACACTGTGGGGCTGGGATTCATGGCCTTGCGCAGTAAATATGTTCGCCTCTCACTCGTGTCCTTACACCTGCTACAGACTGTGCGGCGTCAGCTGATCCCTTATCGCATGCCACGGCCATGAAGCCGTACAGTCTGAAGAAGGCGGAAGGAGATGAGTGACAGGCGAAGATATGCACTGCTCATGCCCGTCAATCACACCCTCGCAGTCAAAATAAATAAGACACCGAGGGGCGTTGTGTCGGGCAGGGCGGCCGCAGAGGCGCAGCCAGCCAAACAATGATGTCAGAAGACGGGCAGCGCTACCAAGGGGGTTGCAGCGTGTCATTACAAAGGAAAGTCACACCTCAGGGACGGTTTAATGGTCTCAGGGGACACATTTTAGACGTGTTGCGTTCGGCGTGTGCAAGGAGAGTAACTTAATGAGCCACCTTGTACAAATGCAGCATTACTGCAGTACAAGGTGGCTGTTATACATGCCAATGCCTGGGGGGGGACAGGTTCCCTTCAATTTCAGTTCTTGTGTCTGCGTGGCGTTTGCAGGATACGATGCCGGCTACACAGCAAGGGAACAGCTGGCATTGCTGAACCCCACTGACACATTGGCGGGTGTTTTTCTCTGTGCAGCTAGCACTTCCGGGCGCCAACTGGTGGTGATAGAGCCCAGGGACAACAGGAGGAGAGTGAGCAGAGTGTAGGCCGAAGCCTGCACTGGCGGCAGCTTTGTGTCTGCGTGGCGTTTGCAGGACACGTTGCCGGCTACACAGCAGGGGAACAGCTGGCGTTGCTGAACCCCACTGACACATTGGCGGGTGTTTTTCTCTGTGCAGCTATCACTTCCGGGCGCCAACTGGCGGTGTTAGAGCCCAGGGTCGGCAGGAGGAGAGGGAGCAGAGTGTAGGCCGAAGCCTGCACTGGCGGCAGCTTTGTGTCTGCGTGGCGTTTGCAGGACACGTTGCCGGCTACACAGCAGGGGCACAGCTGGCGTTGCTGAACCCCACTGACAAATTGGCGAGGTGTTTGGCTCTGTGCAGCCAGCACTTCCGGGCACAAACTGGCGGTGTTAGAGCCCGGGGTCAGCAGGAGGAGCAGAGGGTAGGCCGAAGCCTGCACTGGAGCAAGTTGAAAGGGAACCTTTAACCCCCACCCCAGGCATTTGTTGCTGAAAGAGCCATCTTGTACAGCACTAATGATGCAAAAGGAAAAGGTGGCTCTTTTAATTATGCTCCTTTCAAAGGCTGAACTACACACTTATGAAAAGTGTCCCCTCACACCGTTAAACCATCCCGGAGGTGGGACTTTCCTTTGTAATGTGACGCAGCACAGCCGTCATTCCTACCCCCTTGGCGCCGTGCGCCGCCTCCTCAGCGTTGATTGGTTCTGTCCCGGAGCCTGCGCTGTTATGTTATCCCTTGGCCAGGCACACTTAGCGCTGCCCATCTTCTGACATCATTTGGTGTCAGGCTGGCTGCGCCTGTGCGGCCGCGCTGGCCTAGATCCCGCCTTGCAGTGTCGTCTAACGTAATCCCACCACGGGCCTGGGATCCGTGGCCATGCGCAGTGCATATCCTCGCCTCTCACTCCCCTCCCTCCGGCTTCTTCAGACTGTGCGGTGTCA
Organism: Ranitomeya variabilis; assembly: GCF_051348905.1. NCBI lineage: Eukaryota > Metazoa > Chordata > Amphibia > Anura > Dendrobatidae > Ranitomeya > Ranitomeya variabilis. The sequence continues at coordinate 384,279,992 of NC_135235.1, read as the reverse complement.
CAGCCGTGGCATGCTATTAGGGATCAGCTGACACCGCACCATCTGAAGAAGCCGGAGGGAGGGGAGTGAGAGGCGAGGATATGCACTGCGCATGGCCACGGATCCCAGACGACACTGCGAGGCGGGATCTAGGCCAGTGCGGCCGCACAGGCGCAGCCAGCCTGACACCAAATGATGTCAGAAGATGGGCAGCGCTAAGTGTGCCTGGCCAAGGGATAACATAACAGCGCAGGCTCCGGGACAGAATCAAACAACGCTGAGGAGACGGCGCACGGTGCCAAGGGGGTAGGAATGACGGCTGTGCTGCGTCACATTACAAAGGAAAGTCCCACCTCCGGGACGGTTTAACGGTGTGAGGAGACACATTTCATAAGTGTGTAGTTCAGCCTTTGAAAGGAGCATAATTAAAAGAGCCACCTTTTCCTTCTGCAGCATTACTGCTGCACAAGGTGGCTCTTTCAGTAACAAACGCCTGGGGGGGTGGGGGTGGGCAGGTTCTCTTAAGTTTTAGTTGTGCCAGCGTGGCGGTCGCATGATACGTTGCCGGATACACAGCAGGGGAGCAGCTGACGTTACTGAACCCCACTAACACATTGGCGAGGTGTTTGGCTCTGTGCAAACAGCACTTCTGGGCAGCAACCAGCAGTGTTGGAGCCCAGGGACAGCAGGAGGAGCAGATAGGAGGTATTGCAGCACACACAGCAGGGGAGCAGCTGACTTTACTGAACACCAATAACAGAGGAGCGACTGTTGACTGTGTGGACAGCACTTCCAGGCACCAACTAGCGGTGTTGGAGCCCAGGGACAGCAGGAGGATCAGATAGGAGGTATTGCACCACACACAGCTGGGGAGCAGCTGACGTTACTGAACCCCAATAACAGAGGAGCGACTGTTGACTGTGCGGACAGCACTTCCAGGCACCAACTAGCGGTGTTAGAGCCCAGGGACAGCAGGAGGAGCAGATAGGAGGTATTGCAGCACACACAGCAGGGGAGCAGCTGACGTTACTGAACCCCAATAACAGAGAAGCGACTGTTGACTGTGCGGACAGCACTTCCAGGCACCAACTAGCGGTGTTAGAGCCCAGGGACAGCAGGAGGAGCAGATAGGAGGTATTGTAGCACACACAGCAGGGGAACAGCTGACGTTACTGAACCCCAATAACAGAGGAGCGACTGTTGACTGTGCATCCAGCACTTCCAGGCACCAACTAGCGGTGTTAGAGCCCAGGGACAGCAGGAGGATCAGATAGGAGGAATTGCAGCACACACAGCTGGGGAGCAGCTGACGTTACTGAACCCCAATAACAGAGGAGCGACTGTTGACTGTGCGGACAGCACTTCCAGGCACCAACTAGCGGTGTTAGAACCCAGGGACAGCAGGAGGAGCAGATAGGAGGTATTGCAGCACACACAGCAGGGGAGCAGCTGACGTTACTGAACCCCAATAACAGAGGAGCGACTGTTGACTGTGCGGACAGCACTTCCAGGCACCAACTAGCAGTGTTAGAGCCCAGGGACAGCAGGAGGATCAGATAGGAGGTATTGCAGCACACACAGCAGGGGAGCAGCTGACGTTACTGAACCCCAATAACAGAGGAGCGACTGTTGACTGTGCGGACAGCACTTCCAGGCACCAACTAGCGGTGTTAGAGCCCAGGGACAGCAGGAGGATCAGATAGGAGGTATTGCAGCACACAGCAGGGGAGCAGCTGACGTTACTGAACCCCAATAACAGAGGAGCGACTGTTGACTATGCGGACAGCACTTCCAGGCACCAACTAGCGGTGTTAGAGCCCAGGGACAGCAGGAGGAGCAGATAGGAGGTATTGCAGCACACACAGCAGGGGAGCAGCTGACGTTACTGAACCCCAATAACAGAGGAGCGACTGTTGACTGTGCATCCAGCACTTCCAGGCACCAACTAGCGGTGTTAGAGCCCAGGGACAGCAGGAGGATCAGATAGGAGGTATTGCAGCACACACAGCAGGGGAGCAGCTGACGTTACTGAACCCCAATAACAGAGGAGCGACTGTTGACTGTGCGGACAGCACTTCCAGGCACCAACTAGCGGTGTTAGAGCCCAGGGACAGCAGGAGGAGAAGATAGGAAGTATTGCAGCACACACAGCTGGGGAACAGCTGACGTTACTGAACCCCAATAACAGAGGAGCGACTGTTGACTGTACGGACAGCACTTCCAGGCACCAACTAGCGGTGTTAGAGTCCAGGGACAGCAGGAGGATCAGATAGGAGGTATTGCAGCACACACAGCAGGGGAGCAGCTGACGTTACTGAACCGCAATAACAGAGGAGCGACTGTTGACTGTGCGGACAGCACTTCCAGGCACCAACTAGCGGTGTTAGAGCCCAGGGACAGCAGGAGGAGCAGATAGGAGGTATTGCAGCACACACAGCAGGGGAGCAGCTGACATTACTGAACCCCAATAACAGAGGAGCGACTGTTGACTGTGCATCCAACACTTCCAGGCACCAACTAGCGGTGTTAGAGCCCAGGGACAGCAGGAGGATCAGATAGGAGGTATTGCAGCACACACAGCAGGGGAGCAGCTGACGTTACTGAACCCCAATAACAGAGGAGCGACTGTTGACTGTGCGGACAGCACTTCCAGGCACCAACTAGAGATGTTAGAGCCCAGGGACAGCAGGAGGATCAGATAGGAGGTATGGCAGCACACACAGCAGGGGAGCAGCTGACGTTACTGAACCCCAATAACAAAGGAGCGACTGTTGACTGTGCGGACAGCACTTCCAGGCACCAACTAGCGGTGTTAGAGCCCAGGGACAGCAGGAGGAGCAGATAGGAGGTATTGCAGCACACACAGCAGGGGAGCAGCTGACGTTACTGAACCCCAATAACAGAGGAGCGACTGTTGACTGTGCGGACAGCACTTCCAGGCACCAACTAGCGGTGTTAGAGCCCAGGGACAGCAGGAGGAGCAGAAAGGAGGTATTGCAGCACACACAGCAGGGGAGCAGCTGATGTTACTGAACCCCAATAACAGAGGAGCAACTGTTGACTGTGCGGACAGCACTTCCAGGCACCAACTAGCGGTGTTAGAGCCCAGGGACAGCAGGAGGAGAAGATAGGAGGTATTGCAGCACACACAGCTGGGGAGCAGCTGACGTTACTGAACCCCAATAACAGAGGAGCGACTGTTGACTGTACGGACAGCACTTCCAGGCACTAACTAGCGGTGTTAGAGCCCAGGGACAGCAGGAGGAGCAGATAGGAGGTATTGCAGCACACACAGCAGGGGAGCAGCTGACGTTACTGAACCCCAATAACAGAGGAGTGACTGTTGACTGTGCATCCAGCACTTCCAGGCACCAACTAGTGGTTTTAGAGCCCAGGGACAGCAGGAAGATCAGATAGGAGGTATTGCAGCACACACAGCTGGGGAGCAGCTGACGTTACTGAACCCCAATAACAGAGGAGCGACTGTTGACTGTGCGGACAGCACTTCCAGGCACCAACTAGCAGTGATAGAGCCCAGGGACAGCAGGAGGAGAAGATAGGAGGTATTGCAGCACACACAGCTGGGGAGCAGCTGACGTTACTGAACCCCAATAACAGAGGAGCGACTGTTGACTGTACGGACAGCACTTCCAGGCACCAACTAGCGGTGTTAGAGTCCAGGGACAGCAGGAGGATCAGATAGGAGGTATTGCAGCACACACAGCAGGGGAGCAGCTGACGTTACTGAACCCCAATAACAGAGGAGCGACTGTTGACTGTACGGACAGCACTTCCAGGCACCAACTAGCGGTGTTAGAGTCCAGGGACAGCAGGAGGATCAGATAGGAGGTATTGCAGCACACACAGCTGGGGAGCAGCTGACGTTACTGAACCCCAATAACAGAGGAGTGACTGCTGACTGTGCGGACAGCACTTCCAGGCACCAACTAGCGGTGTTAGAGCCCAGGGACAGCAGGAGGAGAAGATAGGAGGTATTGCAGCACACACAGCTGGGGAGCAGCTGACGTTACTGAACCCCAATAGCAGAGGAGCGACTGTTGACTGTGCGGACAGCACTTCCAGGCACCAACTAGCGGTGTTAGAGCCCAGGGACAGCAGGAGGAGCAGATAGGAGGTATTGCAGCACACACAGCTGGGGAGCAGCTGACGTTACTGAACCCCAATAACAGAGGAGCGACTGTTGACTGTGCGGACAGCACTTCCAGGCATCAACTAGTGGTGTTGGAGCCCAGGGACAGCAGGAGGAGCAGAGGAACACCGTTTAGGCCAAAGCCTGATTGGAGCAAGTCGAAAGGGAACCTTTAACCCCCCCCCAAAAGGCGTTTGTAGCTGAAAGAGCCAGCTTTTGCATCACAAAGGATGCCAAAGGAAAAGGTGGCTCTTTTCATTATGCTCCTTGCAAACACAGAAACTAAACACTTATAAAATGTGTCCCCTCACACCGTTAAACCGTCCCGGAGGTGGGACTTTCCTTTGTAATGTGACGCAGCACAGCCGTCATTCCTACCCCCTTGGCGCCGTGCGCCGCCTCCTCAGCGTTGTTTGATTCTGTCCCGGAGCCTGCACTGTTATGTTATCCCTTGGCCTGGCACACTTAGCGCTGCCCATCTTCTGACATCATTTGGTGTCAGGCTGGCTGCACCTGTGCGGCCGCGCTGGCCTATATCCCGCCTCGCAGTGTCGTCTAATGTAATCCCACCGCGAGCCTGGGATCCGTGGCCATGCGCAGTGCATATCCTCGCCTCTCACTCCCCTCCCTCCGGCTTCTTCAGACTGTGCAGTGTCACGGCCGTGGCATGCTATTAGGGATCAGCTGACGGCGCACAGTCTGAAGAAGGCGGAGGGAGATGAGTGACAGCCTGAGGTGAAGATATGCACTGCGCATGCCCATGGATCCCAGGCCCGCAGTGTGATTAAATCAGAAGACACTGCGAGGCGGGATCTAGGCCAGCGCGGCCGCACAGGCGCAGCCAGCCTGACACCAAATGATGTCAGAAGATGGGCAGCGCTAAGTGTGCCTGGCCAAGGGATAACATAACAGCGCAGGCTCCGGGACAGAATCAAACAACGCTGATGTGGCGGCGCACGGCGCCAAGGGGGTAGGAATGATGGGTGTGCTGCGTCACATTACAAAGGAAAGTCCCACCTCCGGGATGGTTTTACGGTATCAGTGGACACACTTTAAAAGTGTTAAGTTCTGCGTGTGCAAGGAGCTAAACAAAAATGGTTACCTTTTCCTTGTGCACCATTATTGCTGCACAAGGTGGCTATTTCAGTAACAAACGCCTGGGGGGGGGACAGGTTCCCTTACATTTCAGTTGTTGTGTCAGCGTGGCGGTCGCAGGACACATTGCCGGCTACACAGCTGGGGATCAGCTGACATTACTGACACCCAATAACACTGGGTCGTATGTTTTGACTGTGCAGACGGCACTTCTGAGCCTCAACTGGCGGTGTTGGAGCCCAGGAATTACAGTTCAGGTGGTAGAAAGATGAACACAACAGGAGACCTGGATACTGTAGACAGTCACCCAATTATTTAATCAGGAAGAGGAGTGGCAAATTCCTGCGAGATCCAGGCCTGGTTCATTTTCAGGAAAGTAAGCCGGTCAACGTTATCGGAGGATAGTCGCATGCGACGGTCTGTTAGTACACCACCTGCAGCACTAAAGACGCGTTCCGATAATACACTAGCCGCAGGGCAAGCCAGCACCTCCAATGCATACTGGCTTAGCTCTGGCCATGTATCCAGCTTAGAGACCCAAAACTTGAAAGGGGAAGAGCCGTCTGGGAGTACAGCAAGAGGGCAAGACATGTAGTCTGTCACCATCTGACGGAACCGTTGCCTCCTGCTGACTGGAGCCGTCTGTGATGGTGTAGACATTTGTGGCGGGCACACAAAACTGTGCCACAGTTGGGCCATACTGGTCTTGCCTTGGGCAGAGGCACTGCTCCTGCTCCCTCATTGTGCAGAGCCTCCTCCACTGCCTGGACGCACTGAGCTGCTTTGTAAAGCACTAGCAGCACTTCTCTCAGTTGGACTGGAGAAGATGATGGAATTCACCAGTGTGTCTTGGTACTCCCACATTTTACGCTCCCGGTTCAACGGTGTGATGAGGCTTTGTACATTGTCCCGGTAGCGAGGATCGAGGAGGGTGAACACCCAATAATCAGACATGTTGAGAATGTGGGCGATGCGGCGGTCGTTTCTCTGGCACTGCAGCATGTAATCAACCATGTGCTGCAGACTGCCAACTGGCCAAGAAACGCTGTCCCCTGCTTGAGGCGTGATCTCTGCCCGCTCGTCATCACCCCACCCTCGCTGTACACACTGACTACTAGACAATTGTGTAACTCCCTCCTCTGGACCGATGTCTTCCTCCTCCATTGACTCCTCCTCATCCTCCTCACAAAGTGTCCCCTGCCTACGCGTTTTTGAGGAACCACGTGGCGCTGACTGTCCAGAAGATGATGGAAATGGTGAATCCTCATCCTCCACCTCTTCCACAACATCATCCCTTAGCGCTTGCAGTGATTTTTCAAGCAGGCAGATAAGGGGGACAGTCATGCTGACTAGTGCATCATCTGCACTCGCCATCCGCGTGGAATAATTGAAGGGACGCAAAACCTGGCAGACGTCCTTCATAGTGGCCCACTCTGTGGTTGTGAAGTCTGAACGGCGCGGAGTGCGACTTCTTTGCGCCTGATGCAGCTGGTACTCCATTACTGCTTGCTGCTGCTCACACAACCGCTCCAACATATGTAACGTGGAATTCCACCTGGTAGGTAGGTCACATATGATGCGATGTTCCAGAAGGCGGAATCAGCGCTGCAGAGCCGCATTGCGTGATTTTGCCGCGCTGGAACGCCGCAAGTGAGCACGCTCTAGGCGGATCTTGTGCAGCAGGGCATCAAGATCCGGATAGTCCCTCAAAAAACTCTGCACGACCAAGTTGAGCACATGTGCCAGACATGGGATGTGAGTGAGGTTGCCGAGGCCCAGAACTGCCACCAGATTTCGGCCATTATCACACACTACCATGCCTGGCTGGAGATTCGCTGCCACAAACCACACATCGCTCTCCTGCTTGATGGCATTCCAGAGCTCCTGCGCTGTGTGGCTTCGATTCCCCAAAGAAATTAATTTCAAGACGGCCTGTTGACGTTTGGCCACGGCTGTGCTCATGTCAGTCGTAACAGGTAAACGTTCACGGGTCCATGTGGAGGTGGACTGTGACGGCTCCTGCAGCGATGATTCTGAGGAACTTGTGTAAGAGGAGGAGTCAATGCGTACAGACTGGATTCCTGCAATCCTTGGAGTGGGCAGGACACGTCCTGTGCCACTCGCACGATCTGTACCCGGCTCAACGACATTAACCCAATGGGCAGTGAGGGAAAGGTATCGCCCCTGTCCATGGTGACTGGTCCACGCATCGGTGGTGAGGTGGACCTTGCTACTGACGGCGTTCAGTAGCGCGTGTTTTATGTGTCCCTCCACATGCTTGTGCAGGGCAGGGACAGCTTGCCTGCTGAAATAAAACCGTCTGGGCACATTGTACTGTGGGACTGCCAATGACATCAAGTCACGGAAGCTGTCAGTCTCCACCAGCCTGAATGACAGCATTTCCAGTGACAGAAGTTTGGTAATGCCTGCAGTCAGAGCCTGTGCTCGTGGGTGGTTTGATGAGAAAGGCCGCCTTTTCTCCCATGCTTGTACTACCGATGGCTGTAGACTGGGCTGAGAGTGTGAGGATGACTGGGAACGTGGTGCTGCGGGTGGAATTACAGTGGGTCTCTGGACAACAGTGCCAGAGGTTCTTCCATGGCGATCCTGGGAGGAAGCCGAACCAGCTGTGTGTGAGCTGGAGGAAGAGGCAACACGAGCTGAAGAGGTGGTAGCTGCCGCTGTTGGTTGGCCTAGGTCTTCAGTGTGTTTTTGTAACTCCGCCGCGTGCCTGGTCCGCACATGTTTCCACATGTTGGAGGTATTGAGGTTGCTGACATTTTTCCCTCTTTTGATTTTATGATGACACACCTTGCATTTGACATAGCAAATGTCATCTGCAACTGTGTCAAAAAAGGACCAGGCACTGCAAGTCTTGGGAGCGCCCATTTTGGCTTTTGGAAGAGACATGCTCCTAACGGGTGCCAAAGTGGAGGCTACAGGATCCGCAGTCTTCCCCCTCCCTCTCCTCTTTGGCCCGTTCGGGGAATCTCTTCCTCAGAGCTGCTCCCACCACCTTCCTGTCCCTCACGCCACGATGGGTCAAGGACCTCATCATCTAAACTACCCTCTGCCACCAACTGCTCCTCCTGGGTAGTCTCAGCAGCACAGCACGCACCAGAAAGTGGCACCTGAGTGTCATCAGCGGATGCGTTCTGCGGTGTGGTGACCAGAGGCACTGGCCCACCCGCATCTTCAGACTCAGAGAGAAAAAGCTGTTGGGCATCACTGTACACTGCCTCTTCTTCCATTTCTCCAATGCTGCTTGGCTGGCCCCCTGTTTCCAAGCCAAGAGATTCAGAGAACAGAAGTAGAGACGGCTCCTGTCCTGGGCTCTCTGTCTGCCTGGGCAATTTGGCAGGTGGTGAAGAGACAGATGGGTGCTCTCCAGTGCTCTGTGTCTGAGAGGATGTGGCACTAATTGAAGTCGATGCGTTAGCTGCCATCCATCCGACAACGGCTTCAATTTGGTCTTCACGCAGCAGCGGTGTACGGCGCTCTCCGACAAAGCTGCGCATGAAGGACTGTTCCCTGCTGAAGCTGGGTGATGATGAGTCACCGGTGCCCGCAGCAGGCACAGAATCCCCAAGTCCTCTCCCTGCTCTGCGCCCACGCCCACGTACCTTACTCCCTGCCTTCTTCATCTTGGTTGACTGATAAAGATAAGCAGAAAAGTACTAACGGCTTAGTGTGCTTATTCCTGAACAGCTCCTAACAGGTATAAGAAACACTAATTTTCTAAAGTGTGGACTAGACTTTAATATGAGCTAATGTGGCCTACACAACTGTAAAGTGGTGTGTTTGGTGAACTTTATTATTTATTTATTTTTTGGGGGCTGAACTGACAACAGGGCGAGCTGCACTCACACGGAGACCGTGCAGACAGCCGTAAACGGCGCTGCAAGGCCCCAAAAACCTCCTCTACGTTATCCTATGTAGTGTTTTTCCACAATTTAGCTGGATACGGGTGGAAAGCCACTAATAGGAATTATTTGAAAAAATGTGCAGCGGGCTGCACTATTTGCAAAAAAGGACAATGGAATGGATAGAACTGTATGAGTCAGTGAACCACCCTGAGCTGGATACAACCGGCTGTGGCTGCACACAGACTACAGGGCGAGCTGCACTCACACGGAGACCATGGAGACAGCCGTAAACGGCGCTGCAAGGCCCCAAAAACCTCCTCTACGTTATCCTATGTAGTGTTTTTCCACAATTTAGCTGGATACGGGTGGAAAGCCACTAATAGGAATTATTTGAAAAAATGTGCAGCAGGCTGCACTATTTGCAAAAAAGGACAAAGGAATGGATAGAACTGTATGAGTCAGTGAACCACCCTGAGCTGGATACAACCGGCTGTGGCTGCACACAGACTACAGGGCGAGCTGCACTCACACGGAGACCGTGCAGACAGCCGTAAACGGCGCTGCAAGGCCCCAAAAACCTCCTCTACATTATCCTATGTAGTGTTTTTCCACAATTTAACTGGATACGGGTGGAAAGCCACTAATAGGAATTATTTGAAAAAATGTGCAGCAGCCTGCACTATTTGCAAAAAAGGACAATGGAATGGATAGAACTGTATGAGTCAGTGAACCACCCTGAGCTGGATACAACCGGCTATGGCTGCACACAGACTACAGAGTGGGCTGCACTCACACACACACACACACATACAGAGACCTTGCAGATCGCTGTGAAAACAGCGCTGCAAGGCAAAAGCAAGGTGAACACACAGCGGTTGCTAAATTAGCCTGGGAAAAGCACAAAGAAGCAAATCGCTATCTCAACTGGCCCTCAGTCAGAACACAGCGTCTTATGCCTAACTGAATTCACAGCAGAGTGAGCCCAAAATGGCGCCAGCGACTTTTAAACTGCAGCATGACATCATTTCAGCAGCCAATCACAGCCTTGCCAGTAGTTTCATGCCCACCATGCTGAACAGGATGTGCCCACACTTGTAATCATTCCTCATTGGCTGAATTCGTGCTGTTTGAATTGAGAACTTCTAATTCCGGTATCCGATATGCGGCAAGTATCGGATCTCGGTATCGGAATTCCGATACCGCAAATATCGGCCGATACCCGATACTTGCGGTATCGGAATGCTCAACACTACTGAAAACCCATCCTGCGTGATAATATAGGTGAATCTAATGAAAATGTAGAGTCCCTGTGGGTGGAGATAAGGGGAGGGAGAAAAATAATAAATTACTGATAGGGGTTTGTTATAAATCTCCAAAAATAATGGACGCAACGGAGAATATCCTCATAATGCAAATAGATGAAGCTGCGACTCAAGGAGAATTCATTATTATGGGGGATTTCAACTACCCTGAAATAGATTGGGGAACAGAAACCTGCAGTGCCAGCAAAGGTAATCGGTTTTTGACAACTATGAGAGACAATTACCTTTCACAACTGGTTCAGGACCCAACAAGAAAGGGGGGCACTGCTAGACCTAATTTTAACCAACAGGCCAGACCGCATAGCAAATATAAGGGTTGGGGGTCACTTGGGGAATAGTGGTCACAAAATAATAAGTTTTCATGTATCCTTTAATAAGATGTGTAGTAGAGGGATAACAAGGACACTAAACTTCAGGAAGTCAAATTTCCAACGGATGAGAGATGATCTTGGTGCAATTAACTGGGACGATATCCTGAGACATAAAAATACACAAAGAAAATGGCACGTTTGTTAGCATCCTGAATAGGACCTGTGCACAATATGTACTGTATGTGAATAAACATACTAGAAATAGGAGGAAACCAATATGGCCAAATAAAGCTGTAAGGGGCGCTATAAGTGACAAAAAGAAAGCATTTAGAGAATTAAAGCAAGTAGGCAGTGATGAGGCAATAAATAAATATAGAAAATTAAATAAATTCTGTAAAAAGCAAATAATAATAATAATTCTACGTATATAGCTCCAACATATTCCGCAGCGCTTTACAATTATAGAGGAGATTTGTACAGACAATACACATTACAGCATAACAATAATCACAGTTCAAAACAGATACCAAGAGGAGTGAGGGCCCTGCTCGCAAGCTTACAAACTATGAGGAAAAAAGGGAGACTAGAGAGGTGGATGGCAACAATTGCTTTTGTTGTTCGGACCAGCCATAGTGTAAGGATTGGGTGTTCATGTAAAGCTGCATGAACCAGTTAACAGCCTAAATATGTGCAGTGCTGTGCAAATTAATTGGGACAAAGCATTTTTTAAGTTAAATCGTAAGTTGTTTTCCAGTCAGTGATTCAAACCAGTTTTAATATATAATAAATAAATCTTAGTCAACTAGCCAGTGGAAAAAGGTACTTTTCAGAATTAGTATGTAACAGTGCATTATAACATTTTATTTTTTTGCTTTGTCCCAATTAATTTGCACAGCACTGTAACAGTACAGACACAGAGGGCTAATTAACTGCATAAAGCATATGAGAACATGATGCGAGGAACCTGATTATGGTTTAATTTTTTTGAATGGGCCACCCAGGGATAGTTAGGTTAAGGCGCTGAGGCGGTAGGCCAGTCTGAACAAATGCGTTTTTAGGGCACGCTTAAAACTGTGGGGATTGGGGATTAATCGTATTAACCTGGGTAGTGCATTCCAAAAAATTGGCACAGCACGTGAAAAATCTTGGAGACGGGAGTGGGAGGTTCTGATTATTGAGGATGTTAACCTCAGGTCATTAGCAGATTGGAGAGCATGGGTAGAGTGGTAGACTGAGACCAGAGAGGAGATGTAGGGTGGAGCTGAGCCATGGAGTGCTCTGTGGATGAGGGTAATAGTTTTGTACTGGATTCTGGAGTGGATGGGTAACTGTTGTGAACTCTGTGTTCGGGCTCCCTCTTGTGGTCACTGGTGGTATGGTGTGACTTTTGCTTTGGGCTCCCCCTGGTGGCTTTGTTTGTTATCCTGCTGGTCTCTGGCTATCAGCTGGTTCGTTATCCTCTGGGAGGTTCCTATATAGCTCTGTTTTACTTTCACTTGTTGCCGGCTGTCGATGTAATCAGTGCTACTCAGATTCCTTCTGACTACCTTGCTCCCAGTCCATCCAGGATAAGCTAAGTTTTGTTTGCTCATTTTTTGATCAGCAGTGTTTATCATGTTTTCTGTTCCAGCTTGCTAAAATGTAATTCCCTTGCTTGCTGGTTGCTCTAGTGGGCTGAGTTTCTCCCCACACACCGTTAGTTGGTGTGTGGGTTCTTGAAATCTCAGGATGGATATTTTGTAAGGGTTTTTTATTGATCGCATAGACCCCTGCTCTATTTTCTGCTTTCTAGTACTAGTGGGCCTCTTTTGCTGAATCTGATTTCATCCCTATGTATGTGCCTTCTTCTTACTTCACCGTTAATATTTGTTGGGGGCTTCTATATCTTTGGGGATTATTTCTCTGGAGGCAAGCGAGGTCTTTCTTTCTCTTTAGGGGTAGCTAGTTCCTCAGGCTGGCTTGAGACGTCTAAGAATTTTTTAGGCACGTTCACCGGCTACCTCTAGTTGTTTTGGATAGGTTCAGATTTGCGATCAGTCCAGTTACCATCTCCCTAGAGCTCGTCCTTAGTTTAATCACTTGCTGATCTATTTGTGATCCTCCGCCACTTGGGATCATAACAGGTAACCAGTGTAATGACTGACTCAGGGCAGAGGCATCAGTATAACGATTGGTGAGGAATATAATCCTGGCTGCAGTATTCAGGACAGATTGGAGAGGGGAGAGTTTGGTAAGAGGGAGGCCGATTAGTAGAGATTTACAATAGTCCAGACGAGAATGAATAAGTGAAACAGTAAGAATTTTTGCAGAGTCGAAAGTAAGAAAAGGGCTAATTCTAGAAATGTTTTTGAGATGCAGATAAGAAGAGCGAGTCAGTGATCGGATGTGGGGGGGGTGATTCAAAGCTCGGAATCAAATATGACCCCAAGGCAGCGGGCATGTTGCTTGGGAGTAATGGTGGAACAGCGGTAAGACAATCACTGGTGTTTTCTAAAAAGGCAGGCGTGATATCAGGAGAAGAAGTGTATAATTGGGTGTCATCAGCATAGAGATGGTACTGGAAACCGAATCTACTGATTGTTTGTCCAATAGGGGCAGTATACAAAGAGAAGAGGAGGGGGCCTAGGACTGATCCTTGAAGAACCCCAACAGTAAAGGGAAGGTGAGAGGAGGAGGAACCAGTAAGAGATACAGTGAAGGAGCGGTCAGAGAGATGGGAGGAGAACCAGGAGAGATTGGTGTCCTTGAGGCCGATGGAGCGGAGCATAGTGAGGAGGATCTGATGATCCACAGTATCGAATGCTGCGGAGAGATCCAAGAGAATTAGCATGGAATAGTGACCATTAGATTTAGCTGTTAGTAGATCATTAGAGACTTTAGTGAGGGCAGTTTCAGTAGAGTGTGAAGAGCGGAAACCAGATTGAAGAGGGTCGAGAAGAGAGTTTTATGAGAGATAGCGGATAAGATGGGAGTGGACCAGACGTTTGAGGAGTTTAGAGATGAAGGGAAGATTAGAGACAGGTCTATAATTAGCGGCACAGTTTTGGTCGAGGGATGTTTTTTAAGTAATGGATGTATGGATGTATGATGGCATGCTTAAATGAGGAGGGAAAGATACCGAAAGAGAGAGAGAGAGATTGAAAATTTTTGTTAGGTGAGAGGTGACAGCAGGGGAAAAGGACTGGAGGAGATGTGACGGAATGGGGTCACTGGTGCAAGTGGTCGGGCGATAAGATGCAAGGAGCCTGATTACTTCTTCTTCTGTAACTGGTTCAAAGTCAGAGAGTGAACTAGATGCAGTGGGGGAGGGAGTACAGTGCAATGTATGAAGGGATTGGGAGATAATTTCCTGTCGGATGTGGTCAATTTTTTCTCTGAAGTAGTTGGCCAGATTGTCAGGACAGAGATCTGTGATTGGGGCCTGCGCTCTTGGGTTAAGTAGGGAATGAAAAGAGTCAAAGAGACGTTTAGGGTTATTGGACAGTGAGGTGATGAGGGTGTTAAAATAGGTTTGTTTGGAGAGGTGAAGGGCAGAGTTGTATGTTTTAAGCATAAACTTATAATGGATGAAATCTTCGGGTAGATTAGATTTTCTCCACAGACGTTCGGCGCTCATGGAGCACCGCTGCAGGAAACGTGCTTGCAGCGTGTGCCACGGTTGTCGCCGTCTGTGCCGAGTTGTTCTATGTGAGTCGCCCACCAGGGCAGCGGGGTACTCCGTACCGGGTCCGGTATTAAAGGGGAAATCACGGTGGCTGCGACCCGGTCCGTGGCCCTGGGCGCCCAATAAAGGGGATGGTCTTTTATAATAATAACAATAATCTTTATTTATATAGCGCCAACATATTCTGCAGCACTTTACAATTAAGCGGGGACATGTACAGACAATAAATTCAATACAAGTTAAGACAATTTAAACAGTGACATTAGGAGTGAGGTCCCTGCTCGCAAGCTTTTAAGGGAAAAGTGTTTATAAGTCTGATGTGACGCCACCTGTGGTGTTTGGTCAATAGTGGGACTGACGCTGCGTTAAAGGGGTCTTCTGGAGGATGTTATTGCAGCACTGATTGTACACTTCCCACAGGTGAAGCGGGGTCCCCAGGGGTCCTAAGGTGCATGGTGGTGATGACGGTTGCCAGTAAATGAGTAAAGGACACAAGTTGTAAGTCTTTATCTGGTTTATTGTAGTTGGCAGGCCACAGTCCAGGGCACCGGCAATAGGTACATAGAAGTCCAGGCACCCCGGAAACAAGCGGAATCCCCTTGGCAGGTCAGGTTAGGAGCCTTCCACTCTGCGCTTGCTAAAGTCCCTTGCTGCCTGAAGTGTTCCAAACAAGGTCCTAATTCTTCCAGTTCTTTCTCCTGTCCTGGGACAGGTACCTGTATGGCAGACAGCTTGAGCCGTACTTTCTGGGGTCTCTACACGGTGACTCCAGGCTCCAGGATGCTGCTGTGCCACAGGCGTAATTTGGGCAATATCTGTATGATCTTATGCCCTCCGGTTCAGCTGAGTGTCCTGTAGTTCCACTCTAGCCTCGGGCTCCCGGTACCCGGTCTCTGCGCATTGACTCCTCGGAGGCCTAATCTCAGCCTCCTTGAGCCCTGTATCTCTCCTCTGCTCCTTTCCTGTCTGTCCTCGCTCACAGGCTGTCTGTACAAACTGAACTAGCTCCTCCTCCAAACCAGGATCTTTATCCAGGGAAGCTGCCCTAAAACAGGGTTTTGAGCTCCCCCTCCTGGCCTGGATTTGGAAGGTGTTGTGTGTGTGATAACCTGCCAAAGGGAATCTCACTTGTCTCCAGGCATAGCACTACCCTCCCCGAGAGGAAGGCAGCAGTACTGTGGTACTCGAACTCCTGGGGTGCCACATATGTATAGGAGGTGCAATTTCATCAAGGGCACTTTGAAGGGTTTCATTTTAATGCTTCAGTGCAGAATCAGGATATGAGATGGAGGAGATAGGGGCCAATGATGACTGCAAGTTCTTCATAAGTTTTTGGGTATTAATGGCCTGTATGTTTCTATAAATGTGGAAAGTGAGGGTGACCTGAGCGGGATGGCAGTTCTTGATAAAGAATGAAAGAAGGTTGTGGTCAGAGAGCGGGAAAGGGGAGTTTGTGAAATCGTCCACTGAGCAAAGCCGGGAGAAGACCAGGTCGAGGGAGTTTCCGTCTTCATGCATTGGAGAGTTAGTATGCTGAGAGAGGCTGAAAGAGGAGGTTAGAGATAAAAGGTGAGAAGCAGATGGGGAGAGGGGAAAAGCAATGGAGATGTTGAAATCACCCATGATGAGGGTGGGGATGTCACAGGAGAGAAAGTATGGAAGCCAGGTGGCAAAGTGATCCAGGAACTGATGAGAGGGGCCTGGAGGACAATACACTACAGCCACTCGCATGGAGAAGGGGATATAGAGTCTGACAGCATGGACTTCAAAAGAATGGAAGACAAGTGAGGGTACTTGGGGGATAACTTGGAAGGTACATTTGGTTGATAGGAGCAGACCAAAGCCTCCACCTGCTCTGTTGTCCGATCTTGGGGTATGAGAAAAGTGAAGTCCCCATATGAAAGAGCAGCAGCAGTGGTGGTGTCTGACTGCTGGATCCAGGTTTCAGTAAGAGCCAGGAGGTTAAGAAAATTAGAAAGGAAGAAGTCATGGATGAAAGGGAGTTTATTACACACAGAAGGCATGCATGGAATATTAATAAAGTTAGAGGGGTTTCTGGGTTTCTGCAGTTAGGAGGTTAGACTTGCTATAACATGGGGGCTGGGGTTGGGAGAGATGTCTCCTGCGACTAGGAGAAGGAGGATAGAAAGAGAGAGCAGATGGTTAAGTGATTTGTGAGAGCGTCTCTTGTGTTGGATGGTGGGACTGAATGGATTTGCGCTATTTAGCAATGTGAGCAGAGCGTGAGTGCTATTCATAGGAGAGGAAAGGACAGAGCGGCCGATATGAATGGAGTGTAAAAAGTTAATGCAAGGGCGGTGAATGTGGGTGAATGCAGCAGCCAGAATATAGATTATACAAATGCATATGGTGAATATTTGTTCTGTTCCTAATGTACAGGGAATAGACTTATTCCATTGTCTTACCTGTCTCCTGCCCTGTCTAACTGCCATGTTTTAACTGCCTGTACTTTGATGAAATGTGCACGAATAAAAGTGCATAAATGCTCCCCTGCATGAATGCTTCCCCAAGCTATGTCTCAATTATAGGAGCCTAGCTCTTAGATCTTAATTTTTTTTCTCTGGTTAACAATCAAACTAAGTTGAGACAGCAGGACACAACAAATGTAGTGAACAGATAAACAAATGTCTAGGCCAACATGGATCATAAACCACTTTGAAAACAGTTATATGACCTCTCTGCCTAAGGGACAAGCAGAAGTAAAGGTACCTTCACACGAAGCGACGCTGCAGCGATAGCTGTTTGATCGCTGGGGAGCTGTCACACAGACCGCTCTCCAGCGACCAACGATGCCGAGGTCCCCGGGTAACCAGGGTAAACATCGGGTTGCTAAGCGCAGGACCGCGCTTAGTAACCCGATGTTTACCCTGGTTACCAGCGTAAAAGAAAAAAAAACAAACAGTACATGCTCACCTGCGCGTCCCCCAGCGTCTGCTTCCTGACACTGACTGAGCTCCGGCCCTAACAGCACAGCGGTGACGTCACCGCTGTGCTTTCACTTTCACTTTAGGGCCGGCGCTCAGTAAGTGTCAGGAAGCAGACGCTGGGGGACGCGCAGGTGAGTATGTACTGTTTGTTTTTTTTACTTTTACGCTGGTAACCAGGGTAAACATCGGGTTACTAAGCGCGGCCCTGCGCTTGGTAACCCGATGTTTACCCTGGTTACCAGTGTAAAACATCGCTGGTATCGTTGCTTTTGCTTTCAAACACAACGATACACGGCGATCGGACGACCAAATAAAGTTCTGGACTTTATTCAGCGACCAGCGACATCACAGCAGGATCCTGATCGCTGCTGTGTGTCAAACTAAACGATATCGCTAGCGAGGACGCTGCAACGTCACGGATCGCTAGCGATATCGTTACAAAGTCGTTTCGTGTGAAGGTACCTTAAGTTCAATAGCTATATACCAAAACAAATGCTTGCTAAGATGGCTAACAAATCTAGATACATGCAGGATTCAATGCAAGAGATAGAATGAGTTAGATACCATTCAGGTTGCTTGCTGACATTGAATGGAGTGAAAAGACATGCAAGGTAGTTCAGTTCAGAGGTTGAATGATATGATTACCTGTAAATCAAGGCAGCAAAGATTGAGAAAGAGAGACTCATTGCCAGAGAGAGTAAAAATAATACCAAAATATTCTTTAACTACATAAATAGTAAGAAACTAAAAAATGAGAGTCTTGGCCCCCTTAAAAATAGTCTGGGTGAAATGGTGGAAAAGGATGAGGAAAAAGCCAACATGCTAAATGACTTTTTTCAACAGTATTTACACAAGAAAATCCCATGGCAGACAATATGATCAGTGATAAAAAAAAAAATTCCCCATTAAATGTCACCTGCTTAACCCAGCAAGACTTACGGCGGTGTCTAAAAATCACTAAAATTGACAAATCTCTGGGTCCAGATGGGATACACCCGAGTACTTCAGGAACTAAGTACAGTCATTGATGGACCATTATTTTTAATCTTTAAAAGATTCCATAATAACAGGGTCTGTACCACAGGACTGGCGTATAGCAAATGTGGTGACAATATTCAAAAAGGGGACAAAAACTGAACTTGGAAATTATAGGCCAGTAAGTTTAACCTCTATTGTGGGTAAAATCCTGGATGGTATTCTAAGGGATAGAGTATCTGAAGAGGAATAACCTCATGACCCAATATCAACATGGGTTTACTAGAGACCGTTCCTGTCAGACTAATCTGATCAGTTTCTATGAAGGGGTAAGTTCCAGACAGGACCAAGGGAATGCAGTGGACATAGTGTATATGGACTTTTCAAAAGCTTTTGATATGGTGCCACACAAAAGTTTGATACTGTAAGATTGTAGTAGCATCATACGCAGTGAAGAGGCAGTGACCCACAAAGTTCAAACACAAAAGTCTCTTTTAATGTATTTCTTCACAGCATTAAAATCCAATTCACATAAATGCATGTAACTTCAGTGTATATTATCAGTATTCAGTTTACACTAGTTCATAGCAATACAAATCATATGGCTTTAGATTGCGGTCCCTAAACAGGCCAGACTTCGCTTGTCCAGTTTCCCTGGGCGACCGAACGCCATATCACAGTCTCCATATGTCTCCATACACACAGCTTTACATGTTGCAGACACTACACACGCCAGCCCTCCTCTGACTAGTTCTCGTAGGTATCCTGCATCGCTGTATCACAGTCTCTTTACTCACACAGTCATACACAGCCCAGGATATCCTTCGGATAGCAGCCGGGCACCATATCCACTTGTTTGCAATCGTTACACATGCTAGTCCTCTTTCGGGCACAGGGCATCCACCTCCGGGCACAGGACTTGTCCACACTCGACTCCTTTGGGCACAGGACATCAACCTCTGGGGACAGGACTGTCCACATCCGAAACCAGTACCATGGATGACTTGCATCGCTGTGTACGCTGCAGGTGCCAGGCTATTCAGTTGCCCTGGGTGCTGACTCCACTGGCCTGTGCCTCTATGCACTCACCCAGCGCTCTGCAGGCCTCTGTTTTGCACACCAGCACACCCCAGACTGACACTGACTTGCACCTGACACACCCATACCCCTTACTGCAGGGCTTTTAAACACACACAAATCTGTGGCCTTCAGCCACATGGAAAACCCGGACCGGAAATCCGTGACTCTCATGCACACCTATGGACTTCATCCATCTGCATGCACAACCTGGGGAGAATACATAGCACCCCCTAGCTGTAACAGAGGCCACAGTCTCACAATGCATAAAATGATTACAATGGGGATAGGGGAAAATAAGTGTAAGTGGGTTAAGAGCTGTCTCAGGGATAGAAAACAAAGGGTGGTTATTAATGGAGCACACTCGGACTGTGTCGCAGTTAGCAGTGGGGTACCACAGGGGTTAGTATTGGGTCCTCTTTTTATCGTATTTATTAATGACCTTGTAGGGGGCATACAGAGTAGAATTTCAATATTTGCAGATGACACTAAATTATGCAGGGTAATCAATACAGAGGAGGACAATTTTATATTACAAGATGATTTATGTAAACTAGAAGCTTGGGCTGATAAATGGCAAATGAGCTTTAATGGGGAGTAATGTAAGGTCATGCACTTGGGTAGAGCAAATAAGATGTATAATTATGTGAATTGTAAAACACTGGGCAAAACCATCAATGAAAAAGACCTGGGTGTATGGGTGGATGACAAACTCACATTAAGTGGCCAGTGTCAGGCAGCTGCTACAAAAACAAATAAAATAATGGGATGCATTAAAAGAGGCATAGATGCTCATGAGGAGAACATCATTTTACCTCTATACAAGTCACTAGTTCGACCACACTTAGAATACTGTGTACAGTTCTGGTCTCCGGTGTATAAGAAAGACATAGCTGAACTAAACCGGGTGCAAAGAAGAGTGACCAAGGTTATTAGAGGACTGGGGGGGTCTGCAATACCAAGACAGGTTATTACTCTTGGGGTTATTTAATTTGGAAAAAGGAAGACTAAGGGGTGATCTTATTTTAATGTATAAATATATAAGGGGACAGTACAGAGACCTTTCTAATGACCTTTTTACTCGTAGACCTGAGATGGGGACAAGGGGGCATCCTGTACGTCTGGAGGAAAGAAGGTTTAAGCATAATCACAGACGGGAATTCTTTACTGTAAGAGCAGCGAGACTATGGAACTCTCTGCCGTATGATGTTGTAATGAGTGATTCAAATAAAATTTAAGAGGGGACTGGATGACTTTCTTGAAAAGTATAATGTTACAGGTTATACCGTATTTTTCCGACCATAAGACGCACTTTTTTTCCTCCAAATTTGGGAGGAAAGTGTGGGTGCGTCTTATGGTACGGATGTAGCATGTGGGGAGGGGGGCAGCAGTGAGTGGGATCGCACTGTTATCCCACTTCAGGATGTCCCCGCTGCCCAGAATCAGCGCTGGGAAAACCATGTGGTCCCGATGATTAAGTGCAGTGAATATTCATTAGTGTCTCCCCGCCCACCGATCAGCTGAGCGGAGAGCTGGGAGCAGCAAATGAATACTGCACTTAAGCAGGGACACGCATGGCTTCCTCAGCGCTGATTGGTGCAGCAGCTAGGGAGATTTGTGTGTCCTGGGGAGGAGGCAGCAGCAGCAGCAGGGGCCAGAGCGGAGAGGAGATCGCTGTATACCTGCTTGCCATGCCTGGATGCCGAGTGCTGTGCACAAACAGGACCTGTTTGATGTCAGGAGTGGGCGGGCTGGAGCATCACATGGCAGCACAGAACCCTCCCTCTTCTTGACATCATCACAGGTCCTTCAGGCTCTCCACTAGAATCTGCAGGCTTCCTCAAAACCTGTGCTGTGGAGAGGCAACAAGAGGGAGGGCTCTGTGTGCAGTCATGGGATGCTTTTACCTCACCACAGTGTGGTGAACTATAACTCCCAGCATGTCATAGGATCTGCAGGACATGCTGGGAGTTATAGTTCTCCCATGGGATTTTAAAGCAGCACTCTAGTGTTATTTTGCAGTGCTGGAGTGGTGCTTTCAATATAAGCCCTGTGCCCCCATTCTTATACTCACCCTCCAGCATCTTCATATAGTACTGTACAGACACCACACTGGTCCCGCAGCTTCCAACATAATAACATACTATTATATATAATAACACCACATATAATAGTATGTTATTTATGTTATTAAATATTTTACCACATTTTTTTGCTTCAAATATTTTTTTCCCTATTTTCCACCTCTAAAACCTGGGTGCGCCTTATAGTCCGGTGCGTCTTATAGTCCGAAAAATACGGTATATACTATATTCCTTGATAGGGCGTTGATCCAGGGAACTAGTCTGATTGCCGTATGTGGAGTCGGGAAGGAATTTTTTTCCCCAATGTGGAGCTTACTGTTTGCCACATGGTTTTTTTTTGCCTTCCACCGGATCAACATGTTAGGGCATGTTAGGTGATGCTATGGGTTGAACAAGATGGACTTAAAGTCTTCCTTCAACCTTAATAACTATGTTACTATGCTACAGAAATGGCAAATGTCTATATGTGATTTAGACACACTGTGAGGCTCAGAAGGGTGGAAAGAATTTAGATTTGGGAGAGCAGAAGTCACTGGCTTTTATTTAGGGGGCGAGGAGCATTTTCACATTTCCAGAGCCTTTGTACTACCAGTACCATGGAAGCCTCCTATATTTCCGTTAACAGATGACGGATCTGAGTGGAGAATTGTTTTGTTTTTGTAAATTGAATTGAGATATTACTGGGAACATTTTACATAAGACTTTGGATCACATTTATCATGTGCTATATGCTGAGCACTTACATCAGGTTTCCATATAAATCTCCAAATGACATGATTCAGAAGAAACCCCTGAGAGATCCATCAACTATAAAGAGGCAGCAGAGTTACTCCGCACTTCGTCTGGCCTCTGTTCAGTGGTCTCCTTCTTTTCAGAGGTGCACACAGCCGTATCAGACTGCACTTTTAAGCATGCTTAAAAAGTCGAACACCGCCAGATCATAGGCCAGACAGAGTCCACTTGCCTCCATCTGCCTCATTACAGGAAATCTTCAGCCAGCTGTTCCATCTGAATCACGTATTTCAGAGATTTACACAGAAACCTAGGTGTAAGAGCTCAGAGTAGCGCACAGGACAAATGTGAGCCGAACCTTACTGCATGAGCAAATCAATAGTAGGTCAAGAATTTGTTTTATTTATTTTTTTTACGCTGTTCCTCTTGTAGTATAAGTGATAAGGCGACTTTATTCTTTGGGTTTGTGCCATTACAGCGATACCAGATTTATATAGGTTTTTTATGTTTGGCTGCTGTTACACACTAAAAGATTCCTTTTTTTTGCAAAAACTAGTTTTTGCATCTCCATATTTAAAGAGCTATAATTTTTCCATTTTTCTGCCAACAGAGTCATGTGAGGGCTTGTTTTTTGTAGAACAAGTAGATGTTTTTATTGGTACCATATTGGGTACCATTTTTTATCTATTCTATTCTGAAATTTGGGAGGCAGAATGAATAAAAACCAGCAATTCAGGAATTGTTGTTTTTTTTAATGTCGTTCCGCGTGTGGTAAAATTGATATGTCAACTTTATTCTTCAGGTCCATATGATCACAGCGATCCCACATTTATATCTTTTTATAGGTTTTTCTGCTTTTACACAATAAAAACTATTTAATAGAAAAAAATAATAATTTTTGCATCACTGTATTTTGAGAGCTATAGATTTTTTATTTTTCCACTGATGGAGCTGTGCTATACACATAAACTTGTTTTTTAAAGAACAAGATACCATTTTTATTTACATTTGTCTTTTTTTATTGCGTTTTCTTTCACTTTTTGTTTGGCAGTATGATGAAAAAGCATAGTTTTTTGCCTCGTTTGTTTTTTTTTTATGCTGATCACTGAAGGGATTAACTAGTGTGACAGTTTTATTGTTTGGGTCGTTCCGGATGTGGTGATGGCAAATATGTGTACTTTTTTGTTTTTCTTTTACATAAAAATACATATTTACGGGTAGAATATATATATAAAAAAAATTATTATTTATTTTTACAATTTTTTCTACCTACTTGCCAGCATTGCAGTGCTTTATACCTGTGAGTGCTGCACTGACAGAAGCCTCTTAGACCAAGCTCAAGGCTCCGTAGCTGGGTAACTTGGGGGGCGTCATGATGACCTCGGCTTGCCATGGCAAAGATCAGGCCATTGAGATTGGGCGGAAGAGGGAGCCTCCTCCCTCTCCCAGTGTCCTAAATGTTGCGATTTATATCGGTTGTGGAATTTAGGGGGTTAAAGAACTGTGGACAGTGCGGGCACTGCTCCTGGCTGTGAGAGCTGGGTCTCGGCTGTCACGTGAGAAGCTGTGCCAACAGGATCACCAAGGTCGGCAACCCTTTTCCAAGCAGGATGAATGGGTACGTCCAAGGTCATGAATGGGTTAAAATACATCTGGTTCTGAATGTGACAAGACATGAAAAAAACTATTTTCAACAGGATGTTAAAAATGTTACCTTTGCACATATGCAAAACTGCTGATTTCTGCAGCAAATACATATACTGTATATTGGTCATTAGATAGACAAAAATATAAAAACTTCCTCATTTGATATCTTTTACAGGGAATCTGTCATTAGATTAAAGGGAACCTGTCACCCCGTTTTTTCAATATGAGCTAAAAATAGCTTTAAATAGGGCCTGAGCTGTGCTTTATAACTGTGTCTTTATTGTCGCATTATGCTTTTCCCAACTGTAGGCATAGGATACAGCTCGTCTCTGCGCATGCGCGGCTCTTCTCTGTAACCTGTGTGCCCCGGAAGTCTGGCTATGCAAATGGTGTTGTCCTGGATGCCTGTAAAATTTCCCCATCCAGAACTTCTTGCGTAAGTTGCTTATATACAAAACTTACGCAAGAAGTTCTGGATGGGGAAATTTTACCGGCATCCAGGACAACACCAGCACAGTTGAGCAAAGCATAATATGCAGGCGTGACATTAGACTTAACTGCGCAGGCGCGAAACACTACGCAAACGTCGGGAAGAAATTACTTAGGGAAAAGCAAGAGGTGGGGGAGAAACAGCGAATTCACAATGCCCATTTGACCAGACCGCCGTGATTGACAGGCAAAAACGGCGACTTTACTAAGGTATTTTGGCAGCAAAGGTGGGGAATCAGGGGACAATAAAGACACAGTTATAAAGCACAGCTCAGGCCCTATTTAAAGCTATTTTTAGCTCATATTGAAAAAACGGGGTGACAGGTTCCCTTTACAGCAATGCTGCCGAACCACAGGCAGTATGAATCAGAGCTAGACTGTGCGATTGCAGCAACCAAGTATGTTTTACTCTGAAACCCTGTGGTATTTCATAGAAAAGATCTTTTGAAAAGCCATTCAGGGACAATATATTAAGTGGGGATAACGGGGGGTTGTAGTACTTGGAGTCCTGGCGATGAGGCGCAGCACCAGACAGTATTTGTGGTACATTAAATGAACTCACAAAGAGAAAAATACAGTATATAAATGTTATCTTGGTGTGCTACCAATGACATTAATGAAAATGCGATTAAAATAAGTACCTTTTATATAGGATCAAATTCACAAACCGATTTCTGGCTTAAAGTCGAAAACCAGTTTGTGATATTAATCCTAAATAAAAGGTAGTTATTTTAATTATCGCATTCTCACTAACATCATTGACAGTGCACCGATATAACCTTTATATATTTTTATCCAGGGACAAGAGGAAGAGATGTGACTAGTCCTAGGGGGTCACCAGCTAGCTTCTCCCAGGCCCACTCCAGAGTATTAACAAGTATCTCAATATGTACAACAAATAGGAGATACTTGCCAAAACCCACGCTTGCAGAGCAAAATGTCCCCCTTCCATACCTGCTGAGCCCTGCAGCATTCCCATACCATAGATAAAGTCACCATGTGTGGTGTTGCAGCAATGGTAAGAATGCACTTAACTGGGTTCTTGAGGACTTAACAATTGACGGTTAGTTGGAGGGCGGAGGGGGGGGGGGGGGTTGACACCTGGTAAGCCCACCAAGTAGCTGAAAACTGCTCTGGCAGTGGGAAAGACTAAGCAATATACAGGCAGAACACATGAGCCCCATACATTTCTTAGTAGATGCTGCCACTTTATCTCCTATTGAAGTGAAAGAACTGTAGTACTCGTCAGCGGCCCCTAAGAAATATACAGTGCCACTGTGTTCCACCCATACATTGCTTAGTTCTGATCAGGGGTTATCGGACCTCAATCAATCTCATATTGAGGTCATCAATTGATAAGACGTGGGCAATCTATTTAATGTACGTGGTGCGTATCCCTGGAAGCTGTGCCCTATGTATTGGTCACTAAAATGGCATTTTTGCTATTTTCACTCTGCAACCTTCATTGTGCATTAATTTCTCAAACTCAATGTTGGTGTCAAAACATTCATTACACTTGTAGGTGAAATCCCCAAAGGCAATTTGCAAAATTAGGTAACCTTTTGGGACTTTCTGCTATCCTACCATATTAGGGGCTCTGAAAATTGTACCGACAAACTACTTCAGGAAAATCTGTGACCCAAAAGCCAAATAATGTATCTTCTCTTCAGAATCCTTTCATGTGTCCAAGCAGGATATTGCTGCAGATGGGAGAAATAGTCTAATAAATGAGATACTGATTTCATTAGATATAAAAAAAAAAAACAATAATTTTGAGCCAAATCTACAATGTATTGTAAGAAATGAAATTTCTCATTTTCATACTCTCCAATGGTAAAGAAATTGGTGAAACGCCTGTTGGATAAAAATGCTCGTTTACACCCCTGCATGAATTCCTTGAGGGGTGTGATTTCCGAAATGGGGTAACTTTTATTGCGCTTCTGCTGTTCTGGCATCTCTGGGTCTCTGGAAGTGTTGCCCACAATCTATTCCAGACACATTTGAACCCAAAAAGCGAAATAGCGTTTTTTTTCCCTTATAAGGGTATGTGCACACGTCAGGATTTCTTGCAGAAATTTCCTGAAGAAAACCAGACATTTTCTGCAAGAAATCCGTATGCGTTTTTTTCACGTTTTTACCGTGTTTTTTGTGCGTTTTTTTCCGGAGCTTTCCCAGTGCATTATATAGCGGGAAAAACGCAAAAAACCCACAAAATTAGTGAACATGCTGCATTTTTTACCGCAACGCGTTTTTTTCGCGGAAAAAAACGCATCATGTGCACAAAAATTGTAGAATGCATTCTAAATGATAGGATGCATATGTGTGCGTTTTTTATCGCATTTTTATAGCAAAAAAAAAAACGCAACGTGTGCACACAGCCTAAGCCCTACTATGTGTTCAAACTGTTTTGTTAATTTTCTCCTACTACAGCTTTTGAAAATGAAAAATTTGGGCTAAATCATTTTAGTCAAAAAATTCAATTGAAAATCAATTTTTAGTGATGAGCGAATATACTCGTTACTCGAGATTTCCCGAGCACGCTCGGGTGACCTCCGAGTATTTTTTAGTGCTCGGAGATTTAGTTTTCATCGCCGCAGCTGAATGATTTACATGTGTTAGGGTGAGTGTCCACGGTAAGTAAACGCTGCGTGATTGATGCTGCAGCGTCAAACACGCAGCGTCCAGATGTTCCAGCATAGTGGAGGGGATTTTGTGAAATCCCGTGTCCACTATGCGTGGAAACCCGCACGCGGCGGCCCTGCGACTCCGGACATGCGGCGCGTCTTTTCAGATCGCAGCATGTCCGTGCTACCTGCGTCGCCGCAGGTAATATCACAGGGCCATATGGCGAGGGGTGCGATGATCCCGGATGTGTACTGTACACATCCGGCATGATCGCGTCCCAGAAAGGGGGCGGGGCTTAGCACCGAGCGGCTTCGCCACTGCGGCGATACCGCCGGCCATCCTGAGCGTGGACACGCAGCCTTAGCCAGGCTGAATACATGTGGGGGTTGTCTGGTTGCTAGGGAATCCCCACATGTAATCAAGCAGGCTAGAAGCTGTAAATCATTCAGCTGAGGTGATGAAAATTAAATCTCCGAGCACTAAAAAATACTTGGAGGACACCCGAGCGTGCTCGAGAAATCTCGAGTAATGAGTATATTCGCTCATCGCTAATAATTTTTCATTTTCACAGCCCAATATTATAAAATTCTGTGGGTTTAAAATGTTCAATAATCCCTAATATTGAACGTCAAGTGGTTTTTTTTGTTTCAAATATGGGGTCACTTTTGAGGGGAATCTGCTGTATTAATACCTTTGGGGCTCTTGCAAGTGTCATGTGGCATCCACAATCTTATCCAGTCAGATTTACTTTCCAAAACTAAAAGAATGCTCCATCCCTTCTGAGCTCGGCCTTGTGCCCCAACGTTTTGGCTCCTGCCTTATTCTGGTAATGTTCCCACTGTACTAAATATTATGTTTCTTGGATTTCTCCCATTTATAGTCTTTTTCTTAGGACTCAAAGACATTGTCTGTTTGCAAAATTTGTGAAGTTTATAATATACACTTTTTTTGTACAGAATCTATATAGTATTTATGTGTGTGTATGGTGCCATCTTGTGGCTTCCCACTTTTTAGCAACCTTTGTTTGTTTATATATATATATAAATTTGTATTTTTTAATTATTGGTTCTCGTGTAAATTTTTTCTTTATCTGATATATTGTTATTGTACTGAACCCTTCACCTGTCAATGTTAATAATTCTTTTGACACCTCATTACACTTTACCATTTAACTTGGCATTTTGCTTTTTGGAGGGATGTCTTAACCCCTTTCCGACATCGTGTGTAATAGTACGCCAATGTCAGACACCCTCCCTTTGATGTGGGCTACGGCGGTAAGCCCACATCTTTCCCGGCACATGTCAGCTGTGTGTATGTAGCAGAGGCGATCAGGTTATGGCACCTTCTAGTCTTCATGGAGACTATTGAAAGGTGCCAAGAGTAAAAAAAAAAATTTTTTTTAATTTTTTTAAAAAATATAAAAGTTAAAATCACCCCCTTTTGCTCTATTCAAAATAATAAAAAAAACACATATATTTGGTATCGCCGCATTCAGAATCACCCGATCTATCAATAAAAAAAGGATTAACAATTAATATGCAATACCAGGCGATCAAAAGATCATAATTGCATCACAATGGTATCATTAAAAATGCCAGCTTGGCGCGCAAAAAATAAGCCCTCACCCAACCTGAGATCACAAAAAATGGAGACGCTATGGGTATCGGAAAATGGTGCAAATTTTGTTTTAACAAAGTTTGGAATTTTTTTTTCACCACTTAGATAAAAAAAACCTAGACATGATTGGTGTCTATGAACTCGTAATGACCTGGTGAATTATAATGGCAGGTCAGTTTTAGCATTTAGTGAACATAGTAAAAAAGCACACAAAAAAACCTGTGGGATTGCACTTTTTTTTTGCATTTTTTCCCGTTTTCCAGTACATCATATGTTAAAACTAGTGGTGTCACTCAAAAGTACAACTCGTCCTGCAAAAAACAAGCCCTTACATGGCCATATTGACAGAAAAATAAGAAAGCTATGGCTCAGGGAAGAAGGGGAACAAAAATTGAAAACGCAAAAACGAAAATATCTGTGGGGGTTAAGGGATTAATTATTGACCCAACCCCCCCCCCCCCCCCCCCCACCACCACCACCACTCTAATTTTCGAAAGGTGCAAACAATTTTGTCTGACCCATTTTGGGGGTTTTGTGTGAAATTATGTCCAAGTTGCCTTTTTATCTGTTTTTTTTTTGTGTAGTACCAATAATAATAATAATAATTTTTTATTTATATAGCGCCAACATATTCCGCAGCACTTTACAATTAAGCGGGGACATGTACAAACAATAAATTCGGTACGAGTTAAGACAATTTAAAAAGTGACATTAGGGGTGAGTTCCCTGCTCGCAAGCTTACAATCTACAAGGAAATAGGGGGACACAATAGGTGAAAAGTGCTTGTTATTTCAGGTCTGGCAATTATTATAAATAGGGATTTTCATACAAAGCTGCATGATCCGGTAATGACAGCCCCCCGAGGAAGCACATCACGCGAAACGCGCGTCGGGGCTTTTCACTGGAATCTGGCCGCAGACCTGCACACACATGGGTAAGCCTTAAGCTTTAAATTGTGGCACGCTATCTCTGGCACATTTATAATCACTGAAGCACTTTTATGGATGTATGTGCAATAGGGATTATCTTTATGTGGGGTCAGGACTGGCTGTACCTTTAGGGTCATCTGGTCACTGAGTTTCGGGGACTACCCCTGTAAACTCCCCCCCCCTTCCCCTTTTTCTTACTAGCTTTTATACGTAGTGCCAGTTACTGAGATACTTGACTTTTTATATTGCCATTAGGCTATGTACCTCCCATGATACACACATTGTGTGCTCATATGCAGCCATTTTTCAGTATAGTCCTTCACCTCATTCCCATCCTATTACTTTTTGTGTTCTTATGTTGTATTTAAATAAAGTTTACATTTTGTGATTAAAATTACTACTATGTAGTTTTTTTGCACATATGTTCTTTGGTTGTTGTCAACAAGTATATACTTGGGAGTTTTAGGTACTCCCGAGTGGTTCTTCCCTGATAGGGTGCTATGGGCACTCCAGACAGAAGGGATCGTGGTATTCTCAATTACATCCACAAGTTCGGTTTTTGTTATAAAATGATCCGGTCATCAGCCCGGGTGTTTAAGTGCAATAGTCAAGTAACAAGTGCAGTTATCGTGTGCATGGAGGGTGTGGAGACAGATGAATAGTAGGGTGCAGATTTAGAATAATATTTGGAAGGAGGGAACAGGGCAAAGTACACACAAAGGAACAGCAGGGCAAATACACACAAAGGAAATAAACATGTGTATAACAAAACATGTAATTGCAATAATTTTCGAGAACAATTTCAAAAGTGCCAAAACTTTTGGCAAAGACCTTACCTTGAGATACAGTTCTTATAATATTTGGGGATTTTATGACAAAATCACTTCAAAAAGAGAAGTGGTTCCCTGTGGCGCCCCAGGGTCCTGGTCGTCACAGTGGTATTGCTTTCCTCCTGGGGAGAGTGATGCTACGTTTGGAGGCAAGAAAGGATAACTGCATCCAGGTACACAAATATGCAACACATTCATACTCCAGGCCACCAGGGGGAGCTTTTGATCCTATTTACTAGGTGACTCCCCATATATTTATAACTGGTAGTTTGGAGGGAAAGTTAGTTCCAGACAGCAGTCTGAGGTGGACAGAGGGTCAACAGAGCTGTGCATGCCCTCAGAGCTGCAGCTCCCAGAAAGAGACATTAAGAAAGCCAAGTGTATTGCAGCGAGCGTGCAGGAGAGGAAGCACAGGAGAGTAACATCAGGGGAGACCAGCTAAGATCAGGCTGCCTCCCTCTGAAGCGCAGATAACCGGTAACCGGACCACCGAGGTTGTAAGAACCTCCACGCCTTACAAAAGAGACCGGCAGGACAGCTGAATTGCAAGTTATCTGTCCCCACATACAACTGAAGGCACGGTGACATCCTTAGAGGCCGGGGCGTGCTAGAGTCCCTATAAACCACCTCAAGTCACCAGTCATAGGGGTCGTGTCCTATCCTATATGGGGGACAGAGAGAGAACATCTGTGAGGACCTTATCTGAAGCCACAGGCAGTAAGGAACTACAACACCACCGCGCTAGAGGAAGGCTTTTAACTCCACTTGGTAAAGGGGACTCTGGATTCACTTCCAAGCCGGCCGGATCCTGCCTGCCCTGTGATCTGGTGCCCTGGACTGTGGCTTCAGTAAATAAAGTAAAGAGACTGCAAACCTGCGTCCTCGTTCTTTACTGCGTCATTCACCATCTTCCATCTACACACCGGGAGCCCTGGGGATATACTTCACCTGTGGGAAGTTATACCATCTAGCTGCCATAACATCACCCCAGAGGACCCCTTAAAGCAGCGTCAGTCCCCACTGACCGAATACCACAGGTGGCGTCACGAACATAAACTTTATTCCCTTTAAAGACTTTTCCCTCTTACATGGGCGCCCAGGGCCACAGACTGGGTCGCAGCCACCGTGACATCCCCCTGTGAACCGCCGGACCCTGTACCGAATACCCCACGGCTCTGGCGGGCGACTCAGTTCCTAAAAAAAATAGTATTTGTAAATTACTAGAAACGAGCGAGCACTAAAATTCTCAGATGCTCATTACTCGAACCAAGCAATTTATAATGCTCGGATGCTCGTTTTGAGTAACGAGTAAAATGGGAGTCAATGGGAAATCCAAGCATTTTTCCGTCAGACTCTACAAGGATAGAAATAGGAGCCGTGCGCACAACTATTAGAGGTGCCAGGGTAGGTTCCTACACTGTTAGCAATAATAATAATAAGAAACCCACACTCAACTTCAGTGATCATTGTGGTAGGTTAATGTGGTTCACTGTAGTAGTCAAAAAACGTTTCGGTCTTACATCAGACCTTCCTCAGTTACTACAGAAAGTAAAAGAACAAACAAAATATAAAGAAAGTATATACAATAAATGAAGCAAACATGGTCCAACAAATAAAACAATCAGAAGTGGAGCAAACACTGATATCACAGTAGCCTTAACCATAAACATGACGTATATACGCATAAGAGAACTTCAGATGGCGGGACCAAAACATAAGGGCCAAAGTGGTGAGGGCAGAGAAAGATGGTGGTAATAGTAATGTGAGTAGGCATGTACCCAATTACAGTGTTTCTATTGGTTCAATTGTGCCAATAGGTGCTGTAGCAGATCACTGAATCTATAGTGAAAAAAACACATAATATCAAAAATACTGGGATTGGTGAAAAGGTAGCATTAAAAAGTCGTAACATACCAAGGGGACAGTGAGTCCTCGAGTAGGAAGTATAGGTAATATGGCCTGCAATTGAACGCAAAATAATAGGAGTTGCAGCTCACTAAAAAATGCAGCTCACAAAAAAACACCCAGAAATTCCAGGGTGGTAATAGTAAGAGACCGGTGAAGACAACTAACCTGTTAGGTAATGGCTGGAAAATGTGGCGTGCTGCAGTTGCATAGAGAGGACGCGGTGTCCGCTACTGGCCCTATGAGTGAAAGCGCAGTCAGTGTGCTTAAAAATATTGGGTATAATAGAGACAATTTGGGTATAATATTGTAATCTTGTTACTTTGTCCTTGCATATGTATGTGCTTATGTTTACTTACAAGAACTGTATACACAGCGCTAAAGACTGGCGAACTGATTATATGGTTATCATGGATGTATTTGTCTACACCTTTGCTAATTTTTTATTCTCTTTTTTTCCCCCTAGAGCCGCTTATACCAGAGACCAAATCTCCTTCATATTCTGGCTTCAAACTATAGATCACCTACTCATTATATTCTGCAGCATGTGATCAGTTCTCACCGATCTGCACCTGTCCTCCTATATCAGTATGCCGTGGAACACACCGCAAGATCCATTACTCTCTATACTTCTTTCTCACCGCTGGATCTGCATGAATGGAACGCTCCAGTTCCCCGTGGAACGCACATCCATTATCTTCCGGTGACGTCACATCCGGTTGTTTATGGCGATCAGCGGCGTTTCAGCCCACCCCTTCCTTTTTTAAGCACACTGACCGCGCTTTCACTCATAGGACCAGCGGCGGACACCGCGTCCTCTCTATGCCACTGCAGCACGCCACATTTTCCAGCCATTGCCTAACAGATTAGTTGTCTTCACCGGTCCCTTACTATTACCACCCTGGAATTTCTGGGTGGTTTTTTGCAAGCTGCATTTTTAGTGAGCTGTAACTCCTATTATTTTGTGTTCAATTGCAGGCCATATTACCTATACTTCTTACTCCAGGACACACTGTCCCCTTGGTATGTTATGACTTTTTAATGCTACGTTTTAACCTATCCCCGTATTTTTTATATTACGCCTTTTTTCACTATAGATCCAGTGTTCTGCTACAGCACCTATTGGCACAATTGAACCAATAGAAACACTGTAATTGGATATGTGCCTACTCACATTACTACTACATCAATCTTTCATCTGGCCTTCACTACTTTGGCCCTTATGTTTTGGTCCCGCCATCTGAAGTTCTCTTATGCGTATATACGTCATGTTTATGGTTAAGGCTACTGTGGTATCAGCATTTGCTCCACTTCTGATTGTTCTATTTGTTGGACCAGGTTTGCTTCATTTATTGTATATACGTTCTTTATATTTTGTTTGTTCTTTTACTTTCTGTAGTAACTGAGGAAGGTCTGATGTAAGACCGAAGCGTTTTTTGACTACTACAGTGAACCACATTAAGCTACTACATTGATCACTTAAGTTGAGTGCCGAGTTTCTTAATATTATTAGACTCTACAAGGATGTCTGGGGGGCAGTTAAAATTTTTAATTGCATGGAAAAAGTGCGGAATGGAAGGAGAACACAATGGGAAAGATCCCTGAAAGCGTCTCTGACTCTCAGACTACTGCTGAGAACAATGGAACA
Organism: Ranitomeya variabilis; assembly: GCF_051348905.1. Classification (NCBI taxonomy): domain Eukaryota; kingdom Metazoa; phylum Chordata; class Amphibia; order Anura; family Dendrobatidae; genus Ranitomeya; species Ranitomeya variabilis. The sequence goes on along the minus strand of NC_135235.1, from coordinate 384,246,099 downwards.
CTTTTACTGCACTTTAAGAACTGACAAAAAAAATTTAAATTAGACAAGAAATTGGAGTTTATATGAAAAAAAGTTAAGAAACATTCTTTACTGTATAATGATTTTTATAAAAGTCAAAATTTAAAAAAGGATGTTTTTAAAAAAACAATAATATAGGTAAACCAAAATTAATGTTTTTCAAAACAAGAAATTGTTAGAAAAAATGGATATTTCAGTGTAATTTATGAAAGAAGCAAGAACTGCCAAAAATGTGATGTAACAAGGACTCAGATAAACCCTGTATTAGACATAAAGGAAGGCCTCATACGCATTCTGTTCATATTGTCATGTAATGGTACTCCTAGACTCATGGAAGCTAGGCACTAAGTGCAAAGCCTTTCAAAAATTACAAGCAGTGTCATCCATACACTCTTGAAGACACCAACTGTAGTGCCTTATTCAGATATTGTGAGCAAAGTATAATTGTGGTACTCCTACATTCCTAAAAGTTATACAGTATGCAAAGTCTGCCAAAAATTACAATCAAGGTCATTTATAAACCCTTGAAGGCAACAACTGGACAGCCTCATTAACCTCTTCACCCCGAAGCCTATTTTCACCTTCCTGACCAAACAACTTCATGAGGTAATAACTCTGGAACGCTTCAACAAATCCTAGTGATTTAGAATGTTTTCTCGCGACATATTGTACTTCATGATAGTGGTAAAATTTCTTCGATATGACTTGCACTTATTTGTGAAAAAATCAGAAATTTGGTGAAAATTTTTTAAATTTAGCAATTTTCAAACTTTGAATTCTTATGCCCTTAAATCAGAGTTCTGTCACACAAAATAGTTAATAAACAACATTTACTACATGTCTACTTTACATCAGAACAATATAACCAATAACCCGGCCTAGATTTCTGGCACTTCCATTGACTAAATTCCTACAAAACAACGGAAGCATATGCCAAAATACAGAAAAACTTCAACATATTTTATTCCACATATATATTAATACAATACACTTAAAATAAAGGGGATGCAGATACAAAATAGCTGCACACACAGAGTATTGCACTCATAAAAAAATAAGTGCAATTATATATCACAGAATCATTAATTTGTAATTAGTATTCAAGGTATTCCTAGGGAAATATATTAGCTAATAGCTATTTGTCAAAATGATCAAACCCATAGAAGACCCTGAACTAATTTTTTGCCAACCTATTAATAATCATATTATTCACATACTAACTAACACAACAACAACAACAACAACAACAAAAATAATGCTCCATTTAGGTGATTAGTGCATAGTGCAAAAAACAGGTTGAATACCTCAATTGAAAGAAATTAATACTGCCAAGTGCAAATATAGGTTATTAACCAGCCATAAACACATACCCTATTAAAGCGTCAGGTGCTTAATATACAGCTCTGACAAAAATTAAGAGACCACCTCATCAAAACCCTGTCATGGGCAGCCCAATCACCAGACCTGAACCCCTTTGAAAACCTCTGGAATGTAATCAAGAGGATGATGGATAGTCACATGCCATCAAACAAAGAAGAACTGTTTAAATTTTTGCAACAGGAGCAGTGTGGAAGACTGGTGGAAAGCATGCCAAGACGCATGAAAGCTGTGATGAAAAATCATGGTTATTCCACAAAATATTGATTTCTGAAATCTTCCTGAGGTAAATCATTAGTATTGTTGTTTCTAAATGATTATGAACTTGTTTTCTTTGCATTATTTGAGGTCTGAAAGCACTGCTTTTTTTATTTTGACCATTTCTCCTGCAGCAAGAGGCCCTCGTGTGTCAGGCGCTACTATGAGGTCCAAGTCCATGCTGTGTTGGTGGCGGGGTAACACTCAAGGTTGCTTCCTCCATCCCCTCCTGTCAACCACGGAAAACAAACAGTGTATCATTATCTCCATCATCTCCTGACTGTTGCGCGTCCATCACCTCGTCCTCCTCAATTTGTTTCTCGGCTCCTGCATCTTCACTAACAGTTTGGTATCATGAGCCTCCCTTGATCACTGCCCGCCTGGGCAACGAATGTCCGGCCAATTGAGATATTGTTATCTTTTCCGTGTCCTCCTCTGCTTCCAACTCTTCCTCTGGGACCATAACCTCCTCATGCAGACTATTCAAAGTGTGCACCAGCATGTGGATGACTGGAATAGTGATGCTGATGACGGCATCATCTGTGCTAACCATCTTAATAGCCATTTCAAAACTATGCAGAATGGTGCAGAGATCCTACAGCTGTGCCCACTCTGCAAACTTGATTTGCACCAGGTCTGGACTGCATTGACCCAGGCTATACAAAAGGACATAGTGCAACAGGACTCCTTGCTGGTGCCACAGTCGCTGCATCATATGCAGAGTGGAATTCCACCATGTCGGAACATTACTAATCAAATGGTTAACCAGTAGGTCAAAAGACCTCTGTAGCGATGCAAGTCAATGAACTGCGGGGTGCGATCATCAGAAGTGAGTACACAGTGACTGGACTTTCTGCAGCAGCGCATCCAGGTTGGGATAGTGGCAGAGAAATTGCTGTACCACCAGGTTAAGGAAGAGAGCCATGCAAGGAAAGTGTGTGAGGTTTCCACGGAATAGGGCCTCCTGTGGCCAATAGATTGGAAATGGTGGAGTTCAAGCTCTTAGCTTTGCTATGTGTAGGAGAAAAATTATTATACGTGACCACAACTGCTGGACCAAGAGTTGGCTGCTGTGCTGAGATAGAGCAGAGTAAGGAAAACAGGATAAATTGCTGGACTGTGAGTGAGGTGCAGGCAAAGATGTTACGGTGGGTTGAGAAAGATGTGTTGTGCTAGGTGACACAAAAGCTGCAGTCATGTCTACTTCTGTAACAGCTGACTGGCTATCACTCACCCCAACTGTGGTGGGTAAACAATTGTAGCTTCTGCAGCCGGAGACCTGTGTGAGAAGACTTGGAATAATGATGGAGGAGGAAAAAGCAGCAGATAGGGTTAATAGGATGGTCGGTGGGGCTGAGAATGCAGTGCTTGTCGTGGTTGCATTGCTTCACGTTTGTGTGGGAAACTGCAATGTAACCTCCACATCTTCCTCCTCCTCCACCTCCTCTGCTGACCTACTTAGCTGCGTACCTCTGCGTTCACACCAAGTGGGATCTGCAACCTCATAGTCATCCTCTCTGTTCCCACACTCCTCACCCTGAGAGTCACCCTCCCCCTCTTTCTGCCCTCACACCATAGTGCACATAGTACAGTCCACATGCACCTCTGGTATCTGAGTCTCATCAGGATCACCTTCATCCTTGGTGGTTAATGTCTGGTGATAAGGATCTTTGTCCAGCCCCGGATCCAACATGAAAAAATTTTGAGCATCAGAGCAGAAGCTTTCCTTCTCTGGATTCTGTGACTCTTTGGAACAGACCTCTGATGCCCATGGAATGAATGTGTGAACAGCTCTTCAGAATAGCCCATCTGAGGTTCCCAAACAGTTGCTGTTTGGAAATTTTTGACGCAGGGGACACCAGGTTGATTGGGTAGCCACATCTGAGGATTGTATTGTGTGTGATGTTAAGGTTGAGAAGAGTAGGAGAGGCCACTTGATGCAGCGCTTGCCATCCACTGGAGCACTTGCTCTTTCTGAGCCTCATGTACAAGGCATACCGCTGTGTGGATGCCAAAGAAAGGGAGTCGAGTAGGCCGGCCAGTAACAGATGTTGTCAGTGGTCTTTGGATAGTACGAGACGGTGTTTATTCAGTTGAGCTTTCATTAACATTAACACCTAACCACGTGCACGTCGAACACCAAGCCTATTTCCTCTTCCATCATGACCTCGCTTTTTACACTCACGTTGTAAGTGGTCTTCCCCTCTTGCACCCTGTTGTTTCACAAACTTAGGTCAGAGCTCTCAGTCACCTGTGAACAATCACTATTTATTTTCTTAGCATGCCTGAACAACACTGTTATGCCTAATGATTTTTACGTGGAAATCTGGGCTTCTAATTTGCCACTGAAACACAGTTTAAGCAGAAATGATTTGGAGTAGCTAATTGAGCCTCATGGCTGCTACACTATATTAGGCCCAACGATTTTTAAGTAGAAATCTGGCTTTCTGATTTGCCACTGAAACACAGTTTTAGCGCAAACGATTTGGAGTAACATAGTAACATAGTTATTAAGGTTGAAGGAAGACTTTAAGTCCATCTAGTTCAACCCATAGCTTAACCTAACATGCCCTAACATGTTGATCCAGAGGAACTAATTGGGCTTCGTAGCTGCACCACTATATTAGGCCTAACAACTTTTAAGTGGAAATCTGGCCTTCTGATTTGCCACTGAAACACATTTTTAACCTAAATGATTTGGAGTAGCTAATAACAATATTGTAAGTGGAAATCTGTCCGGCCCTCTGATTATCCACTGAGACACAATTTTAGTGGAGCGCCCCCATGGGGCCGAGGGGTACTCGGTACCGGGTCCTGCGATTCACAGGGGGATGTCACAGTGGCTGACCCGGTCCGTGGCCCTAGGACGGCCATGTAAAAGGGAAAGGTCTTTAAGGGATAAAGTTTGTGTTCGTGACGCCACCTGTGGTATTCGGTTAGGGTGACCGACGCTGCTTTAAGGGGTCCACTGGGGTGATGTTATGGCAGCTAGATGGTATACCTTCCCACAGGTGAAGTATATCCCCAGGGCTTCCCGGTGTGTAGATGGTGGATGGTGAGAGGCGCAGAGAAGAACGAGGTCACAAGGTTGCAGTCTCTTTACCTTTACTGAAGACTTCATCATTTACAGTCCAGGGCACCAGATCACATGGCAGGCAGAGTCCGGCCGGTTTGGAGGCAAGTCCAGAGTCCCCTTGTCCAGGTGGAAATCAATAGCCTTCCCTTGCGCTGTACTGGTGTAGTCCCTAACTGCCTATGGCTTCACATAAGGGTCTCCCAGGTGTTGTGTCTTTCTCTCTGTCCCCCATATAGGATAGGACAAACCCCATATGACTGGTGGCTTGAGGCTGTTTATAGGGACTCTAGCACGCCCCAGCCTCTGAGGGGTGCCACCGTGCCTCCTGGGTGTAGGTGCGGACAAGTAACTTGCAATTAACTGTCCTGCCGGTCTCTGGAGTAAAGCATAAAGGTCCTTACTCCCTGGGTGTTCCGGCTACCGGGATTCTGCGCCTCAGAAGGAGGCAGCCTGTGCAGGGCTGGTCCCCTTCTGGTATCCTCTCCTTTGCTACGACTTCCTTCACGCTCGCTGCAATACAGTTCTGCCTTTGATGTCTCTTCCTAGGAGCTGCAGCTCTGAGGGCATGCACAGCTCCGTGTCGTTTCTCCTTCGTTCACTGACAGGATCCCACCCCTGTCAGGGACCAACTAACTGAGCTGAGCTCAGCCAGCAACTGACTAACTTTCCCTACAGGCGACCAGTTTTACCTATGTGAGGAGTGACCTAATAAATAGGAGCAGAAGCTCCCCCTGGTGGCCTGGAGTGTGAAATGTGTTGCATGTTTGTGATACCTGGATGCAGTTATCCTTCTTTGCCTCCAAACGTAGCATCACTCTCCCCGAGAGGAAAACAATACCACTGCGACAACCAGGACCCTGGGGCGCCGCACTAGCACAAATGATTTGGAGTTGGAAATGGGGTTTCCAGAGACTGCTGCACAGTTTTTGCACAATCTCTTTCGATGCTGGAAGATGCAATATCTAAAAATGAAATTGATGCAAATAATTGTTTGCAAAAAAAAAACGACTGTCACTAAAAATGCAACATACACTTCCCTACTGTGCTAGAAATTACCCGGCGATAAAAAAAATTGTATTTATGCAAAAGAAAGAAGCTACCTATAACACTACTCTATACGATTTTTTTTTCACTAAAACAAAATTGGACGTCACCAATCAGTAATTGAACCAATCCAATTTTTTTCAATTTTTTTGCAGTATTATGTAATGTAAATGTAACAGAAATCACGTAAAATGGTATAGATGAGTAATTGAGCCAAGACAAAATTCTCACTGCTTTTTGTAGTGTTATATATACCACTGAAACGAACCCAAGAACAATTTTTTTGTGGTTTATATACTAACAAAGTGTACCCCAGAACATGATATACTCTATGGATAAGTACCATATTTTTCGGACTATAAGACGCACCGGACTATAAGGCGCACCCAGGTTTTAGAGGTGGAAAATAGGGAAAAAAATATTTGAAGCAAAAAAATGTGGTAAAATATTTAATAACATACTATTATATGTGGTGTTATTATATATAATAGTATGTTAATATGTTGGAAGCTGCGGGACTAGTGTGGTGTCTGTGAAGTACTATATGAAGATGCTGGATGGTGAGTATAAGAATGGGGGCACAGGGCTTATATTGAAAGCACCACTCCAGCACTGCAAAATAACACTGGAGTGCTGCTTTAAAATCCCATGGGAGAACTATAACTCCCAGAATGTCCTGCAGATCCTATGACATGCTGGGAGTTATAGTACACTAAAGGAGTGGCAGAGTGCTTTATTGTGTTTTGGAAAGACTAACCTCTTAATTGTGGCAGCCAGCCTGTGGTGAGGTAAAAGCATCCCATGACTGCACACACAGAGCCCTCCCTCTTGTTGCCTTTCCACAGCACAGGTAATGGAAGCCAGCAGATTCTAGTGTTGGAGTCTGAAGGACCTGTGATGATGTCAAGAAGAGGGAGGGCTCTGTGCTGCCATGTGATGCTCCAGCCCGCCCACTTCTGACATCATCACAGGTCCTCCTTGTGCACACTGCACAGCACTCAGCTCCAGCCCAGGAAGGTACGCAGCGATCTCCTCTCCCCTGACCCTGCTGCTTCTGCCTCCTCCTCCCCCGGACACACAAATCTCCCCAGCTGCTGCAGGAATCAGCGCTGAGGAAACCATGTGTGTCCCTGCTTAAGTGCAGTATTCATTTGCTGCTCCCGGCTCACTGCTCAGCTGATAGGTGGGCGGGGAGTAGCTATTGAATATTCACTGCACTTAATCATCGGGACCACATGGTTTCCCCAGCGCTGATTCCCGGCAGTGGGGACATTTTTCTGCCTCCTGAAGTGGGATAACAGTGCGATCCCACTCGCTGCTGCCCCCCTCCCCACATGCTACATCCCTACCATAAGACGCACCCACACTTTCCTCCCAAATTTGGAGGAAAAAAAGTGCGTCTTATGGTCAGAAAAATACGGTAATTGAATCCAGATACATTTTTGAACTCTTTTTTGGAGTGTTATATATAATAGAAATGTACCCCAGACCACTGAATATTGCATGGGTGCAAAATTTAACCCAGCAAAAATTTGTAATACTTTTTTTGTTTTAAATATCACCGTAATGTACGAATAACCGCGTTAAACTGTATGGATGACTAATTGAATGCAGAAATACATTTGGAAAGTAAGTATTTTTAAAGCATAATTTATGTACTTCTACACTCTAAGGTTTTGCAGGAAGTGCAAAGCCAGAAAAAAAATAATAAGGAGGTTCATCTATAGACCCCTGAAAGGAAACTGGCGGTCCTCATTCAAATATTTTTAAAGCTTAGTTGCTGTACTTCCTACACTCATAAAGGCTTTGCACAACATGCAAAGTCAGTAAAAAATTATAAGGAGGGTAATGCAGTAATCCTCTTCAGGTCTCCACTTCTTCTCTTTCCTCGGGAGCCTGGGGGGACTGCCTCCACCCGCTCCTGTAGCCCAATTCTCAGGTGCTTGGGCTGTAAGTGACCCAGCTTTTGGTAGTGCCTGAGCCCCCAACATATAGAAATGAGCAACCCCCTGTGTCACCATTGACTGCTCCCCAAGGACAGTACACACTCTCGGGGGCGGTAGTAGCCCTGTCTCGAGCAGCCTCAAGGAGCCGCTCACAGGCCCATTCATTCCTCAACCAGAGTTCATCCTGCTCCTTTCCTTCTGGGATCACAACTATTGCATACCAGCAATGTTAACTGTTATGACCCCAATGGCAGAGGGTCTCAGAAATAATTACTAAGTCTGCAAACACAAAAAAACCAGCTCATAGGGCAGTGGTAACTGAGCTGACCATATATCTAATCCTAGCACCACAAATAGCAGCAGCCGGGGAACGTGCCTACGTTGGTTCTAGACGTCTCGCGCCAGCCGGAGAACTAACTAACCCTAGAAGGGAAAAGAAAGACCTTTCTTGCCTCCAGAGAAAAGACCCCAAAAGTTGGATACAAGCCCCCAACAAATAATAACGGTGAGGTAAGAGGAAAAGACAAACGTAAGAATGAGCTAGGTATTTAGCAAAGAGAGGCCCACTAGCTAATAGCAGAATATAGTAAGATGACTTATATGGTCAGCAAAAACCCTATCAAAATATCCACGCTGGATATTCAAGAACCCCCGAACCGTCTAACGGCCCGGGGGGAGAACACCAGCCCCCCTAGAGCTTCCAGCAAAGTCAGGAATCACATTTAGTACAAGCTGGACAAAAATAAGAGCAAAGCAATAACCAAAAAACAAAGAAGCAGGACTTAGCTTAATTTTGCACGAACCAGGACAGCAGACAGGAGCAAACAGAAAGGATCTGACTACAACGATGCCAGGCACTGGACTAAGGATCCAGGAAGTTTATATAGCAACACCCCTGGGCTAACGACCCAGGTGGGTGCCAAACTGAGGAAAGACAATCCCAGAGTCATATCACTAGTAACCACAAGAGGGAGCCAAAAGGTCTAATTCACAACAGTTAACCCTCTATTTTGAGAAATGTGACCCTGGTTCCAGCCATCAGCTCTTGCAGCCTTTGAGGCAAGTGTTCTGTCTCTACTGCCTGATGCTTGAACGAGTTGTGATAATGGGTGCCAAAGTCTTCAACGGACCCCCTTTCTCTGCTGATGGTTGTAAGTAACAGCCACCTTCCTGGGGATGCTAACTCAGTATCTTGCAGCTAGCGGGCCCGATAACATTTCTCCAGACTTGGTTCTGGCTCACCTCCTTGTCTCTTCCGATCAGCCTACGCCCCACAGTCTGCTCACCAGTTCCTTAATCCTGACTCTCTCATCCGCAAGGAGCCCAGCGGTAAAGGATGCAGCCTGGGTTCGGCCCTTGGTGGTTCCAGATCCGGACCACAGGCTCTTGCCACCACTGCTGTTGTGCCAGCTTCCTCTGGCTCCAGTATTCCTCTGGTCACTCCCTCAGGAGTCTCTCGTGGTTGTTCCATCTTTGTCACCCACTAAGCACGTTACACTGTATCGATGACAAATTCAATACAGCAACAAATTTTAAAACCTTTTTAGAGTGTTATATACCACAGAAATGTACCCCTGACCAGGGAACAGTGTATGGGTGAGCAATTTAACCCATAAAAATTTGTAAACACTTTTGTGCAGCTATAGATATCACAGTAATGTACCCCAGACCACGGAATACTCTATGGGAGCGTAATTTAACCCAGCAAAAAATGTTTACACTTTTTTTGAGTTATATGTCACAAAAATGTATCCTAGTCAACAGAATACTGTATGTGTGAGAAATTTAACCCAACAACATTTTTAAAAGCTTTTTTGGAGTGTTATATATCACAGTAATGTACCCCAGACCACGGAATACTGTATGGTGGAGAAATTTAATCAAGCACATTTTTTTTACACTTTTCTAAGTGTTATATATCCCAAAAATGTACTCCTAATTACAGAATACTGTATAGGTGAGTACTTTAACCCAACAACATTTTTGAACACTTTTTTGGAGTGATAGATATCCCAGTGATGTACCCCAGACCACAGAATACTGTATGGGTGAGTAATTTATCTCAGCAACATTTTGTAATGCTTTTTTTTAGTGCTAGATATCACAAAAATGTACCCCAGACCATGGAATACTCTATGGGTGAGTAATTTAATCCAGAAAAAAAGTCAACACTTTATTGGAGAATTACATAACACCAAAATGTACCACAAAGCCTGAAATACTCAATAGATCACACAATAAGTTCTGCAGCTATATATTTTGCAAGGGGCTGCAGAGCCCTAATCCCTGTCTACAGACTATATTCTGCCACTGTCCCTGCTCCCACAACTTTCTCTCCATCCCTAGACTAAATGCAGAATGTATGTGATGCAAACAGGAAAGCAAACAATTAGCCCTTGAGCATCCATATGAACACTACAAGACTCTGATGTGTTATATTGTGCACACACAAGCCTACACAAGCACTCCCTCACTCTTAGGCCGGTTTCACACGTCAGTGGCTCCGGTACGTGAGGTGACAGTTTCCTCAAGTACCGGAGCCACTGACACACATAGACACATTGAAATCAATGCATCTGTGCAGATGTCATTGATTTTTTGCGGACCGTGTCTCCGTGTGCCAAACACGGAGACATGTCAGTGTTCGTGGGAGCGCACGTATTACACAGACCCATTAAAGTCAATGGGTCCGTGTAAAACACGTACCACACACGGACGTTGTCCGTGTGCAGTCCGTGTGCCGTGCAGGAGGCAGCGCTACAGTAAGCGCTGTCCCTCCCACATGGTGCTGAAGCCGCCATTCATATCTTCTCTGCAGCAGCATTTGCTGTAAAGAAGATATGAATAATCCTTTTTATTTTTTGTTTCTCGTGTTTAACATAAAGATCCATGTCCCCACCCCCCTCCCACCCCCTGTGCGGCCGCCCGCTGTTATTAAAATACTTACCCGGCTCCCTCGCAGTGTCCTGTCCTGGCCACAGCTTCTGTGTGTGAATACCTAAACCTTTATCCCTGTTTAGGTTTGAGACCTGGACAGAGTTAGGCTACTTTCACACTAGCGTCGGGCCGAGGTTCCCGACGCTAGCGTTGTCTCCGCCGCACAACGGGTGCAGCGAATGCATTTTTCCAGCGCATCCGCTGCCCCATTGTGAGGTGCGGGGAAGTGCGGGGAGGTGGGGGCAGAGTTCCGGCTGCGCATGCGCGGTCGTAAAAAGCGGACCGTCAGGAGCAAAAAACGTTACATGTAACGTTTTTTGCTCCCGACGGTCCGCCACAGCACGGCGCAACCGTCGCACGACGGTTGCGACGTGTCATTGCGTCGCAAATGCGTCACTAATGTTAGTCAATGCAGAAAAAACGCATCCTGCAAGCACTTTTGCAGGATGCGTTTTTCGGCAAAACGACGCATTGCGACGTAATGCAGTTAACGCCAGTGTGAAAGTAGCCTTAGTGTTGTCTGTAAGAATAAGGAAAGGAGTGCATTTGGTCTAGGGCAGAGGAACATTAATGGCCACTGAAAACTGGTATTCTTGATGGAAGGAGACATCTCAACCATTCATGTTTGAGGATACAGCAACAAGTATTGTTTTTTGCTAATATCGTAAAGGGAAAATTCACTTACTTAATTGTTGCACCACCAGTATTTGTGCATGGTTGCTGTGGGACACATTATATGGTATACACTATGATGTATCCTCTTCACTCTGCACCAGTCTGTCATTGTAAATTTGTTTACTGTAAACGTTGTCTATAACCCTGTATGTAACCCCTTTTCTCATGTACAACACCATGGAATTAATGGTGCTATATAAATAAATAATAATAATAATAATTATATGAAAGACAAATAATAACAAGATGGATGGATAAATCTTTATGATTAAACCAAGATTCTGGGGAAACACTACAAATATAATCATCTAAAGTCAAACAGTAGGAATCATATTTACTCTTTTGCAGGATAAAAGACAATTGCAAACATTAATAAGAATCTTTTACTACTTCCAAATGTGAACAGAGTCTCCCACCTAGTGATACGCCTCTCCCTGAAGCTTCCATAGGAGTTATTCCTGTTTACAGCTTTTGGCACTGAGACAATTAATTGAACATATTAAAATAACTGCTGCCATTGTGCCAAGCATGATGATCCAGGTAGGGGGATCCCAGATCCTGTTCGTACCCTTCATATAATAATGGTCACTAACAAAGATCAAAGCAGAACTTATTAATGTCCCCATTATCTAAACAGCCCACTTACCGCAAGATGTCCCAGGTGAAGCAGCGGTTCAGGTCCCTTTCATAGTATCTTACGCATTTCTCAGTTGCTTTTGGGTTGGCCAATAATGGAACAGCAGTGAAAGTGTCCCTCACCAGATCAGTAGAGTCTCTAAGCCAGCGTTTTACAAGAGTGACCCCCGACATCTCATTACCATGTGTACCTCCTGCCACAGCGACACGATGAAGGGAATTAATGAAGATTGTTCCAGACATGCTGAAAAGAAGTTTGGCGGATCTCTAGATCTTCGGAGATGGTGAATCACAGGACAGCACAAGACAAAGATTTCAAAGTTTACATAAACTCAACTCTTCCGCCTCCTAGGCAAACTAACTTTGGTGGATTGAGCCTTATTCTTTGTCTGTTAAATTGTCATTACTGGATAATAATATCTTCTACAAGTTACACGCAAATTATCTATTAACCCCAGGAATGCTGACAAAGCCAAGGGTCATATGTAGATTTCCACCATACAGCACAAATGCAGGTGACCAGAGCTCACAGCCATCCACACACACAGTCATGCTGTGACCTGACTTAACACCGTCTGACCCTTCATGTGGCAACAATGCAGCAGTCACATGAGTGAGAGAACCTGAGCTGTCACAGTATTAACACTGTACAATGGGCACAACATGCTAGTGTCCCTATCTACAATCAGATCCCAAACTGTTGGACTAAAGTGTAGGCGTTACGGACAGCATCTAGTCCAAATAGAGCAATCACAAAATTAATTTTGATTCTGGATGTGGATTCTAGGTAATGTTCTTAACTGAACCTTTAGACTTGGCACGAATGCAGAATAGGGACAGGCTTTAGAAATACCCTGGTTTATGGAAAGAGGGAAAAAAGACAAGTGCGGCGCTTCCTCTGAGCGTAATGTTTTTACCAACAGTAAAAAAATGTATTTTAGTTGTGGTTATGCTCACCTTCAATCAGTAAGAAATGCACGTTGAGATTCTCAAGTAATCAGTTCTTTAGGAAACTCTCCTCCGTGTCTTGTATAATCTAATAAGGAGTGCAGCTCACTTTGGAGAACTATGTATTGATCCTGCTTCGGATCTACATAGGTGGTGAATTCTAAGGGAAAAGAAACTCCAAGCGAATGTGGTGCTAATCACCTTAGGGTTTTTTGAATACATCCACTTCAAGTGAAAAACTATTACTAAAAGTTAATTTATTTTCTCAAAAAAGATACAAATATTTTTAAAATACAAGAATAGGGACAGAAACAGTTTCAAAATAATTTTTAGAAATTGGTATAGATAAAGAATAGTAGGCATCAGTTACACAGCTTTGAAGGACTTAAAGGGAATCTGTCACCAGGTATTTGTACTTGAGAGCAGCTTAATGCAGAGACAGAGATGCTGATTCCAGAGATGTGTCACTTCGTAGGCTGCTTGCTGTAGTTTTGATAAAATCACTGTTTTAGCAGCAGGAGATTATCAGTAGAGGACTAGTAAATATACTGCCATGTAGTCCTTCACAGGGTTGGACTGGCCCACCAGAGAACCGGAGAATCCTCCGGTGGGCCCTGGCTTCTCCTTCAGGGGGATTCACAGTGGCAGACTTCGCAGCCATTATGGGACCCTTCAGAACCCAGCGCCTCCATCTGGATTTAAACAGTATCTCAGTGATTACATGACAACCAATCGAATAAGCAAGTAGAGCCGAATGCTAATATTATGTATACTAACATTGTGTATCTTATGGTTATATCGTAAGATACAGTGACTGACAAAAATTAGCACTGGTCTTAAAAACCCCTTTAATGATAATTATTTGGTTTTGTATGGAAGAAAGGTGGGCCCTCAGAATCAAGTCCTCTGATGGGCCCAATGTTTCTCAGTCTGACACTGGTCCTTCATGTTCATGAGCTCTGTAACTGAACTGTAAAATTATGATAATTACAGTCAAAATAACCTGTAGAAGTTTCTTCAGCTTCAAAAAAATCACGGATGCTTCAAATTTTTCTTACGGACAGGACAAAGAACAAAGAAGTGCTCTATTTTTACAGACTGTCTTGGAATTTCTGGATGGTTGACAACCCTGCTCTTCCCCCAGATCCTGCTGCTCTCAGAGGGGTAGTAAAAAGCTGGTGATGGATTCCGTGTAACTTTATTGGTCCTGGAAGTCCTATCAAGAGCTGCCAGGCTACCACACACAGTGATTATGTGACAAAATTTTTTTGCTATAATCTGAGAGCCATACACTCTAAAATTTCCCATCAATGAAACTGTGAGGGCTTATTTTTCTGAAACATTCGACGGTTAGATAATTTTTTATTACACTTTTTTGGGAGGTGGAATATACAAAAAAAAATTAATTTGATTAACATTTTACCTTTATTCTGCAAACTGATATAGTAAGGACAAAATTCAATGCATATAGTTTTACTTATGCTTTATTACTTTTTTACAAAATAATCAATTATTGCGAGACATTCCATATTCCAAGACATGTGCCTTTTCTATTTATCCATAGACAGATTTTAATAATATAGCTTTGTTGTATTCGATATCCAATTTATATATAATACAGGGTGGGTCATTTATATGGATACACCTAAATAAAATGGGAATGGTTGGTGATATCAACTTCCCGCTTGTGGCACATTAGCATATGGGAGGGGGAAAACTTTTCAAGATGGGTCTTGACCATGGCGGCCATTTTGAAGTCAGCCATTTTGGATCCAACTTTATTTTTTCCAATGGGAAGAGGGTCATGTGACACATCAAACTTATTGAGAATTTCACAAGAAAAACAATGGTGTGCTTGGTTTTAATGTAACTTTATTCTTACATGAGTTATTTACAAGTTTATGACCACTTATAAAATGTGTTCAAAGTGCTGCCCATTGTGTTGTATTGTCAATGCAACCTTCTTCTCCCACTCTTGACACACTGATAGCAACATCACAGAAGAAATGCTAGCACAGGCTTCCAGTATCCATTGTTTCAGATGCTGGGGTCATCTGAAGGCAATTGTCTATGCTGTGAAGATACGAGATGTGCAGCATCTGAAACAATGGATACTGGAAGCCTGTGCTAGCATTTTTTCTGCAGTGTTGCTATCAGTGTGAAATGGAGACCATGAGGGTAGCATTTCACTAAGTGGACAGGTTGAGAGAGGGACGTAAGGAGAACTACAAGCATCAGGAACCCAGAGAGCAGCGCAGTAGGGAGGCTTCCAACCCCACCTGGCTAGGAGAATTCTGAACTGCTTCCAGGCTGCCTGGATCTCCAATACCACCTGTTACCTGTGCTCTGGACTGCACCTACAATTAAAGGTAAAGAAACTACAGTCCCTGTGTCTTCCGATTATTCTTACACCTCAATGTCCACAACCCCTCATAGACTGTTCTGGTAGCCCTGGGGCCCCGCTCTACTTGTTGGAATTCATACCATAACAGCTGCAACATCACAGGCCCCAGCGGTCCCCTTAAGCAGTGTCGGCCATCTCTAGCCTAACACCACAGGTGGTGTCACGAATAATCCCCTACAAACATTTCTCTCATCCCTTTTATTGCACGCCCAGGGCCACGGACCGGGTCACTGTGGCCATGACTACCGCTTTAAGAGCCGTCCGACCCGGTTCCGAGTACCTTATGGCCCTAGTGGGTGTTGCATTTCTGGCGTCACGAACAGGATGTACTGACCCAGCAAACTGGGTCCTGTGCACCATAGACTGTATTGAACTGCTTGATCGCCGCCATTGTCATGCCACCCGGCATGAGAGGAGCAGAGGAGGTGTGTCTTTGTAGGGCGGAGCCAAAAAAAGAGCATGGAGGTGAGCTGCTCTCCATGCTCTGCCGTCAGCGGGCGAGAAAGCAGGAGGCCCCGGACTTGAAAACCGGAAGGAGCACCATCCAGACCGCCGGTGGAGCAGCCGCTGACTCTGGTAATAAAACGCAGGGCCTGGCTGAGGTTCACTGGGGGGGGGGGGGAAATGTCCAATCCGGGTGGAGATTCTGCGGAGGCTGCAGCCTCAGCCCCCATGATACAGCCAGATACAGCCACAGCCACAGCTTCCCTAATGCCATTATCAATGCCGTAAATACCGGGAGCAGCCTGGTTACCACAGTACTCCGGGGAGTCACACACCCTGAGCGATTTTAAGGAGAGACTCTGTAGTTTGTTTGAAGTGTATCCCCTGTCTGAGAATCAAAAGGTCAGAATCCTCACTGGCCAGTTAACTGGTGCAGCTCAGAGGGTAGTAAAATCCAGCCTGGACCCCGATAAAAGAACTGTTAAACTAATCTTGACCAGGCTGAAGGACACCTTTGACACCCGCACTGCAGCAGAGATAAAAATGAGTTTCTTTGGGAGTAAACAAAGGGTGCAGGACAGTATACGGGGCTATGCTCTTCATCTCCAGGAGGTGCTGCGGGCCCTTAAGCAGGTTGACCCTGATAGAGTGCAAGATGGGGACAGATTGTTAAAGGAGCAGTTTATTGAGGGACTCCTGTCCAGCACTCACAGGACACAGCTGCGCATCTTGGCCCTACAAAACCCTGACCTGGACTTTGCACACTTTAAAGATAGGGCCATCTGGGTGCTGCATGAACCAAATTCCAGCCGTACAGTGCCCCCTAGGCGCCCATTAATTACGTACAACCAGGAAGCAGCATCCTTTCCTCAGGCCCCCGTTGAGGTCGACGCGCAGACCCTGGCTAATGACCCTGCTGCAGGACTGCATCTCCAGGTCCAGGAGCTGACAAAAAGTGCGGCTGCACTAACCAAAACCATGCAGTCCATGCACCTGTCCCCAAAGGAGAAGACCCAGCTGGCTTCCAGTCCAGATAATGTCCCGTGGCGATGGCAGAAGAGAATCCCACCAACCAGAGGGAGAGACAACGATCACTATGACCCATTTGTCGCCACTGCAGCAAGGCGGGACACATCGCAAGATTCTGCAATTTAAAAGAGCAACCCCTAGGACAGAGGGCCAACCCCAGGAGTAAGATGACCAGGCCCACAAAGATGGGGAAACAAGTACGTCGGAGGACGACCGGTCCTCCCAGTTGTGATTGATGGCATCCCAATGAACGCTTTACTCCCAGGTGACGACTATGCCATATATTCTTTACAAACGCTACTGGGCTGACTCTGATATTACCCGCGGCCCAGATCTGACAATAGTCCCCAGCAATGGTCAGCCTTTGCCACAAGTGGGGTATAAGAAGGTGACTATTAAGATTGGCCGAGTAGAATTGCAGTCACAAGGTTTGATTATAGTTGATATTGACAAACGAGAAGGCCATCCTATGATCACTTTAGGTACCAATGTAATAGAACATTGTCTTGTAGAAATTATTTTTTAGTTGTAAAATGGTAGCCGAGACCGCCAGTTCCAGTCAGCAGCGAGTCCTGCAAAAGGAGATCAAAGCACTGATGCAGAGGCAAAAGGTGGAGTTGTCTGGTGGAGAAGTTGGCAGTTTCAGAGTGAGTGATCCATTCCCCATTACAGTACCCCCAAGGAGTGAAATGTTAATTTGGTGTCGGGCAGCAATAGGTCTCAGGGCTCAAGATTACCAGGCCCTGGTAGAACCAGTGTACTGTGATAGTAGGCCCACTGTCCTGACAGCCAATGAGGTAGTTGATGTCCGCAAGGTGAAAGTACCATCCTGAACTGTGGGGAGAAAGAGGTGCATTTACCCCGATATGCCTCTATTGCTAAGCTGTTCACTGTAAATAACAATGCAATACAGGCACTAAAACCCTTACTTCCATCTGACCAGGTGGAAGACAATGACTCTGAGGGGCAAACTCCACCAACTGCACTCCAGCCAACCTGATGAGAGCGAGACCTGGCAAGTTACCCATTAACTTAGACATGGGAGTCTTAACACCTGAGACAACATCACCAGATGCAGACTGGGATACAGAGAGGCAGCAGCAATACCACAAAGTGCAAGAGTGTGTGGAACGAAGTTTATCCCAAGCCAGGCAAAGACAGGAAAAGAGCCACAACCAACAAGCTCCGCTACTCCTTTAGTACCTGGAGAGCAGGTCCTCAAAAGGAAAAGGAGGATGCACAAACTAGATGATCATTGGGAGGCTGAACCATACACTCTCATGCCTTCAAAATTCAATAATTCCAAGGTATGCCTTGTCAGTAAAGATGGAGGAGAAACCTTAGCAGCAGTGTTGAGAGATCATCTGAAGATATGCCCTGACCAATTAAGAAACAATGAGGAAGACCAAGATGCCCCTCAACATATAGGAGAGGAGGAAGAGAAAATCCATACTGTTCTTGGAGACATTCCCATGTCATGGATGCAAGTAAATCAAGCCATCATAGTACCCGTCCTGACATTTCCCCATCTAGTAGTGCCAGAAAGAGATGCGACCCAAGACCAACCTGAAGACCAGCGGGCTCAAGCAGCAGATGCCACATCAGCAGCGGAGCAAGAGAATCCACCCCCTGCCAGCGGTGAATCTGTCATGCCCACAGTGAGCAGGAGTAGTCGTAGAAAATCAAGTATACCTGTGCTACGTAGAGTGACCCATAGCGTAGCGTAGCCAATAGAAAGTGTGGAATGCCCACCAGGGCCGTGGGGTACTCGGTACTGGGTCCGGTACTTAAAGGGGATGTGTCACAGCAGTGACCTGGTCCGTGGCCTTGGGTGCCCAAGTAAAAGGGAAAGATCTTTAAAGGGGTTTGAATAAAGCTTGTGTTCGTGACGCCACCTGTGGTATTCAGTCAGGGTGACTGACACTGCTTAAAGGAGTCCTCTGGGGAGATGGTATGGCTTCCCACAGGTGAAGCCGGGTCCCCAGGGCTCCTGGTGTATAGATAGAGATGGTAAATGATGTAGCAAGAAACGGAGGACACAGGTTTGCAGTCTCTTTACCTGGTTTACTGAAGAATTCAGACAGCCACAGTCCAGGGTACCGAATCACAGATGTCAATGGTCTGTCCGGCTTGGAAGTGAGTTGGGAGTCCCCCTTACCAGGTGGGGTTATAAGCCTTCCCTCTAGTGCTGTGGTGTAGTCCCTTGCTGCCTCTCACAAGGTCCTCACGTGTGCTCTCTGTCCTCCAGGTTGGTAGGACACTAACCCGTATGACAGGTGGCTCGAGCCTTTTTACAGGATCTCTATCACGACTTGGGCTCTCTGTGCCACTGTGTCTTCAGGTGTAAGGGTGGAAAAGTGACTTGTAATCCAGCTGTTCTGCCGTTTTCTGCTGTGAGACGTGGAGTCCCTCACAACCCCGGTCTTCCGACTACCGGTGTCTGTGCTCAGTGGGGAGGTAGCTCAGTTGCAGCTAACCCCCCTCCACCAGTTCTTCACTCTCCTGCACTCCACTTCCTCTACACGCTGTAACCCTCGCGCCGAGACTGGCTGGTGCGGGCGCCTGGGGGTGTGGCCCCACTGGACCACAGACCGAACTTCCCTGGAAGGGGTGTAACTAAGTAGCTTCCTAGGTGTTCGCTGGAGCCTCTGATGGTGAGAACAGACTTGTGCAATAGGAAGCTACCAGGTACCACTCCAGGGTGGAGTCGGACTGTGGATGCTGATCCCACCGGGGACAAGACACAGGCAGGCAGGCACGGCTGTGACACTGGCTGACAGACGGGTATGGCAGAGGCCCTGATGGGCAGACTGGCTTGACGGAGATACAGGCAGGCACTCGGGCGTGGCTGGCACTCTGGCGAGCATGGCTGGCACTGGCAGACAGGGCTGATACTCTGGTAGGAACTGGTTTTCAGATGGATGTATGAAAACAGGTAAGAACCTGTTCAGACTGGAGAACATAAAGAAACAGGTAGAGACCAGTACGGCAAGTGCAGAATAAAGGTAGAGCAAGAGTGGAAGCAAAGCAGAATCACAGGAGGCAGAGTAAGAGCAGGAGGTGGAGCCAAGAGTAGAGAAGGAGAAGGCAGAGCTATGAGCAGAGAATTAGAAGGCAGAGCAAAGAGTAGAGAAGGAGAAGGCAGAGCTATGAGCAGAGAAAGAGAAGGCAGAGCTATGAGCAGAGAAGGAGAAGGCAGAGCAAAGAGTAGAGAAGGAAAAGGCAGAGCCAAGGACGGAGCTGCAGGAGGCGGAGCCAAGAGCGGAGATGCTGGAGGCGGAGCCAAGAGCGTAGACGCTGGAGGCGGAGCCAAGAGCGGAGACGCTGGAGACGAAGCCAAGAGCCAGAACCGCAGGAGGTAACGCCAAGAGCCAGAGAGTGCAGAACCACAGGTTGTGGCGAGGGAAGCTGAGAGGCACAGAACCACAGGTTGTGGCAGAACAGAGCAGAGAGATGCAGAGCCACTGATAGTGGCAAGCAGAGCAGAAAGATAAGGCGGAGGTACACACAGCAGAGTGGGAAATGACAAATGACAAAGAAGGAACAGGAACGGACACGGATACACAAACAGAACACAGATGAAGGCCTGCAGTATTGCAGCCCTCTGAGACAGGAAACAGACACGACCTGGCAGCTCAGTAGCAAATGCTAACTGAGGGGAATAGTTTGCTCAGGCATCCTCCAATGGGTGAGGATGCCTTAAGTATCAGAGGCCTCAAGACTATTGGCCAGGAACACCCCAGGGAGGTGCACACAGTCTCAATAAGAATCCGGAGTGGCTGGCGCCGCCCCCCTATGCACACAGCCAGGAAGTGTACACAGAGCAAGCCGCCATGAAGCACATGGCATGGAGCCGGCAGCAGACAGATCTCACAGCATGGCACTGGGTTAGTGAGTTGAAGTGACAGGCAGGTGGGGAACGGAAGGCCATGCAGTGATGCCGGCAGGGTTATTACAGTACCCCCTACTTTACGCCCCCTCTGCTTCAAACCCGCCAGAATGATCTGTAGAAGAAGAAAGAAACCACTCACAGTCCAAATCATCATAACATCTTCAAAGTAGGATAAGGCAAACAGGTCACCAGGAATCTCAGAAGACAAAGTCTCTTTGTGCTCAACAGGGTTAGCTTCACCCGGAATCTCAGATAGCAAAGTCTCTTGGTACCCAATGGGGTTGGCTTCTACAATGGACTGGACCATTTCCTCTGTGTAAACAAGAAGCAGGGACTTGGATGCTACTGACTTGATATCTTCACCAGCCGGCCACATGGAAGCCGAAGGAACATTCACAGGATACATCTTCTGCCCGATATCCAGAGACAAACTTTCAGGTAGCAGAGATGTCTTGATATCTTCACCAGCCGGCCAAATGGAAACCGAAGGAACACTCACAGGATACATCTTCTGCCCGACATCCAGAGACAAACTTTCAGGTAGCAGAGATGTTCTAGAGTACTGAACACAGGAAAAATCATTGGAACAGAGGGTGGAGAACAACAATTCCACCGGATCAGAAAAAAACTGAGAGGAAAAAACTTCAGTTATGGAATCTTCACCAACCGGCCATATGGACGATGAAGGTACCCACATAGGAATCATCTTCTGCCCGTTATCCAGAAAAAAACGTCCAAAAGGCGGGGATGTTTCCACAAACCGGTTACCGGTATAGTCATTAGAGTTGTGAGGAGAGATTGTCACCGCTTTCCCATCTTTGGTAACATCAGCACTCCTTGACTCGATGACTAACAGGTTACTGGTATAGACACTGGAGACGTGTGGAGAGATAGTCACCGCTTCCCCAACTTTGGTGACGTCAGCACACCTTGACTCGACGACTAGCAGACCAGCAGAAGAAGAAGACAACACAGTTGACTGTCCTTGACGCATGGGAACCAGACACCTCTCATGACTGGGTAAATTCAAACAAAGCATTTTGCAGGAACTCTTGACCAGGGCGGGTGGTAGAGTCCTAGGCTCAGAATGACCCATGGGCATAACAGACAGCATACAGTAGACAAACTTCTTCGAGTATAAGACTCCAACCTGGAGCTGTAATTGTCCTTGAAGGACTAGACTGCTCTTGAGTAGGGCTTGACCAACTTCAGACAATGCCCTCACTGGGTTCTGGAGCTGTATAACGGAGACCACACACTGACTCCGAATGGCAGGCGACTTTACCTCGCCAAAGCTCCCGGAAAACAGAGACACAGTCTTTGATTTAGATGGAGAGGAAGTACTCTCACCTAGGGCAGCCTCTCCTGCTGGCCCAGGGTTTTGGAGTTTAACATCCACAGAGCAGAGACCGTCTGGATGTTCCTTGCAACCGCAGCGATACCGCGTCCCCGTCTTGCGGTTGGATTCGGGCTGCTGCTTTGCCAGCCCACTTTTACCAACCTTCTTGGGATTTGCTTGGGTAGCTGCAGGAACAGGTAGAGGAACAGGCGGGTTTTGGACGGGCTTGGTCAGACGTGACGATTTCTTTGGGGGATTCGCTCATCTAGACCGCCTCTGGGATCTGGCGAGGGAAGACTTTGCAGGAGGAGCTAGCTTAGGCGCTTTGAAGGCTTTAAGGAAAACCGTCAGGAAGGCATCAAGGTCAGAGAGGATAGGATCCCTTGCTTCCCAAAAAGGGTTGATCCAATTCAATACATCTCCTGCTAGGTAGGACATCAGGAATCCCACCTTGTGCTGATCAGAGGGAAATTCAAAAGCATTCAATTCCATATACAACAAACTTCACTCCAGGAACTCCATGCACTCCTCTGGATCCCCATAGTATCTTGGCGGAGGCTTCCGAAGGAATTTTTTATAAGCAAGATAATTATACAACTCATCAGAGACTATGAATTGACCACCTGGAGTGGGTGTAGTCAGATCTTTCAACCGAGCAGGAAAACCTTCCGGGGGCTAATACTGGCTAGAAGAGAGTTCATTTTGCTCCGAGAACAGCGGCTCATGGGACTCAGTGGGGACCATGGCCTGAGCAATCTGTAAGGCTCGCGCCGAGACTGGTTGGCACGGGCGCCTGGGGGTGTGGCCCCACTGGACCACAGATCGAACTTCCCTGGAAGGGGCGTAACTAAGTAGCTTCCTAGGTGTTCGCTGGAGCCTCTGATGGTGAGGACAGACTTGTGCAATAGGAAGCTACCAGGTACCACTCCAGGGTGGAGTCGGACTGTGGATGCTGATCCCACCGGGGACAAGACACAGGCAGGCAAGGCTGTGACACTGGCTGACAGACGGGTATGGCAGAGGCCCTGACGGGCAGACTGGCTTGACGGAGATACAGGCAGGCAGACGGGCGCGGCTGGCAATCTGGCGGGCGCGGCTGGCACTGGCAGACAGGGCTGATACTCTGGTAGGAACTGGTGTTCAGATGGATGTATGAAAACAGGTAAGAACCTGTTCAGACTGGAGAACATAAAGAAACAGGTTGAGACCAGTACGGCAAGTGCAGAATAAAGGTAGAGCAAGAGTGGAAGCAAAGCAGCATCACAGGAGGCGGAGCAAGAGCAGGAGGTGGAGCCAAGAGTAGAGAAGGAGAAGGCAGAGCTATGAGTAGAGAAGGAGAAGGCAGAGCTATGAGCAGAGAAGGAGAAGGCAGAGCAAAGAGTAGAGAAGGAGAAGGCAGAGCTATGAGCAGAGAAGGAGAAGGCAGAGCTATGAGCAGAGGAGAAGGCAGAGCAAAGAGTAGAGAAGGAGAAGGCAGAGCAAAGAGTAGAGGAGAAGGCAGAGCCAAGGATGGAGCCGCAGGAGGCGGAGCCAAGAGCGGAGACGCTGGAGGCGGAGCCAAGAGCGGAGACGCTGGAGGAGGAGCCAAGAGTGGAGACGCTGGAGGCGGAGCCAAGAGCCAGAACTGCAGGAGGTAACGCCAAGAGCCAGAGAGTGCAGAACCACAGGTTGTGGCGAGGGAAGCTGAGAGGCACAGAACCACAGGTTGTGGCAGAACAGAGCAGAGAGATGCAGAGCCACTGATAGTGGCAAGCAGAGCAGAAAGATAAGGCGGAGGTACACACAGCAGAGTGGGCAATGACAAATGACAAAGAAGGAACAGGAACGGACATGGATACACAAACAGAACACAGATGAAGGCCGCAAGTATTGCAGCCCTCTGAGACAGGAAACAGACACGACCTGGCAGCTCAGTAGCGAATGCTAACTGAGGGGAATAGTTTGCTCAGGCATTCTCCAATGGGTGAGGATGCCTTAAGTATCAGAGGCCTCAAGACTATTGGCCAGGAACACCCCAGGGAGGTGCACACAGTCTCAATAAGAATCCGGAGTGGCTGGCGCCGCCCCCCTATGCACACAGCCAGGAAGTGTACACAGAGCAAGCCGCCATGAAGCACATGGCATGGAGCCGGCAGCAGACAGATCTCACAGCATGGCACTGGGTGAGTGAGTTGAAGTGACAGGCAGGTGGGGAACGGAAGGCCATGCAGTGATGCCGGCAGGGTTGTTACACACGCTCACTACAATCTGTTCTGATTCCTTTCGGTCTCTTTTCCTCTCGGGGCTGCACGGCCCCTCTCTTCTGTCTCTCTGACAGACTGACTGACCTTCCCTCCAGACCAGAATATATATATAGGGGAGCCACCCACAAGCTGGATCAGAGCTCCCCCTTCTGGCCTGGAGTATGAACATGTTGCATGCTTGTGAATACCTGATAAGAGATATCCTTCCTCGCTTCCAAGCGTGACATCACTCTCCCCATGAGGAAAGCAATGCCACTTTAACAACCAGGAACCTGGGGTGTTTTAAGTGCACTACACCAGTGGTAGCAAGCATAGTGAATCTGGTCAGGACGCTATCAATACCTGTACTGCGTAGATCCACCCGTAGTACCAGAGGTCAGATCCCAGCCCGGTATAGGGATTAAAGTATAAAAGTATTAATAATGTAAATAAGTTAATATGTGTAACTGCAATCGTTAAGTGTGAGCTTACAGAGACTCTGTATGAACTTTTAAAAGCACTCTGTTATAACCTGTTGAAGGACAATTGGGCCACAGGACTATGTGTGGTCAGGATCTTCATTGCATATAGTTCCCCGACTTGACGTAAATATAAACCATCGGCATGGCCGAACAGCCAAATAAAGTCAGGTCTAGAGTCACATAGCCACGCCTGGGAACTAAGCAGAGGTGGGTTGGGGTGGTTCCCACCGAGGAAACTCAAAAGTCCGGAGGGTAACGCAAATGGACCAGTGTTGCCCTCAGGAACTTAATTGGCAATTTCTTATTGTTCTTTTTGGTTTTTGTAATTTTTATATTTTTTAAATCCTGTAAACTTTTATACTTGTTCACCTGTTTATTCTGCTTATGTTTCCCCAGTCCGGGAGTACTGAATTTCACTAGGGGGGAATGTGGCACCCCAATAGTCTAATTGCCACAGTGGCATTGCCTCCCTCACAGAGGGGTGATGCCATGCCTTGAAGCAAGAAGGGATTCCCTTAGCAGGTACGCTGGCATGCAACGCCTTTCCTGACTCCAGACCAGAAGGGGGAGCTCTAAACCCAGTTTCAGGGTAGCTTCCCTATAAGTTCTGGCCTGGAGGTGGGGTTAGTGAGTTCTGTTTGAGACTGTGAAGGGAGAGGAAGCATGTGAGGAGAGCCTGGGGTGGAGCTGCGACTGAGCTCACCCCAGGCTTGAGCGCAACAGAGCGGACACCAAAGCCCGTGGTTGTGTGGGAACTACAGGCCTTGCAGCCAAATCCAGAGGACAGGAGATTGCAGGTCTCCTGGCCATAACTGACACCTAAAGGCACAGCCGCATACCAGAGCCCGAAGTCAGCACGAGGGAGCGACACCTGGAAAAGGCTCAAGCTGCCTGCCATGCGGGTAGCATTTCACTAAATGGACAGACTGAAGGAGGGACTTGAGGAGAACTACAAGCATCAGGAACCCAAAGAGCAGCGCAGTAGGGAGGCTTCCAACCCCACCTGACTAGGGGAATTCTGAACTCCTTCCAGGTGGCCCGGATCTCCAATGCCACCTGCTACCTGTGCTCCGGACTGCACCTACAATTAATGGTAAAGAAACTACAGTCCCTGTGTCCTCCGATTATTCTTACACCCCAATGTCCACAACCCCTTATAAACTGTTCTGGTAGCCCTGGGGCCCCACTCCACCTGTGGGGAGTCAAACCATCTCAGCTGCAACACCACCGGCCCCAGAGGTCCCCTTAAGCAGCGTCGGACATCTCTAGCGGAACACCACAGGTGGCATCACAAATAATCCCTTACAAACATTTCCCTCATCCCTTTTATTGCACGCCCAGGGCTATGGACCGGGTCACTACTGCCGTGACCACCCCTTTAAGAGCCGTCCAACCCGGTTCCGAGTACCCCACGGCCCTAGCAGGTGTTGCACTAGCATTTGTTTTGGCATCCAGCTTGTCCTATTGCAAGAGGATTTTGTGAACACCACAGCAGTGTTTTTTATACTTTCCTTCGTTAAATAAGATTTGGTTCAGGTGATCACCTAATCAGAAGCACATTAGATAGAATGAGGTGTACTCTGGCTGGAATTCAACTGACACTGGAATGGAATGGCTGTCAGACATGTAGAGAAGCTGATTTTATAAAACTGTGCAGTGGTCTCTTCATTTTTGCCATATTACTACTTTCACACAAGAAAACTACTTTTAGCAAAAAAAAAATTCTGCAAAATATTATGAGAGTCATAACTTTTTCATTATTATTTCTTTTACAGAGCTCTATATGGGCTTGTTTTTTTTCGTATAAAAATGTATTGATACCATTTTGGGATAGAAACATATTTATCATTTTTAATTTCATTTTTTGCATTTACTTTTTTATTTAAAGATTTAAAAACAATTTTTTACTATACAATGTTTTTAGTCCCCCAGGGAGACTATGGTCATATAGACAATTACCTCATCCTGTCAGGGTAAGATTGACAGGTACAATAATAAACCCAGCCTCTGGCAGAATCTGATCTGCTATAGTGCATGAAAGACATGAAAGCCACTGTCAGGACTCTGTTTAAGGCCAGTCTCACACGTCCACATATTTCCGGTACCGGAAGAAACGGTCCCGGAGCTATCCGTGTGTCCGTGTGTGCACGTAGACCATCCGTGTGTCATCCGTGTGCTACCCGTGTGTCCGTGTTTATTGTCCGTGTGCTGCCCGTGTGTCTGTGTCCATGTATTGAAACAATTTGTTTCAATTTTAACCCTATGACTTTAAAAAAAGCACACGGACAGCACACGGATGGCATCCATGTGCGGTACGTGTTTTCATGCACCCATTCACTTTAATGGATCCGTGCGCTCCCACGAACACTGACATGTCTCCGTGTTTTGCACACGGACACACGGTCCGTGAATACACGCTGACATCTGCAGAGACACATTTATTTTAATGTGTCTACGTGAGTCAGTGTCTCCGGTACGTGAGGAAACTGTCACCACACGTACCGGAGCCATTGACGTGTGAAACCGGCCTAAGATAGCAACCCAGTGGTATTCCGCGATCACGCTACAGGAGTGCCGATGTGTTGCCAGAATGCTCATGTTTGTGAAACTCCCAATCTGCCTCTGTCACTATTGAGGGGTTAAACTGCTGGGATCGGCAAGAACATGATCCTAGAAGTGACCGCTGCTACCCAGCTGAGTCCCTAAGTCTGGCTACTGCAGCTGATCACATTCGTATGAAAGCTGTAGATGTGATCAGCGTAACGTACATGTCCGTAATGGAGCACAAAGTGTTGTGCTCAAGACTGATAAGTCCAGTATGTCAAATAGCATTAATGGGTTAATCAAGATGATCATGGCCAAATTCCCCCGATTCATTTGGATCTATATTTATTTACTTGGGCAGGTTAAGTTTTGGGTTGTAGCGTATGCTTTATAATCCCATGCATAGGATGCCACTCGCCTTGCTCCAAAAAACCCACAAGCGGATTCTTCCTTGTTGATTGGAGTTTGCAAAAAAAGCCTCAAAAATACTCAAAAAAGGCTAAAATTAAACCAGCTGGTACCTATAGATAAAAACAATAAAAAAGCATGAAGGAAACAACCAAACAAGTTGTTCCCGAATTTCCTGAAGCGCCTTTCTCTAGAAATATATGGTTGGTTTGCCCTCCTAATTGTGTGCATGTACCCACAATGTACCAGTTCATTGTGAGTTGGTCTGCAGCTGTGTGGGCAGGCTGGAAGTCACAAATTGGGCAGAGTCAGACGGCCGTATAGATCCCATGGTGCAGGTACTGGCTGGCGGCTCTCCCGACCCAAGACAGCGGGACAGCTGCATAGGAATACATGAAGTGCCAGGAGAGCCACGGCCAGTTTGTCCCCTGTGGGCTGACCTCACTCTGATTATATGGCCGTCTGTGCACATGTACCCTGAGAAAGTTAATTGTAAAGTGGTCTGCAGCTGTGTGGGCAGGCTGCGAGTCACAAATAGGGCAGAGTCAGACGGCCTTTTAGATCCCATGGTGCATGTACTGGCTGGCGGCTCTCCCGACCCAAGACAGCGGGACAGCTGCATAGGAATGCATGAAGTGCCAGGAGAGCCACGGCCAGTTCGTCCCCTGCGGGCTGATCTCGCTCCTATTATATGGCCGTCTGTGCGCATGTACCCTGAGAAAGTTAATTGTGAAGTGGTCTGCAGCTGTGTGGGCAGGCTGGGAGTCACAAATAGGGCACAGTCAGACGGCCGTATAGATCGAACCGCGGTGTAAGGACCGGCTGACGGCTCTCCCGACCTGAGACAGCGGACAGCTGTATAGCAATACATCAAGTATCAGGAGAGCCATTGCCAGTCCATGCCCTGCGGGCCTATCTCACTTCGACTATATGGCCATCTGACTGCACTCATAAGAGGGAATATCGCTGCTTCCATTCGCTTCCAAACTCCTGGAGCAGCATGTCCACGCTGAACTTTCCTCCCACCTCTCATCTAACTTGCTCTTTGACAATCTACAATCTGGTTTCCGCCCCATCACTCAACTGAGACAGCCCTGACCAAAATCACTAATGACCTACTTACAGCCAAAGCTAACGGACTATACTCTGTACTCCTCCTTCTAGACCTGTCCTCTGCTTTTGACACAGTTGACCACTGCCTGACTACAGATCCTCTCCTCCTTTGGCATCAAAGACCTCGCCCTATCCTGGATCTCCTCATACCTTTCCAACCGCACATTCAGCATCTCTCATTCCCACACTACCTCCTCATCCCACCCTCTCTGTTGGAGTCCCCCAAGGCTCTGTTCTAGGACCCCTACTCTTCTCAATCTATACACTTGGCCTGGGACAACTCATAAAGTCCCATGGATTCCAGTACCACCTTTATGCTGATGACACTCAGATCTACCTTTCTGGCCCAGACGTCACCTCTCTGCTGTCAAGAATCCAAGAGTGTTTATCAGCCATAGCCTCCTTCTTCTCCTCTCGCTTCCTCAAACTCAATGTGGACAAATCTGAACTCATCATCTTTTCTCCATCTCATAGATCTTCCATACCTGACCTATTTATCGCAATTAACGACATCACGCTTTCCCCCGTACCGGAAGTCCACTGCCTCGGAGTAACCCTTGACTCTACCCTGTCCTTCAAACAGCACATCCAAGCTCTTTCCACCTCCTGTCGCCTCTGGCTCAAAAATATCTCCAGAATCTGTCCTTTCCTCAACCGTCAATCTACTAAAATGCTAGTGCATGTCCTTATCATCTTCCGCCTTAACTACTGCAACATCATTTTCTATGGCCTCCCTGCTAACACCCTTGCACCTCTCCAGTCCATCCTTAAGGGTTCCTTTTCACTTGCCAGAAAAACGTCCGAGTCTCGCAGGTTAAAACCCTACTCTGGCGCCGGCACTCCAGAGCGGAGCGTGCAGCTCCATATGTTGCTGTGCGGCCGCACGCTCCGCTCTGGAGTGCCGGCGCCAGAGTAGGGTTTTAACCTGCGAGACTCGGACGTATTTCTCGCAAGTGAGAAGGAGCCCTAACTCTGCTGCCCGACTAATTCATCTCTCTCCTCGCTACTCCTCCGCTTCCCCCTCTGCAGATCGCTTCACTGGCTCCCATTCCCAGAGGTATCTGTTATGATCCGGTGACTTTGGAGCCGCATGAACTTTCTCTGGAGTAGGTGGAAACTGTACTGACCGCAAAACCTGAACTATCACCGCAACTAGAAGTAGCCGTGGGGTGTGCCTAACAAACCCTAGACACCTCGACACAGCCGGAGGACTAAATACCCCTATAGATGGAAATAGGAATACTACCTTGCCTCAGAGCAGAACCCCAAAGGATAGGCAGCCCCCCACGAATATTGACTGTGAGTAGGAGAGGAAAGACACACGCAGGCAGAAAACAGGATTCAGCAAAAGAGGCCACTCTAGCTAAATAGGGAAAGATAGGACAGAATACTAAGCGGTCAGTATTAAAACCCTTCAAAAAATATCCACAGCAGATAATACAAAAAGTTCCACAATCTAACTAAAGACATGGAATGTATATCTGCCACTCCAGAGAATCCAACAAGACTGAGAAAATACTGACACAATGTAAGCTGGACAAAAAAAACACCGAATAGCACAGAATTATTAAGCACACAGCATGAGTGCCACAGAAACAAAACCAGACACTTATCTTTGCTGATTTGGCAGAAGGCAGAAGGAACCAAACCAGGACCAAAACCTCCCAACAACCATGGACAACTGGCAAGGACTAATGAATCCTGCACGCCTAAATACCCCAGTCAGAACTGCAATCAGCAGATACACCTGACCAGGACTGCAACTCAGGGACAACTGCATTACCACCTACAACCACCGGAGGGAGCCCAAAAGCAGAATTCACAACAGTACCCCCCCCTTGAGGAGGGGTCACCGAACCCTCACCAGAGCCCCCAGGCCGATCAGGACGAGCCAGATGAAAAGCATGAACCAAATCAGCAGCATGGACATCAGAGGCAAAACCCCAAGAATTATCCTCCTGGCCATAACCCTTCCATTTGACAAGATACTGAAGCCTCCGCCTCGAAAAACGAGAATCCAAAATCTTCTCAACCACATACTCCAACTCCCCATCAACCAACACAGGGGCCGGAGGATCAACAGAGGGAACAACGGGTACCACATATTTCCGCAATAAAGATCTATGGAAGACATTATGGATAGCAAAAGAGGCCGGGAGCGCCAATCGAAAAGACACCGGATTAATAATCCCAGAAATCCTATAAGGACCAATAAACCGAGGCTTAAACTTAGGAGAAGAAATCTTCATAGGAACATGACGGGAAGACAACCAGACCAGATCCCCAACCTGAAGCCGGGAACCAACACACCAACGACGGTTAGCAAAACGTTGAGCCTCCTCCTGAGACAACACCAAATTGTCCACCACATGAGCCCAAATCTGCTGCAACCTGTTAACCACCGAATCCACACCAGGACAGTCAGAAGGCTCAACCTGCCCAGAAGAAAAACGAGGATGAAAACCAAAATTACAAAAAAAAGGTGAAACCAAAGTAGCCGAACTAGCCCGATTAATAAGGGCAAACTCGGCCAATGGCAAAAAGGCCACCCAATCATCCTGGTCAGCAGACACAAAGCATCTCAAATAAGTCTCCAAGGTCTGATTAGTTCGCTCGGTTTGGCCATTTGTCTGAGGATGAAATGCAGAGGAAAAAGATAAATCAATGCCCAGCCTAGCACAAAAGGCCCGCCAAAACCTAGAAACAAACTGGGAACCTCTGTCAGACACAATATTATCCGGAATACCATGCAAACGAACCACATGCTGAAAAAACAACGAAACTAAATCTGAAGAGGAAGGCAATTTAGGCAAAGGCACCAAATGAACCATCTTAGAAAACCGGTCACAAACAACCCAGATAACCGACATCCTCTGGGAAACCGGAATATCAGAAATAAAATCCATAGAAATATGCGTCCAGGGCCTCTCAGGGACCGGCAATGGCAAAAGCAACCCACTAGCACGGGAACAACAAGGCTTGGCCTGCGCACAAGTTCCACAGGACTGCACAAAAGAACGCACATCACGTGATAAAGAAGGCCACCAAAAGGACCTACCAACCAAGTCTCTGGTACCAAAAATACCAGGATGACCTGACCAGCCAACACAGAACAGTGAACCTCAGAAATCACTCTACTAGTCCATCTGTCAGGAACAAACAGTTTCCCCACTGGACAACGATCAGGTCTGTCAGCCTGAAATTCCTGAAGAACTCATCATAAATCAGGGGAAATAGCAGAAAGAACCACCCCTTCTTTCAGAATGCCGACCGGTTCAAGGACCTCAGGAGAATCAGGCAAAAAACTCCTAGAAAGGGCATCAGCCTTAATATTCTTGGAACCCGGAAGATACGAGACCACAAAATCAAAACGGGAAAAAAACAAGGACCATTGAGCCTGTCTAGGATTCAGCCGCTTGGCAGACTCGAGGTAAATCAAATTCTTATGATCGGTCAAGACCACAATACGGTGCTTAGATCCCTCAAGCCAATGTCGCCACTCCTCAAATGCCCACTTCATAGCCAACAACTCCCGATTGCCGACATCATAATTGCGTTCAGCAGGCGAAAAATTATAGGAAAAGAATGCACACGGTTTCGTCAAGGAACCAACATGATCCCTCTGGGACAAAACGGCCCCTGCGCCAATCTCAGAAGCGTCAATCTCAACCTGAAACGGAAGGGAAACATCCGGTTGGCGCAACACTGGAGCAGAAGTAAATCGACGTTTAAGCTCCTGAAAGGCAGAAACAGTCGCAGAGGACCAATTCGCCACATCAGCGCCTTTTTTCGTCAAATCGGTCAAGGGTTTAACCACGCTGGAAAAGTTAGCAATGAAACGGCGCTAAACATTTGCAAAACCCCAAAATTTCTGAAGGCTCTTTACGGACGTGGGTTGAATCCAATCATGAATGGCCTGAACCTTAACCGGATCCATCTCAATAGATGAAGGAGAAAAAATAAAACCCAAAAAAGAAACCTTCTGCATCCCAAAGAGACACTTAGACCCCTTCACAAACAAAAGCATTGTCACGAAGGATCTGAAATACCATCCTGACCTGTTCCACATGAGACTCCCAATCATCAGAAAAAATCAAAATATCGTCCAAATATACAATCAAGAATTTATCAATATAAGTCCGGAAGATATCATGCATGAAAGATTGAAAAACAGATGGAGCATTAGTGAGCCCGAAAGGCATCACAAGGTATTCAAAATGGCCTTCGGGCGTATTGAATGCAGTTTTCCATTCATCACCCTGCTTTATACGAACAAGATTATATACCCCCCGAAGGTCAATCTTCGTAAACCAACTAGCCCCCTTAATCCTAGCAAACAAATCGGAAAGCAAAGGTAAAGGGTATTGAAACTTGACCGTGATCTTATTCAAGAGGCGATAATCAATACAGGGTCTCAAGGAGCCATACTTCTTAGCAACAAAAAAATCCCGCTCCCATCGGTGAAGAAGATGGCCGAATATGCCCTTTCTCCAAAGACTCCTTAACATAACTCCGCATAGCGGTATGTTCAGGCACAGACAGGTTGAAGAGTCGGCCCTTAGGAAACTTACAGCCTGGAATCAAATCAATAGCACAATCACAGTCCCTGTGTGGTGGAAGAGAACTGGACTTGGGCTCATCGAATACATCCTGAAAATCAGACAAAAACTCTGGAATTTCGGAAGAGGAAGAAGAGGAGATGGACATTAAAGGAACATCATTATGAACCCCCTGACAACCCCAACTAGTCACAGACATAGACTTCCAATCCAACACAGGATTATGTACCTGCAACCACGGAAAACCCAACACGATAGCATCATGTAAATTATGCAATACCAGAAATCGACAATCTTCCTGATGGGCTGGCGCCATGCGCATGGTCACCTGTGTCCAAAACTGGGGCTTATTTTTAGCCAAAGGTGTAGCATCAATGCCCCTTAAAGGAATAAGGTTCTGCAAGGGCTGCAAGGGGAAACCACAACGCCTAGGAAACTCAAGGTCCATTAAGTTCAAAGCGGCGCCTGAATCCACAAACGCCAAGACAGAAAATGATGACAATGAGCAGATCAAGGACATCGATAACAGAAATTTAGGTTGTACAGTACTGATGGTAAATGAACTAGCCATCCTCTTTGTCCGTTTAGGGCAGACTGAAATGACATGAGAAGCGTCGCCACAATAATAACACAACCTATTCTGACGTCTGAGTCCTTGTCGTTCTGTCCTAGACAGAATCCTATCACACTGCATTGGCTCAGGACTCTGCTCTGAGGACAACACCACAGCGCGCACAGTTCTGCGCTCCCGCAAGCGCCGATCAATCTGAATGGCCAGAGACATAGAATCACTCAGACCGACAAGCGTGGGAAACCCCACCATAACATCTTTAACGGATTCAGAAAGACCCTTTCTGAAAATTGCAGCCAAAGCATCATCATTCCATTTAGTCAACACAGAGCATTTTCTAAATTTCTGACAATACAATTCTGCCACCTCTTGACCCTGAGATAGGACCAACAAGGTCTTCTCCGCTTGATATACAGAATTAGGTTCATCATATAATAGTCCTAAAGCCTGAAAAAAGGAATCTACATTAAGCAAAGCCGGTTTCCCAGATTCCAGGGAAAATGCCCAATCCTGTGGATCACCACGCAGCAGGGAAATGACGATTTTAACCTGCTGAATAGAATCCCCAGAGGATCGAGGTCTCAAAGCAAAAAACAGTTTACAGTTGTTTTTAAAACTCAAAAATTTGGACCCGTCACCAAAAAACAAATCAGGAGTAGGAATCTTCGGCTCTAAAACAGGAGTCTGAACAATATAATCAGAAATTCCCTGTACCCTAGCAGCAAGCTGGTCTACACGAGAAGCTAATTCCTGAACATCCATGCTAACACAAGACTCCTTAGCCACCCAGAGAAAAAGAGGGAAGAAAAGGCAAAGCAAACTGCAGAAAAAAAAATGACTCAACACCTTTCTTCCCTTCTTCTGAGATGCATTTAACTCATAGTGGGCAAGTTGTACTGTTATGATCCGGTGACTTTGGAGCCGCATGAACTTTCTCTGGAGTAGGTGGAAACAGTACTGACCGCAAAACCTGAACTATCACCGCAACTAGAAGTAGCCGTGGGGTGTGCCTAACAAACCCTAGACACCTCGACACAGCCGGAGGACTAAATACCCCTATAGATGGAAATAGGAATACTACCTTGCCTCAGAGCAGAACCCCAAAGGATAGGCAGCCCCCCACGAATATTGACTGTGAGTAGGAGAGGAAAGACACACGCAGGCAGAAAACAGGATTCAGCAAAAGAGGCCACTCTAGCTAATTAGGGAAAGATAGGACAGAATACTAAGTGGTCAGTATTAAAACCCTTCAAAAAATATCCACAGCAGATAATACAAAAAGTTCCACAATCTAACTAAAGACATGGAATGTATATCTGCCACTCCAGAGAATCCAACAAGACTGAGAAAATACTGACACAATCTAAGCTGGACAAAAAAAACACTGAATAGCACAGAATTATTAAGCACACAGCATGAGTGCTACAGAAACAAAACCAGACACTTATCTTTGCTGATTTGGCAGAAGGCAGAAGGAACCAAACCAGGACCAAAACCTCCCAACAACCATGGACAACTGGCAAGGACTAATGAATCCTGCACGCCTAAATACCCCAGTCAGAACTGCAATCAGCAGATACACCTGACCAGGACTGCAACTCAGGGACAACTGCATTACCACCTACAACCACCGGAGGGAGCCCAAAAGCAGAATTCACAACAGGTATCCAGTTCAAATTACTAATACTGACCTACAAAGCCATTCATAACCTGTCTCCTCCATATATCTCTGAACTAATCTCCTGATATCTTCCCTCACGTAATCTCCGGTCCTCCCAAGACCTCCTTCTCTCCTCCACATTTATCTGCTCCTCACCCAACCGCCTCCAAGACTTCTCATGAATTTCCCCCATCCTCTGGAATTCTTTGCCCCAACACATCCGACTATCAACCACATTCGGAACCTTCAGACTGAACCTGAAAACCCACCTCTTCAGGAAAGCCTACAGCCTGCACTGACCCTGCTGCCTCACCACTACCGAAGCTTACCACCTCACCAACACCGGAGCTCTTACAACCCTCAATCCTATTGTCTCCATCCCCACCATCCTGTAGAATATAAGCCCGCAAGGGCAGGGTCGTCACCCCTCTGTATCAGTCTGTAATTGTTAGTTTGCTTACTGTAAGTGATATCTGTAATTTGTATCTAACCCCTTCTCATGTATTCACCATGGAAACAATGGTGCTATATAAATAATAATATGGTGACAGGAATATTTATTTTGCAGATGACTTATTGTTTTATAACTTTACCATAACGTATTGAACGATAGGGAAAAGATCCAAGTAAGGTGAAAAAACACAATTCGGACATTGCTTTTTTTCCCGCTGATAAGTCTCTGTGAGGGCTTGTTTTTTGTGTTGAGCTGTGTTTTTTTCTAACATCTTGGGGCACTTAGGACGTTTTAATTGCTTTTTGCTGCATCTTTTGTGATTTTGGCACTGCAACCGTTTTTATTTCGTTTACCACGCTATATGTTGATGGATCGGACTTTTAAGGACAATTATCAAATGTTCATTTAATAACACACAAATGAAATGAAGGGGTCATCCAGGACCGAGCTATTGATAACCTCCGTCTCCACTACGTTTTCTAGCTTTTTCATATTGCGAGAAATATAGCTGTGTGTAAAATAACAGGGTCACACTCGACAAAGTAGTGCTTTATTATCGTGAACATTTTCCTGTCAAAGTGCTAGCCATTTAGTACAGATACAGAGCCTCCCACCTAGCCAGTAGCCACAGCGGCGCTAAATAATTGACGCATGCGTAGATTATCTGTTAAGGATGCCTCGGCAGCTATTTTAGTTCCGCATGCGCAGTGGCATTCGAGTCTATTCCTGCACCCACAGCGTCTTCTAGCGTTCGTATTTTGAACTGACTGGAGTAAGCGTAATTGTGATCCCGGAAGCTTTCCAGTGTGGGCGGGAACAAGTGTCGGCCATCTTTGATGTTGGCAAGAGTGCGCTGAAAGTTCTGTACATTGTACAAGGACGGAGTAGGTGTCATGTCAGCCCGGTGTTTACCCGACAAGTGGAGGCTGGTGTCTGCATCCTCTGTGAGAGACTATGCGTGTGACACTGGCGGATAGAACCGTGTTTGTATGGGAGCAGGACGTGACGGTTCAGATGATTTTGTGATTTAGAAAAGTTGGACTTTGATCAGACACCAATGACCCTGCCACTAATTTAAAGGCGTCTTCTGAGAACTCGGCTTAAAGGGGTTTTAGCCGCATCTGTATCCGGCTAGAACGATGCCCGGTGACCGAGAATAGCCTCGCCAGCATTGCAGGTGACCAATCGGAGGCGAGGAGCCATTGTGTTTACTGTCTGTGGGGCTCTGAAGTAATTAAGGGGTTACCCAGTAATCGCCAACCCCTTTAAGCGGGTCAGTCCACATCCCATAGGTGGTGGCATCATGTTTCCCATCAGATGTGCTAGGTGGCACTGCAGTGTTTCCATGGCCTTTGCGCGCCTTGGCTAGGAGCCTGGTACTGCCGAGCGTGCAGTGGTCTCCCCTTGCTCTGCATTGTCCGCCAGGGCCCCCGGGGTGCTGTTACTGCCGCCGCACTCAGCGGTAACTGAGACCGGGACACTGCTGGGGGAAATAAAGTTCATTGTCTCCCTGCAGCGTTCAGTTAAGTGTGAGTGCTGGGCAGGTTAGTAGTAGCATTAATCAGGCCATTTGTGGCCACCAATCTGAGCAGTATGAAACAGAAAGAGCTGCAGCTTCAGAGATGGCGTACTGTAAAGATCCCCAGCGCAGCTGCAGGTGATTGACAGGTGTTTCCCTATGTACATGAAGGACAGACCTGTCAATCACGTGCTGCAGTACTGGGGAGGATAGCCCAAGATCAGACCTTTATAGCATATTTTCTCTGAAATGCCGGAGCTTTTCATAAACTAATATACCTGGCCGCAATTCATGCTGTTCCCAAGTCCAGGGGCTGGGGGGACATCACCGCCCCTCTGGACTTGCTCACTAAGGTGTGCCAGTTTTGCAGCGCTCGTCACCCCTGGCATGCCAAAGTGTAAACTCCTGTTGAAGATACTCACATGCACACCTGCAGCGTGAATAGACACGCAGATGTCACATCCGCAGTGCTGGGTATTTCACATTCTAGTGGATGAGAATACAATGCCGACGCTGTAAGGGGAAGTTCACACGACCGACTTCTCCACATCCGAAACAGCGGTCCGATAATAATCAGAGTTTGATCAGTGGCATCAGTTTTTCTCGGACGCGGAGAGAAAAGGAAAAGCTTCTCCATTCTGTCAGTGAAAATCTGACTACACTCTCATGTCGTCTGTGGGTCCCATTTGTTCCATGGACCTATAGACTTACATTGCTGACTGATCATCTAAATCAGATGTCTCTGATTTTTTCGGACGTGCACAGCCCCATGGAATATCATAGGTCCAAGTGCTAGCCATGAAAACCACAGATAACCCTCGTCTGAGAAATCCATGCGTGTGCACGAGCCCTTACACACCGTAGATTTGACTGCGTACTTCGTGTTTATCGACGTGCCCCTAGGGTTCGTGTTGTAGGACTGAGTCCCACGACTTTTTTTATTTTTACATTGACTTGCCAAAAAAGATTAGATTTACCCCCAGCCATGAATAACCTCAAGTTCAATAGCCTGGCCTAGTTTTGTAATCCGATAAATGGGTTGCACCACTTTGGGGAGTCATTCCCTACCCCTAGCGGAGTGTGATGGCACACCCAGAGGATGCATGCAGTGGAGCTATGCAGATGGGGCTCTTCATAGCTTTGTTCTCAGGATCAGACCCCTAGTGATCTCCCCAACTCGGTACAACCTCAATTACTTGCTCTGTACTCGCTCCATTTGAGCCCTTATACACTTACGCCCAACCAACATGGTACATGTTCAGTAGTGCCTTCTTAGACTGGTGCCTAGTGTTGCTGCAGTCTGAACAGCTTTTTTAATGCATCCTATAATGTTATTTGCCCTGGCACCAGTCACATCACTAAAGTTAGAGGAGTTGTCCCTTTTCAGAAATTTAAGGCATATTCGAATGCAGGGTTATAGAGGACTAAAGTTGCTGGGAATTGGTTCATATGATCCGGTCCAGCGGCCACATCCATATGTGGCTATTGGATGGGAGACACGGCATCTGCAGCTATTGTAGATTAACCAGCCTGGTACAACACCATCAGTGCTGCATGACACATATGAGGTCACACAAGGCCAACTAATCAAACAAGAGCCTCAGATACCATCAGCTACATGGCGGTCCTCAGGGCTCTCTTCCAGTAGCCACAGCTTTCTCACAAGACTGATGGAATGGGCCCTGCAAATCGACTCGCATCTCTATAGAGGACCAATTAAGGCACATTAACCTGATCTGACAAACATTTTAAGGGTATTTTTAATTCATCATGAAATTCAGGATAATGATCGAGGCCAGTTCATATACCTGGAGGGATCTAAGACTATGGCCCCCTTACTGTAGGTTGAGATGTGTCTGCACTGTCAGTTGGAATACAGTATCCCAGCTCCAGTAGCTGCAGGGACAGGAGAGGTTACATAGAGCATATCCAGTGAAGACCCGATTGGGGTATGCAAGCAAACATAGCAGAACGTAGCTCCTGAGCTGGGAACACCAGATGAGCTTGGTGCTTGCAGTGACTGAGTACAGTTTGGATATTATGACAGCTTGACTTGATAATTAGGCAGAAGACATTTTAATTCCAGAGTTATATATAATTTTCTTTTTCTGGAAGCTGTGACCACCACAAGAACTGCCATTATTGCCCTTCTCCATTCCAATTTGCACACTATAACAACTTTGCAGAAGGTGTAATGGAGGCCTTGTTGGTTGTTACTGAGCTCCACCCTTAAGCTAGTCTCATCCTCATAAATGGTCAGAGTTGCAAAGTGCTAGCCGGTTTACTAAGCAAGGATTGCCGCACTTACAAAGTCTTTCAAATGGAGCTTGTAAGCGCTGCTCTGAAGCCACTCAGATCACTGGATCTGGACAGCTTTTGTGACACTTCTGCTCTCTGCCTCTGCTTGCAGCCTGGGAGGGCACACAGTTTGGGATATCAGTGCAACCATGATGCTTCTATGAACTGTCAATCATCAGAAGCGTAGTGTCCCTGGCAAGCAGTGCAAAAGAAGTTATTAAAAATCCTTTAATTGGATTAGTTAGGTAGAGGACAATTATGTATAGACTGTATGTAGGAGTGCATCAAGAACATTTCTATTTATGATGCACATGCTTGTCACTATTCTCTTCTAGAAACCAATGTTTCTGCGTCCAGCCTTCTTGAGCCGTGGTCTCTGCACAAAGGATTACCAGCAACTTCCCAATGAAGTCCTGACTGCGGAAACAGAGCAGAGGTGCCGACAGATACTGGGCAAGAACGCTCTGCCTCAGAAGGTGTCAGCAGGGGTCCTGGTGACGTTATGCACTTCTCGAGGTGCTCCTGCCTTTCTGTACACCCTGAGATCATCTAAGCTTAAAGGGAGACATAAGGGAGATGTAAGGTAGGTGGGCCTTCTGCTCTGCAGGGGCATAGAGTGACAATGTGTCTGAGGCTCAACCAACCTGAAGTCATTTATTGTCTGTAGCTTTGGTAATGGGCTCCTTTGTTACCACCACCATTGTTAAGAAGGTCTCCTAACCAGCTAATCTCTTGCTGTGCTCTCGGAGTACTGGTGTTTTTATGACTTTTTTCTAGGGTTTTTCTCCATAAGTAATCAATATAAAGCAGAAGCCCTTGCTTTCTATAGAACAGGGCACCTCCTCGGTGTAACCATATAATATATTATCAGCGTAGAGCAGGGGTGGGCAATTAATTTTCCTGAGTGGCCACATGAAAGACTGTGACTGTTGTGGACGGCCAAACCAATAGGCTGAAATTAAATAGGCTCAATATTAATATCAACATAATTATAGTTATATCACTTAATATTGAGCAGAATTAAGTATGCGGACATCCCCCTATATACCATTTGAACCTGAATACTGCCCCTTTGATATAGCCTATGAGGCCCACCCAGCCTTCCCATGGCCACCAGGTGATGCCCACCTAGCCTCCCCATGGCCACCATGTGGTGCCCACACAGCCTCCCCATGTCCAGCATATGAGCGCCACCCAGCCTCCTCATGTCCAGCATCTGAGGTCCACACAGCCGCCCCTTGGCTACAATATGAGCCCCAAACAGCCTCCCCATGTCCATAAGACCCCCTAGCCTCCCCATGTGCAGTGAAACATCCCATACACATAAATTAAAAAAAACACACATACCTTTCTCCCATTCCCATGGCGCTCTGCTATGCTTCTGTCTCCATTGCGCTGACTCGCTACAATACACAACTGACATGTTGACATTATGTTATTGCATCTGCTGTTTCACATGCTAATTGGTGGTGAAGGATCTGGAGGCCTCTATTCCACCAATGCAGTCAGCGCAGATGGAGAGAGGCAGCGAGCGGGCACATTGCGGCCTGTGGGCCACCGTTTTCAGCCTCTCGGTCCACGGGCCAGACTTGGAACAGCCAGGAGGCCAGATGTAGCCCGCACTTTACCTAGGTCTGGCCCGAAGGATACTCTAAGGCTGTGTGCACACGT
Source organism: Ranitomeya variabilis (assembly GCF_051348905.1). NCBI lineage: Eukaryota > Metazoa > Chordata > Amphibia > Anura > Dendrobatidae > Ranitomeya > Ranitomeya variabilis. The sequence continues at coordinate 384,204,575 of NC_135235.1, read as the reverse complement.
TGCGGATTTTTCGCTATAAAAACGCATACATTATGCATCCCATCATTTAGAATGCATTCCGCAATTTTTGTGCACGATGCCTTTTTTTGTCCGCGAAAAAAGATCATTGCGGTAAAAAACGCAGCATGTTCATTAATTTGGCGGATTTTTCTTGTTTTTCCCGCTATTTAATGCATTGGGAAGCTCCTGAAAAAAAGCGCAAAAAAACGCATGCGGATTTCTTGCAGAAATTTCCCGAGCAAAACCGGACATCCTGAACGTGTGCACATAGCCTAAAAATTGACTTTTTTTATGCCATCAAAAAGAAACCTTAGCAGAGCAGCAATGATCCTAGACAAGACGTCTTTTTAGAAGTCAGGATATGTATAATCACAAATTCTTTCTCCATCAACAACACAAGACTGTAAGTATGTATATAGCATTAATTAGTTCCTGACTATGGATGATAAGACTAAAGTAACATGTAAAGTGTCTTAGTGCAATTACACTGAAAAAGTGTGGATCTCGCCCAATTCATGTGCAGGCTGTCATCCGAACATGTTACTTTAGCCCTATCATCCATAGTCAGGAACGAATTAATGCTATATACAGCCTTACCTTCTTGTGTTGTTGATGGATAAAGGACTTTTAAACATATCCTGACTTCTAAAGAGAGGTCTTGTTTAGGATCATTGCTGCTCTGCCAAGGTTTATTTCTTATGGTAATAAGAAAAGTTAATATTTAGAGTATCCTATAGGCTGCTAATATGTTTCTCAATAATATTTCAGAAACCATGTAAATCCTGCTTAAATGTCACAAAACAACATGTCACATGTATGCCAAGTTTCCATGGTCTATATCATGTATTGGTTTCCAGCTTTCCAGGTGGCAAGTTCGATTCATCAGATGAAGATGCGATCGGCACAGCACTAAGGGAAGCACAGGAGGAACTCGGAATAACACTGTCTCGCAACACAGTCTGGGGAGCAATGAAGCCCATCACAGACTGGGTAAGAAAAGGAACATGCACACACAAAAAGAAACAGTGTTTCTTCATCTCACCTCATATGAAATTACCTCCTGGTATTTAGATCCACAAATGGAGTAAAGACAAAAAGGAACTCCGGGTTGAAATTGGATACTAATGAAAGTAATTCAGCTGGAAAGGGGAGATGGTCCTGCACTGAAACTTCCAAATGATCGTAAAAAGATATTTTATTAAGTGCATTTAAAAATTCATGCAGTTAAAAACAAGACATCCTGGCCAAAATAAACGTGATCCGCCTACACGTTTCAAGTAATCCCATGGGAACAGTTCTTAGTCGTCATATACCATTCTTTCAAACATGATGGTTTGAAACGCGTAGAAGACACACTTATATTTGCCAGTAGGTCCTATTTTCAGCTGTATTTTAAATAGACTTATAAAATATTTTTTATGATAATTTAGAAGTTTGAGTACAGGACTGTTCACCTTTCCTATGAAACCGTTTATATGTAACAGACTCCAGACTTGCTTTTGTTCTCTTGTATTGGTAATTGAGTACCTGTATGAAGGGCTGAGAAACTCTTCCTTCACAATATGCTATCTAAATTATCCTCAGCAGGCCTGGATTTTGTTGTTGTAGAGCAGTCAAACTCTTCAGATATTGGTATACAGTGGCTTTCTCTCTTTTTCTCCATGAAACACTGTTACTATACATAATTTCAGATAGACAAGATGTGGCGTGAAGGAAGGGCAGGATATCATACATCTTTTAGGCTGGGCTCAAACTGCCATATTGAAAGATGACAGTTTCCATAGTTGGCTCCATTTGCTTACCCACATTGCATGGGGAGGAAAAGGTAAATGTGCAAAAAAATTGAATATGACATGGTCCAGAAGGGTTACATAGGGAATCCATGAAAGAGTTGTATACTTTATCACGTGGGATCTTTTGCACTCCACTGCTTCCTCATCTATTAAGTTTCTCTTTCTGTATTTGCAGACAGGCATGGTCATAGTTCCAGTCTTAGCTAATATAGGATGTCTGGAAGACCTGTCGGCAAATCCCAATCCAGAAGAGGTTAGTGCCGCACCATTACACAGTCTTATTTGTATATTTTGTGGTGGTTTAGAACTCATACTAGTGTTCATTGTTATGTGGCAATTTTGTAAAAACTACAGAGGCAGAATTACATGTAAAGGAGGCATGAAGAATCTAGTTAGTTGAATGAGTAATGTACTGTAGTAAGAGTATTTCACAGTCGGTGCATGAGGACAGGACTAGAAAACACAAGGTTGGGATGAAGAACACAGAGACCAGCAAGAGGCTATGGCCTCATCTCTGGCTGTAGCTTAGGCTAGGTCTAAACTGCATCTCTGCTCATTGTCAGGGGGATAACAAAGTATCCCTACACCACAGGGGCCTATTTGTAGAGAAACGTACGCGACATGGTACAAGTTTCTTTGCAAATACAAGAAATGGATCAGCACTACTAAATGAAGCAAGCTTAGGAGTATATGAGTTACATGTGCATATACAGTTAGGTCCAGAAATATTTGGACAGTGGCAAGTTTGGGCATTTTAGGTGTTTACCAAAACAAGATACAGTGATATAATCAATATGGGCTTTAGGCAACATTCACATGTTCAGTATTTGGTCAGTATTTTACATCAGTATGTGTAAGCCAAAATCAGGAGAGGAACAATCAGAGGAAAAGTATAATAGAAACACGTCACCACTTCTGTATTTTTTATACACACTCCTGGTTTTGGCTTACAGATACTGATCTAAAATACTGAACGTGACATAAACTGCAGCTTTAAGGCTATGTGCACACGTTGCAGATTGGGATGCAGAATCCACATCTCCTGGCAGAAAACGCAGGTGTGGATTTGACACGTTTTTTATGCAGATTGTGTGCGGATTTTATGCGTTTTTCTATAATGGAAGGGTTTAGAAACGCTGCAGTTCCGCACAAAAGAAGTGACAAGCTACTTCTTTTGATCCGCAGCAGTTTTCATGGGTATTTTTCCGCACCATTAGCGCAGCATTTTTTTTTTTCAATTGAGTTACATTGTACTGTAAATCACTTTGCGGAACTGCAGTGTTTCTGCGTGGAAAAAAACGCTGCGGATCCGCACTAAATCCGCACACAGCCTAAAGGGAACCTGTCACCCCCAAAATCGAAGATGAGCTGTGGCCACCGGCATAAGGGGCTTATCTTATCAGGGGCTGTAGATAAGCCCCTGATGCCGGTGGCCGCAGCTCATGTTCGATTTTGGGGGTGACAGGTTCCCTTTAACTTGAGGGTATTCACATACTAATCGGAGTAAGGGTTTAAGAATTACAGCTCTTTCACATGTGCTGCCACGTTTTAAAGGGACCAAAAGTAATTGGACAGTTATCTCAAAAGCTATTTAAGAGGCCATTCCCTCTTTAATTCAACATCAATTAAGCTGTTAAAAGGTCTGGAGCTATTTCCAGGTGTGACATTTGGAAGCTGTTGATGTGAATCCACAACATGCGGTCAAAGGACCTCTCAACTAAAGAAACAGACCATTGCTAGGCTGAAAAAAAATCCATCAGAGAGATATCAGAAATGTTAGGAGTAGCCAAATTAACAGTTTGGGACATTCCGCGTAGAAAAAAAATTTGCCTGGATGTCCATGGAAGACAACAGTGGTGGATGTTTGCAGTATCCTTTCCATTGTGAAGAAAGATAAGCCCCTTCATAATATCCACCCAAGTGAAGAACATTCTCCAGGAAGTGGGTATTTCAGTATCTAAGCGTACCATACAGAGAAGACTTCATGAGAGCGCATACAGAGGGCTTACCGCGAGTAGCAAACCATTATTCAGCCTTAAAAAAGGGGCATATTAGATTTTGCAAAAAAAAAAAAAAAACCTCCAGAAGCCAGCCCAGTTCTTGGAAAATCATCTGTCAAAAGAATGAAACTAAAATCAACCTGTACCAGAATGATGGTAAGAAGATGGAGAAGGCATGGAACGGCTCATGATCCAAAGCACATCACATCCTCTGTAAAACATGGTGGAGACAGTGTGATGGCATGGGCATGTATGGCTACCAATGGCCCTGGGACACTAGTATTTATTGATGGTGTGACTGAAGACAGAAGCAGCCGAGGAATTCTGATGTGTACAGGGCGATACTTTCTGCCCAGATTCAACCAAATGCAGCAAGGTTGATTGGACGGTGCTTCACAGTACAGATGGACAATGACCCAAAGCATACTGCGAAAGCAACCCAGGAGTTTAAAGGGAACCTGTCACCCCGCCAGGGCCTATTAAAGTGAAATAGCCACCTTCAGCAGCAGTAAGGCTCATTCTGTGAAGGTGGCTCTTATGTTTATTATCCCTAGGAGCAGTGAAGTAATCGCTGTCTCTACCCCCACTCTTCGGCGTGTCAGACGTAACTAGATCTGTAAACACCACAGAGTCCGGTCAGTTTCTGAGGTTGCGCATTGAATTAGCCTCTAGCGCCTGTGCAGTATGCTTTGCTCAACTGTGGGAAAAGCATGAAATCATTATTGCACATGCGCCGGCTTTTGACCCTATGCTCTGTACCCCGGAAGCATAGAAAGACTTCCGGGGCACAGAACGTCAAGGAAAATGCCGGCACATGCGCAATAATGAGTTGAATGCTTTGCCCACCGTTGGGCAAAACATACTGCGCACGCGCGAGACGCCACTGGAATGTGCAGGCGCAGAAAAATACGCAACAGCAGGAAAGAAGATTCGTAGAGCAAAGCCGGAGGTGGGGAGAATCAGCGATTAGGCCCCGCCCATCGGACCAGGGTGATTGACATAAGAAAATGGAGAGATTACAAAGGTACTTTGGCAGCAAAGGTGGGGAATCGGGAAATATGAAAGGTACTGATGTAAAGCTGAGCTCAGGCCCTATTGAACCATATTTTTATCTCATATCGAAAAAATGGGGTGACAGGTTCCCTTTTAAGACAAAACGTGAGGTAGAAAGATCCATAAACAAGAAACAACTGAAGTCAGCTGCAGTAAAGGCCTGCAAAGCATCAGCGTTTGGTGACATCCGTGGCTTCCAGACTTCAGGCAGTCATTGCCTTCATAGGTTTCTCTACAAATTATGAATAATGATCATTTACCATAAATAAAAGATCATTTGTCCAATTACTTTTGAGCCCACGAAATAAGGAAGCTTTGTACAAAAATGGTTCCAAGAAGTATCGTTTCTCCTTGATTGCTACTTCCAATAGGTGGCACTAGAGTTCTAGTCCTCTTCCTCTCTGGAGACAATTTACAAAAATGCAATTCCTAAACATTTCACAGGATGTTTTTGCTCATCCCCTTTGATTAAACCTGAAAGTCTAAACTTCATCTCAGTTGTTTCATTTTAAATACAAAATAGTGGCATGAAGAGTCCAAATCACAGAGGTTTGGTCACTGTCCAAATATTTCTGGACCCAAGTGTATGTCCAGCTATTTAAATTCTGAGACCGCTCTATGACAGCCACACACTGTGCTAAACAGGTTCAAGAGAATTCCAAATTGCAAAGATTGTAAGAAAAAAACAGTGACTAAAACAATCCTTTGTTAATTACCGGACCGAAGAGACAGAAGGAAAAAGCGCCGGCTGTTTCTGGCAGGCAAGCACTTTATCAGGCTCTCCTTTGAGGAAGGCAGGGTGAAGCAGTTCACAGCATGAATCGGCCATCTCTTTTTTCCTTCTGTCTCTTCGGTCTGATTAATAAAGGATTGTTATAACCACAGGGCGAGTAGTTTCTTTACAGTGGCCGTCTGCATAGTACCGCACAGTCTGCTGTGCTTTCATATGCAGTTAAACGATATACTGCCGGAGGCCGATAGAGTACTCTTTTGGCCTCTGATTGTTGAATACAGTATACATCAGGAAAAGCTGCCTCCTATACAGTAGGCTAGGTGCACAGATACAGCCTTAACTCTGCACTGAAGAATTTCACCAACATTGGATTCTTAACCCAAGAATTCCTGATTTTCTCTGTGTTTCTTAGGTGGAATCGCTCCTCACACTTCCACTATCACTTGCCTGTACAAGCTCCAGTCGTGGTTACACGTGTTTCCGTCAGCGTGGGCGCTATGCTTATACGCTACCAGTCTTCCAGCTCCCAGGACACAAAGTATGGGGGCTTACAGCAATGATGACAGACTCTGCTCTTTCCCTGCTGTTCCCAGGCTCATATCGTAGCGTCCTCAGTGGCTCTCGAATTCGTTGACTGTCTTTTTTTTCTTTCTAAAAGAAAAAACTAAATGCTGCTAAGTACCCAAAAAAATAAAATAAAAATTTGTTTTACATTATTGGACTTTCTATGGCGTTTAAAGAAACTTCAGGACAACAGAAGTGGGCTTAGAAAGTTCCGGTTTATTAGCACACATACTGAGGGTAATAATGCTCATTCCTCTTATAAATAAAACAGATTCCATTTTTTGGCAGAGGGTCTTGTGCCCCCTCAGCTGCTGACTTGCTGTCTCTTCGCTACATTATACTGTCTCATACGTTCCTCCAACTCTGGCCTGAAGTGGCGAATCAAGCCCTGCAAGAGATAAGTGACTTGTTATAGTGGTGTGCAGGGTATATGAAGGGAATCAGCACTGCTGTACAGTATAGGCTAGTGTCTCTTCTTCTCCACGATTTGGAGGCCTGAATACTTTTGTACTGTGATGTACTGGTACTTGGGTCAAAAGCACCACCGATCACCAGTTACATTATGTTCTCACTGAAAATCGGCAGGAGAGTATCGTAGCTGCAAAACTCATCACTACACTGGAGACTCTTCCCATGTAGTAATGTTAAAGTCATGGGCTTATTGCACTTTTTCTTCAATGAGTTAAAAACGTCAGCAGGTTTTTGCTATGTCAACTGAGAGAAACATGATGGAAGATCAGAGATCCTGATTACAGCAATGTGTCACTTACTTGATTGAGTTTTGCTGTTTCAATACAATGAGTGTTTTATCAACAGGAGATTATCACTGCAGGACTAGCTGCCTGGGTGCTTGAGTCCACCCACGCACCCAGCACTGATTGGCCGCTTTCTGTCACTATACAGTGTACACAGAAAGCTAACTTTGTGCCACAGAGAAAACTATGATTCTATCATAACTGCAGCACCCAGTAAACTAAAGGTACCTTCACACTAAACGATATCGCTAGCAATCCGTGACGTTGCAGCGTCCTGGCTAGCGATATCGTTGTGTTTGACACGCAGCAGCGATCAGGATCCTGCTGTGATGTCGCTGGTCGTTGGTTAAAGTTCAGAACTTTATTTGGTCGTCAGATCGGCGTGTATCGTTGTGTTTGGCAGCAAAAGCAACGATACCAGCGATGTTTTACAATGGTAACCAGGGTAAATATTGGGTTACTAAGCGCAGGGCCGCGCTTAGTAACCCGATGTTTACCCTGGTTACCAGCATAAAAATGTAAAATAACAAACACTACATACTCACCTTCGCGTCCCCCGCTGTCCGCTTCCTGCACTGACTGAGCGCCGGCCATAAAGTGAAAGTACAGCACAGCGGTGACGTCACCGCTCTGCTGTTAGGGCCGGCGCTCACACAGTGCAGGAAGCGGACGCCGGGGGACGCGAAGGTGAGTATGTACTGTTTGTTATTTTACATTTTTACGCTGGTAACCAGGGTAAACATCGGGTTACTAAGCGCGGCCCTGCGCTTAGCAACCCGATGTTTACCCTGGTTACCCGGGGACTTCGGCATCGTTGGTCGCTGGAGTGTCTGTGTGACAGCTCTCCAGCGACCAAACAGCGACGCTGCAGCGATCGGCATCGTTGTCTGTATCGCTGCAGCGTCGCTTAGTGTGAAGCTAACTTAAGTGATGCCTCGCTGGAATCAGGGTCTCTGTGTGTACCTTACACTGCTGTCAGAATACATAGCAAAAGTCTGCCGACAGATTCCCTTTAAACAGAGAAATAAAAAATCTGCAACAAGTGTGTACATCCAAAGGAAAACCCGCAATGTTGTTTGATGCAGATTGTTCTGTGACATGACAATATAAATATACTTTTTTGACACATGTAAAAAAATATATAAATATATATATATATATGTTAATTGAAATAAGAGATTTGTTCCATTGTCACGTGGTTGCCCAGCTCTTTGCACTCACCAGCACCTTTGTTTTGTAGTAACAGTAGTGTATGTCCTGAGTGGAGTTTGCACCCAAATTGCAGCATTCATACCTAGTTTACCACAAAATACACTAACAGAACTACAATGCTCAGCAGGCGTACAATCATTTCTTCAGCGAAAATGGCATAAAAAGAGACTTCAAAGCAAGATGTCAGTTACATGAGGCTTGTGATAGATGGGAGATCCCAAAGATGTACCAAAATGTATTTTTAAAAGTCCAATAACCGCGCAGCCCAAATCATCAATTTGTTTTTTTTTTCATCAGTTTTTTTTTTTTGCAGCCAGAGAACACATGGAAGCAAGGCTATTCCTAAAGGGTTTTCTAGGCACAAAACAATTAAAATATGTGCAACACGAAGATGGGACAGGACGGGGCCTGGCAACACAAACCTCACAAATTTATGAAAAATTGTGGCGCGCCTTAGTCTTGAGTGGAGTAACCTTTCTGGTGCTAGCACATGCAGTTGCAAGTTGCGCCACTTTGTGAACTAGGTTAAGACTGGCGTGCACAGCGCTAGCGTCAGGCCAGATGTTTCAAGAATGGCAAATGTATTTTTTATAACCTACCATAAGTTTGGCATCTGAGCAAGTCCAGGGGTACATTTACTTCACGTAAGATTTGGGGGCATACATGGTTATGTAGGGGTGAGGTCACAGAGCATCTTACCTGCACGGGCCAAGCAGCGCCATCTCCCAAAGCACAGATAGTGTGGCCCTCGATCTGCTTGCTGATTTCCCACAACATGTCGATCTCATCAGAACGGGCATTTCCTTGACACATTCGCCACATGACTTTGTTCATCCAATCAACACCTAGTGGCGATTCAAGAGACAAAAAAACTAAATGCTCAAATGCCCATTTACAAATAATAAAATGAAAAACGTGAGAAGACAAAGCACTGGCACTGAATGGACATGTAGTTTTTTAAGTTGTGCCCGCAAGAGAAACCCTCTAAAGCTGAGGGGGTATAGCAACTCTTCGGAAGACAGGGGCGGTGCTATGCAAAGAATACAACAATCCAGTGTCATGTGCATAAAAAAGAAAAAGTTTGCAGCACTCACCCCGTTTATTTCTTCAGTTCTTTATTCAAACACAATTATCCATGATAGGATGTGGCACAAAGACGGCTTGGGCTTGTGAGGGGAGCAGGGATGTGCAGGAACGAGACGGCCGACGGCCGTTTCGCGCTTCTACGGGTCCATGTGAAGTGTGCTTGCAACGTCATTTCCCTTTATGGGATTTAGACAGCTTTGAAATTTACATAAATTAACACAAAAGTGAATTAAAACCAACAACATACTCGAACTGCACCGATCAGACATGCAGCCATTCGGATGAACATTAAAATACCCCATTTAAATAAATACCGACATGTCTAGTTTTTCATTTAGACCCCAAGGACCCTGTGCATTGGTCCTCAGGATCCACCTGGCTTCCCGCTGCAAAAGAAGTCTATTGTGATCCCCTCCGTATTTGGGGAAATTAACCTTTTCTAGCCCGGCGAATCTCAAAACATTTGGATCGCCCGCATGACATTCTTGTATGTGCTTGACCAGACGCACCCTGCCTTTTCCTGTGAGGATTGAATTGTAGTGCTCTCGAAAACGCACCATCAGAGGCCTTATCGTTTTGCCTATGTAAAAACGATTGCAGGGGCAGAAAATAACGTACACAATGAACTTACTTTTACACGTTATGAAATCTTTAACTGTGTGGGAATATGTTCCTACTCTTAACGGATTATCCGTTTTATGAAGAGCACACATATTGCAATTTCCACACTTATGGTTGCCGGGTGAGGCAGCTGTGTCCATCCAGTTTGTATTACGCTTTTCTACGCGATTTTTTACGATTAAATCCCCTATATTTTTCGATCGTTTATATGAAAATAGAGGGGTCGTAGTTGCAAAATCTGTGTCTTTTTGGAGAATGTGCCAATTTTTACGAATTGCTGCGTGTATTTGATTATCTAGGGGCGTATGTTTAAATATAAATGGAAACCTACGATTTTTATTATATTTCTGTGCTCCTTCATTCTTTTTGTTTTTGTTTTTATTTCCCTTCTCTAAGAGATCTACTTGGGAGAGGGCAGCCGCACGTGATTCAGCTGCATGTAACAAATGCTCCGGATACCCTCTTGCTTTAAAGCGCATTTTCAGCTCATCAATTTGTTTTTTGTAGATCTCCTCACAATTGTTTATTTTTCTTAGTCTCACCATCTGGCTGAAAGGGATGCCACATTTAGTGTGACGCGGGTGGGCACTGTTAAAATGTAAGACGCTGTTAGTAGCTGTATTTTTTCTATGGACACTTGTGATTATTGAGCCATCTTTGATTTCCACTTTCACATCTAAAAATTCCAACTCAGTACCCCCATAAGTCGACGTGAACTTCATGTTCTCGTCATTATTATTCAGAAAGCTAATGAAGCCCTGGAAGGTCGCCTCGTCCCCATCCCAGATTATGAAGATGTCATCCGCAAAACGTAAGAAGAGGCGTATATACTTCAAGTAAGGGTTTTGGGGTCCGGTGACATGCTTCTCCTCAAACACTGCAAGGAACAGGTTTGCAAAGACGCATGCCACCGGAGTACCCATCGCGGTGCCCATCTTTTGGCGATACCACTTATCCAAAAACTTAAATGTGTTGTTAGACAAAACAAAATCCAACCCATCTGTCACAAAAGATATAAAATCTTGATCTTTGTCCGTATTTACTAAAACACCGCGAATTGCCTCTATGCCCATATGTTGCGGAATTCTAGTGTACAGGCTGGTGATGTCTATGGAAGCTAAGGCAAACGTGGGTTGCCAAGTGAAGTCTTTCAGGGCCAGGAGGAAATCCCCTGAATCCTTAATGAATGACGGAATTACGTATAGCAAAGGTTTTAATAACCAATCGAGAAGTTGTGAAAGGGGTTCTGTTATGGAATTGATTCCAGATACGATCGGACGTCCTGGAGGTTTTTTATCATCCTTGTGGATTTTTGGGATACTGTACCAATTTGGGTAACTAGGGGAGTCTGGTATTAGTTTCTCCGCTGCTTTTTTGGAAATAGTCCCTTTTTCCACGTATTTGCGTAATAATGATCTTAGTTTATCTTTAATAGCGCTAGTAGGATTTTTTTCTAGAGGCTGGTATGTGTTTAAGTCATTCAGTTGGGATAAAGCTTCTTCTATATAGTACGACCTGTCTAGAATCACTAGATTACCCCCTTTATCCGCCTTTCTAATTATAACGTCCTCCCACCCTTGTATTTCTTTCAAAGCTTTTTGTTCGGGTGATGACAAATTTTTTTGGGGTTGCGTATACAAAATTGCCTCCATATCTTTTGTAACTAGATCCTCAAATAAATCAATATTATTGCCTGGGGATATGGGGGGCATCCACCGTGATTTAACTCCACCTACAAAGGGGGTAATTTGTGGGAAATCTTCGATTACTTTAATTTGCTTTTGTGAATCCGCCTCATTATTATCGAGGTTGGTTAAGAGATCTATGATCTCTCTATCTTGTGCGTCTGGCTTTGAGTATGCCATGAAGCCTAATTCACCCACCGTAGCTGGTATGTCAGTGGTAACTAATGTGGGGGGAATATCTTTATTTTTACAAAAAAATTTATGAAGGTGCAATTTACGCGTGCTTTTAAATAGATCTATTTTAAACTCTCCCAAATCGAATGGTTCCGGTAAACAGAAATTTAGTCCACGGGAAAGAACTTTATGGTGATCTTCTGTCAATGATTTTTTTGACAAGTTTATAACTTGCAAGGGTTCCTCGTCGTATGAAGCTGGATTGTCCATACTCATTGTCTCCAAGACACTTGTTTTCGTTTCTTGAAAGCACTTTTTTCTTTTTCTCCCCCGACGTATTTTCTTCCTTCTAAAGGGATACTTGAATTAATTTGTGGAGACTATTAAATGGGGTATTTTAATGTTCATCCGAATGGCTGCATGTCTGATCGGTGCAGTTCGAGTATGTTGTTGGTTTTAATTCACTTTTGTGTTAATTTATGTAAATTTCAAAGCTGTCTAAATCCCATAAAGGGAAATGACGTTGCAAGCACACTTCACATGGACCCGTAGAAGCGCAAACGCGCGAAACGGCCGTCGTCCGTCTCGTTCCTGCACATCCCTGCTCCCCTCACAAGCCCAAGCCGTCTTTGTGCCACATCCTATCATGGATAATTGTGTTTGAATAAAGAACTGAAGAAATAAACGGGGTGAGTGCTGCAAACTTTTTCTTTTTTATGCACATGACACTGGATTGTTGTATTCTTTGCATAGCACCGCCCCTGTCTTCCGAAGAGTTGCTATACCCCCTCAGCTTTAGAGGGTTTCTCTTGCGGGCACAACTTAAAAAACTACATGTCCATTCAGTGCCAGTGCTTTGTCTTCTCACGTTTTACTTTATGAACTATTTTATGCACTTGAGCACGAAAGGCAAGTAATTCCGCATGATATCGTGCTCCTCCGTACAAATGGAAGGAATGGAGGACCAAGCTAATGAGGGGGAAGCCTCAGGTGGCTTACTGGCGGGCCGAGAGGGAGCAGGAGAATATTTTTCAGAGTGCAACCATAAGGATGAATTAGAGTTAATTAGTACCAAGACATTAGAGTCGAAAATTTACATCTTGGCAGAAAAAGAAATCCGGTTGTATTGGACTGTTAAATCTTTGAAATCCTATGTCGACTGCAGTAGAGTGCCAAGGGGTCTGCGAGTATTTAAGGAAATCTCTCAATTTAAAGATGATCCCAGTTTCCAAAATGCTTGGGAGAAAATTCATCTACAATGCTCGCAAAATCTACTCCAACTGGTCCTTTCGCAGAATGAAAAGGATTATATTCTAGTATGCGAACAATTGGAAAAATCCAAGTACGAACTTAAAAGCCGAATTGGTGATAATGCGTTTAAAAACTTTGAGAAAAAATTGGAAAAGAAATTGGTGATTGTTCAAATGGAAACTAAAGAAAAGAAAAAAGAAAAATTTCTAAGAGATAAGCGAGATTTTGAAACTAATCAGATCTTCTCCTGGAATAAAAATATTTCCAAAAAATCTTTTCGAGGGAATCGCCCAAAAAAATCCGGCAGAAAGTCACACATAATACGTGATGGGTGGATAACAGATTCCGATTCGAGCGCAGCAGAAGAAATCCCGGAGGGAACGATGGTTGCCGTAAATACAACTACAACTCAGTCTCCACAAATTAATTCAAGTATCCCTTTAGAAGGAAGAAAATACGTCGGGGGAGAAAAAGAAAAAAGTGCTTTCAAGAAACGAAAACAAGTGTCTTGGAGACAATGAGTATGGACAATCCAGCTTCATACGACGAGGAACCCTTGCAAGTTATAAACTTGTCAAAAAAATCATTGACAGAAGATCACCATAAAGTTCTTTCCCGTGGACTAAATTTCTGTTTACCGGAACCATTCGATTTGGGAGAGTTTAAAATAGATCTATTTAAAAGCACGCGTAAATTGCACCTTCATAAATTTTTTTGTAAAAATAAAGATATTCCCCCCACATTAGTTACCACTGACATACCAGCTACGGTGGGTGAATTAGGCTTCATGGCATACTCAAAGCCAGACGCACAAGATAGAGAGATCATAGATCTCTTAACCAACCTCGATAATAATGAGGCGGATTCACAAAAGCAAATTAAAGTAATCGAAGATTTCCCACAAATTACCCCCTTTGTAGGTGGAGTTAAATCACGGTGGATGCCCCCCATATCCCCAGGCAATAATATTGATTTATTTGAGGATCTAGTTACAAAAGATATGGAGGCAATTTTGTATACGCAACCCCAAAAAAATTTGTCATCACCCGAACAAAAAGCTTTGAAAGAAATACAAGGGTGGGAGGACGTTATAATTAGAAAGGCGGATAAAGGGGGTAATCTAGTGATTCTAGACAGGTCGTACTATATAGAAGAAGCTTTATCCCAACTGAATGACTTAAACACATACCAGCCTCTAGAAAAAAATCCTACTAGCGCTATTAAAGATAAACTAAGATCATTATTACGCAAATACGTGGAAAAAGGGACTATTTCCAAAAAAGCAGCGGAGAAACTAATACCAGACTCCCCTAGTTACCCAAATTGGTACAGTATCCCAAAAATCCACAAGGATGATAAAAAACCTCCAGGACGTCCGATCGTATCTGGAATCAATTCCATAACAGAACCCCTTTCACAACTTCTCGATTGGTTATTAAAACCTTTGCTATACGAAATTCCGTCATTCATTAAGGATTCAGGGGATTTCCTCCTGGCCCTGAAAGACTTCACTTGGCAACCCACGTTTGCCTTAGCTTCCATAGACATCACCAGCCTGTACACTAGAATTCCGCAACATATGGGCATAGAGGCAATTCGCGGTGTTTTAGTAAATACGGACAAAGATCAAGATTTTATATCTTTTGTGACAGATGGGTTGGATTTTGTTTTGTCTAACAACACATTTAAGTTTTTGGATAAGTGGTATCGCCAAAAGATGGGCACCGCGATGGGTACTCCGGTGGCATGCGTCTTTGCAAACCTGTTCCTTGCAGTGTTTGAGGAGAAGCATGTCACCGGACCCCAAAACCCTTACTTGAAGTATATACGCCTCTTCTTACGTTTTGCGGATGACATCTTCATAATCTGGGATGGGGACGAGGCGACCTTCCAGGGCTTCATTAGCTTTCTGAATAATAATGACGAGAACATGAAGTTCACGTCGACTTATGGGGGTACTGAGTTGGAATTTTTAGATGTGAAAGTGGAAATCAAAGATGGCTCAATAATCACAAGTGTCCATAGAAAAAATACAGCTACTAACAGCGTCTTACATTTTAACAGTGCCCACCCGCGTCACACTAAATGTGGCATCCCTTTCAGCCAGATGGTGAGACTAAGAAAAATAAACAATTGTGAGGAGATCTACAAAAAACAAATTGATGAGCTGAAAATGCGCTTTAAAGCAAGAGGGTATCCGGAGCATTTGTTACATGCAGCTGAATCACGTGCGGCTGCCCTCTCCCAAGTAGATCTCTTAGAGAAGGGAAATAAAAACAAAAACAAAAAGAATGAAGGAGCACAGAAATATAATAAAAATCGTAGGTTTCCATTTATATTTAAACATACGCCCCTAGATAATCAAATACACGCAGCAATTCGTAAAAATTGGCACATTCTCCAAAAAGACACAGATTTTGCAACTACGACCCCTCTATTTTCATATAAACGATCGAAAAATATAGGGGATTTAATCGTAAAAAATCGCGTAGAAAAGCGTAATACAAACTGGATGGACACAGCTGCCTCACCCGGCAACCATAAGTGTGGAAATTGCAATATGTGTGCTCTTCATAAAACGGATAATCCGTTAAGAGTAGGAACATATTCCCACACAGTTAAAGATTTCATAACGTGTAAAAGTAAGTTCATTGTGTACGTTATTTTCTGCCCCTGCAATCGTTTTTACATAGGCAAAACGATAAGGCCTCTGATGGTGCGTTTTCGAGAGCACTACAATTCAATCCTCACAGGAAAAGGCAGGGTGCGTCTGGTCAAGCACATACAAGAATGTCATGCGGGCGATCCAAATGTTTTGAGATTCGCCGGGCTAGAAAAGGTTAATTTCCCCAAATACGGAGGGGATCACAATAGACTTCTTTTGCAGCGGGAAGCCAGGTGGATCCTGAGGACCAATGCACAGGGTCCTTGGGGTCTAAATGAAAAACTAGACATGTCGGTATTTATTTAAATGGGGTATTTTAATGTTCATCCGAATGGCTGCATGTCTGATCGGTGCAGTTCGAGTATGTTGTTGGTTTTAATTCACTTTTGTGTTAATTTATGTAAATTTCAAAGCTGTCTAAATCCCATAAAGGGAAATGACGTTGCAAGCACACTTCACATGGACCCGTAGAAGCGCAAACGCGCGAAACGGCCGTCGTCCGTCTCGTTCCTGCACATCCCTGCTCCCCTCACAAGCCCAAGCCGTCTTTGTGCCACATCCTATCATGGATAATTGTGTTTGAATAAAGAACTGAAGAAATAAACGGGGTGAGTGCTGCAAACTTTTTCTTTTTTATGCACATGACAAATAATAAAATGGTTTTCAAGGACTGGCCAAATAATCTCAATGTTTCGCCAATTCTCAGTACTGGTGGTCTCGTTATCTCCATGAGTGAATTTCTGTCCATAAAGGAGTGCCGTTCGATGGTAAACCAGTAAAACGGATGACGTTCCATACCCTGTCCACACGTACCACTGACAACTGTCCCCATGCAGCATGCATGTTGTCGGCAGCACGTCCCTGATTACACAGGGTGATGTGCTGCTGACCATGATTTGATAGCCCACAAGAACGATACAATCATTTGCAGATTATCGACTTGTGTAACCGGGCCTTTACATCAGGAACATTTAGGGTTTGTATGAAATTAGAACAAAATGCTGTGTTGAAGCACAAGACGGCTTTCCGAATTGGCCAAAAAGCAAACAAACACCATTTTCCTACACCCATCTGTTAACTATTTACTCACTGTATGAAAAAAACCTTATTAAAACTTTCAGAATTTGATTGGAACCAAAGCCATCTTGAAAACCCCACTAAGGTCCTGTGTACCTGAATGACACATGGCTTATATTAGCTCGCATTCATGTCACAAGACAAATAAGCCAGTTCTACATAGTCTCAAAAATGAGTGACAGCAAAGAGCCAGCCACAGAGAAGGGTGAGCGCCCTGCATTGTGACTGCGCATAACTGCAAGGCACCTCTGGAGATGAATGGTCTTATAAATTAGCAAGTGCCCAGACCACCACCAATCCCTGTAAAGGAGGAGTAGGAAAAGGAAATGGAGTGCTGCTCAAAGTTGGGCTAGGTTTAAGTGATGGTCCTGGTCTCAGCATACAGAACCCTATGTATCAATACTTTCTAAAAGTGCAGTTAAACGTTAGCATTTAACATTTTTTCCCTGCACCTAGAACTCCTGTAAATGTTATTTTGCAGATCATCGTGATTTTAGGGATACCAAGTATAGGCAGACTAGAGAACACCAGGGGTGTTAATAACTGCTCCTGTCATATGCGATGGGGGTTTCACTTTGCTTATTCCACCAGGGCACTATTGACACTGTTACACTGCTGAGATTGTTGCTGGTCCCTGCTCCTAGAGGCAACTATCCATGCGCTGTGCCTTCTCTATGATCACTAGGCACAGAGGAGCTAAAACAGATCCCTTTCTGTAAGGGTACCGTTACACAAAACGATTTACCAACGATCACGACCAGCGATACGACCTGGCCGTGATCGTTGGTAAGTCGTTGTGTGGTCGCTGGAGAGCTGTCACACAGACAGCTCTCCAGCGACCAACGATGCCGAGGTCCCCGGGTAACCAGGGGCCGCGCTTAGTAACCCGATGTTTACCCTGGTTACCAGCGTAAACGTAAAATAAAAAAAACACAGACTCACATTCCGGTGCCTGCGTCCGCTTCCCTGCACTCCTCCTGCATCCTGTGTAAGCGCCGGCCAAAGCAGAGCGGTGACGTCACCGCTGTGCTCTGCTTTCACTTTACGGCCGGCGCTCACAGTCAGTGCAGGGAAGCAGACGGCCAGGGACCTGACGGACACCGGAATGTAAGTATGTACTGTTTGGTTTTTTTTTACATTTACGATGGTAACCAGGGTAAACATCGGGTTACTAAGCGCGGCCCTGCGCTTAGTAACCCGATGTTTACCCTGGTTACAAGCGAACGCATCGCTGGATCGGTGTCACACACACCGATCCAGTGATGACAGCGGGAGATCAGCGACGAAATAAAGTTTCAAACGATCTGCTACGACGTACGATTCTCAGCAGGGTCCCTGATCGCCGCTGCGTGTCAGACACAGCGATATCGTATGGGTATCGCTGGAACGTCACGGATTGTACCGTCATAGCGACAAAAGTGCCACTGTGAGACGGTACCCTAAGAAGAAAAGTCTTGGTATGATACAGTATACTACTGGACATAACTGTGTCCACTAATCTGCCCCACAACCAACATTTCACAAGAGGGAGGGGGCCTGAAAAGTAAGCTAACTTGGTATATAACATGTACTCTCTATGCAGCTCTGAAGGTACTTATCCTCCATGACTTCTCAGATGTAGGTGTCACAGTGTGCTTTACATATGCAGAGCAGTAAGAGTGACCGGACACTTACCTTCCCTGCAGGGGGTGCACTGACCACAACTCTCATGTTTATAGAATTCTATAAGACGCGCAATAGCTCGAACAATGTCTGTCTGCAATAAAAGAAGTCACAAGTGAAATCCTGGAGGTCCATACATTGTGCAGGCATATCCATCAGCGACACACTCACCGATTTATCCATCACGATGAGAGCTGCTGTGCCCAGACCAGTCTGTGCCTGAATCAAGGCATCAAAGTCCATGAGAACATTGTCACACACAGAGCGGGGGATGAGAGGTGTGGAGGAACCACCTGGGATTACAGCAAGCAAGTTGTCCCAGCCACCGATCACACCACCTATAGGAATCGGTCAAAAAAAAATTCACAAATTCAGTAGCATCAAGCAGCACACCATCCTGAGACTGTAGTCTATAGAAGGTGCACTGTTCATGCAACACACATGAAAAAAACAGACCGTTATTTGCACAGCTAGATCCATAAAATAGACATGAATCCGCACTTCCATTGTATGTACCTGCATGTCTTTCAATGAGCTCTTTCAGAGGGATGGACATCTCCTCCTCCACAGTGCACGGATTGTTCACGTGTCCAGAGATGTTGAACAGTTTAGTTCCCGAATTTCTTTCCCGGCCAAATCCAGCAAACCAGGATCCACCACGGCGGCAAATAGTGGGGGCCACAGAAACCGTCTCTACATTAGCAACTGTTGTTGGGCAGCCAAAAACACCTTCAAGAAAGCAGACCATTTCACTGGAAAGCAATCTTACCAGGGATGACCCATCCATAAATGGTCCTGCATGCCTAAAACTAAGCTACCTCTACCCAAAGAAGTTTTTTGTGGCAACTGTTACAGTATTGCTTACAGTTTAAACACTGCTGGAATAAGATTTATGGCGTAGCGAACGCTGCCGCTTGTCTTGAATTGTATGAGTGGCGGTCAGCACCCCCCACTTTGTGAAAGTCTCAGTTTTAGCACTTTTATTTTTCGGCCCCTTCTTACAAGAACCATAACTTTTTTATTTTTCCATGAACGTTTTTTGTCTAACATTCTGTAGTTTGAAATGATACAATTTACTTTAACAAATATTCTGGTGAATATGGGGCACGTAAAAGGAATCTGACACCATGTTTTTGTTACCCTAATCTGAAAGCAGCATAATGTAGGGTCAGAGACCCCATTTCCAGTGATGTATCACTTACTGTTCTGCTTGATGTGGTTTTAATATAATCTCCTGTTGATAAAACAGTGATTTTAACTAGAAGACTAGTAATCCTGCTGCCAGGTAGTCTAACCACATCCCCACCACTGATTGGCAGCTTTCTGTGCATAGGCAGAAAGCTGCCAATCAGTGGTGTGGCAGGG
Source organism: Ranitomeya variabilis (assembly GCF_051348905.1). NCBI lineage: Eukaryota > Metazoa > Chordata > Amphibia > Anura > Dendrobatidae > Ranitomeya > Ranitomeya variabilis. The sequence continues at coordinate 384,184,879 of NC_135235.1, read as the reverse complement.
TTATACAGAGCTCAGCATTCAGGGTAGATCTTCAACAAAGAAAATAATTGAATTCAAAACTGCAGCAAGCAGCCCAGTAAGTGATACATTGCTAACATTGGGAGTTCTGACCCTAAATCATGCTGCTCTCATACGGAGGTATCAAAAACCTGTTGACATATTCCCTTTATGCATTTGGAAGTAATTGTCCAGTAGTGGAGAAAAAAAATTTGACTGGGACCGGACGATCAACTATGGCACCCTGCGAGCACTCCAGTACAAGATGATGTTGGGAGATAAGGACTGGACAAAGCAGTTTACATTTACATGCCTGATTCTTTTGCTTTTAGGGGAGATCATGCCCCTCACTATACTGAAAACACATGAATGCTCAGCAGAGTGTTCATGTGTATGGGGGAATCAAGAGAAGTAGCTCTCAGCAGCAAGATGTGTACGGGCACCTTAAATGTAGCTTTAGGCTATGTGCACAAGATGCGGATTTACTGCGGATCCGCAGCGTTTTTTTTCCGCGCAGAAAGGCTGCAAGATCCGCAAAGTGATTGCAGTACAATGTAAACCAATAGGAAAAAAAAAAAAACGCTGTGCTAATGGTGCAGAAATGCTGCAGATCAAAAGAAGTAGCATGTCACTTCTTTTGTGCGGATCTGCAGTGTTTCTGCACCCTTCCATTATAGAAATCCGCAGGGGCAAAAACCACATGAAATCCGCACAAAATCCGCAACAAAAACGCCCAAAATCCGCATAAAAAAGTGTCAAATTTGCACCTGCGTTTTCCGCCAGGAGATGCAGATTTTGTGCAGAAAATTCTGCACCCCAATCCGCAATGTGTGCACATAGCCTTACATGACAAGGTGTACTATTTCTTGATTTTCCATAGTCTATTACCAGTCAATTGCAGATGGATACATCGCCCCACTCCTGCCTCCGCCAGCAGCGGCCCTGGGACCCCGATTCACCGCAGCCACCACCCCCGTTAAGCAATAAGATGCATGGATTGGAAGAAGCACCACCATTTTATTAAAAAAAAAGGTTTTTTTTTCCTATTTTTCTCCTCAAAATTTAGGGTGAGTCTTATAATCCGGTGCGTCTTATAAACCGCAAAATGTACTTCAACTTTGCAGCACTGAATAATCGCCAATTGCTTCCTTCACAAGGAGAAGATATAGTTAGTAGTGATGAGCGAATATACTCGTTACTCAACATTTCCCGAGCACACTCGGGTGTCCTCCGAGTATTTTTTAGTGCTCGGAGATTTAGTTTTCCTCACCTCAGCTGAATCTATATATATAATTGTATAAGGGGTACTTCCGTCTTTCTGTCTGCAACTTCGGTCACGGAAATCCCGAGTCGCTGATTGGTCTCGCCAGTTGCCTGTCATGGCTGCCGCGACCAATCAGCGACGGGCACAGTCCGATTAGTCTCTTCCTACTCCCCTGCGGTCAGTGCCCGGCGCCCGCTCCATACTCCCCGCAGTCAGTGCCCGGCACCCGCTCCATACTCCCCTCACACAGGGTTAATGCCAGAGGTAACGTACCGCGCTATGCCGCGGGTAACGTTACCGCTATTAACCCTGTGTGTCCCCAACTTTTTAGTATTGATGCTGCCTATGCAGCGTCAATAGTAAAAACATCTAATGTTAAAAATAATAATAAAAAAAAAAAAACCTGCTATACTCACCCTCCGTAGTCCGACGATGCGCTCGCGGCTGCTGCCATCTTCCGTTACCAGAGATGCTTTGCGAAATTACCCAGAAGACTTAGCGGTCTCGCGAGACCGCTAAGTCATCTGGGTAATTTCGCAATGCATCCTGGGAACGAAAGATGGCGGCAGCCGCGCGCATAGGGACAGCTTCGCTGAATCCCAGGGGGTGAGTATATAACTATTTTTTGTTTTATCTTTTTTTTAACACGGATATGTGCCCACACTGCTATATACCGCGTGGGCTGCGTTATATACCGCGTGGGCTGCGTTATATACTGCGTGGGCTGCGTTATATACTGCGTGGGCTGCGTTATATACCGCGTGGGCTGCGTTATATACCGCGTGGGCTGCGTTATATACCACGTGGGCTGCGTTATATACCACGTGGGCTGCGTTATATACCGCGTGGGCTGCGTTATATACTACGTGGGCAGTGTTATATACCGCGTGGGCTGCGTTATATACCGCATGGGCTGCGTTATATACCACGTGGGCTGCGTTATATACCGCGTGGGCTGCGTTATATACTACGTGGGCAGTGTTATATACCGCGTGGGCTGCGTTATATACCGCATGGGCTGCGTTATATACCGCGTGGCTGTCTATATACTACGTGGCCAGTGTTAGATACTATGTGGGCTGTGTTACTGAGTGGCCTGTCCTATATATTACGTGGCCACTGTTATATACTGCATGGCCTGTGTTATATACGTCGCCTGTGTTATATACTGCGTGGCCTGTGTTATATACTGCGTGGCCACTGTTATATATTGCGTGGCCTGTATTAACGCATCGGGTATTCTACAATATGTATGTATATAGGAGCCACATAGTATATAGCACAGGCCACGTAGTATTTGTCTGCTATATATACACTACATGGCTCCTATATACTACGTGGCCTGTGCTATATACATACATACATACATACATACATATTCTAGAATACCCGATGCGTTAGAATCGGGCCACCATCTAGTGATTTATATCTGTTAGCCAGCTTGATTACTTGTGGGGATTCCCTAGCAACCAGGCAACCCCCACATGTACTTATGCTGGCTAACAGATGTAAATCATTCAGCTGCGGTGATGAAAACTAAATCTCCGAGCACGAAAAAATACTCGGAAGACACCCGAGCATGCTCGAGAAATCTCGAGTAACGAGTATATTCACTCATCACTAATAGTTACACAAGCATCAAAGCCTATAAAACCGTCCAAAGTAATCGTATCCTGTGAAATCAGGGAGCACAGCAGAAGTCCCCGCCATGGTGAGGCAGAGTTGTATGGAGCATGCTGGTGCCATAAATCCACACGTCTGCTAATTAGGAAGAAAGAGAAGACTGTTCCCCAAATAGCAATCCAGGACCCACCAACATCTGCAGGGAATGGAGGCTTGAGGCGAGGCTTTCCTTGTTTTCCTTCAATGCTCTCAATCAAAGCCGTCTCCTCTCCACAAATATAGGCGCCAGCTCCTCTCACCACAAACACATCGAAGTCATATCCCGAGCCACAGGCATTGCGCCCAATTAGACCAGCAGCATACGCTTCGCGGATAGCCACCTGCAAATTCAGGGGATACACAAGTCTTGCATTATTCCATGCCATTGATTCCTGTGCACTATACATATAACATACAAGTACACGAGCCAATAAAACAACACGCAATCTAAGCTGTCAGATGAGACGTGCTCTTAACGCTTTCTTCTGGAATTTTCAACTCTATCAACAACATTAAAATGCATTTAAGTCAGAAGCATTTATCACCTATTCAGTGGATTAGTAACAAATGACTAGATCAGTGGGGGTTTGAATACAGGCACCACCACTGACCCCCTGGCTCCTCCCAAAGGAATGCCCACAGCTGCAATCCAGTTTACAGTTCCCTGTTTTACGATCTGTGGGGGTTCCTGTGATTAAACCCAATCAGCACTAATCTAGGCATTTCCTACTTATCCAAAAGGTTGGTGATAAATGCTTCTGGCAGAAATACATCTTAATCACCTATCCACTGGATAAGTGACAAATGCCTAGCTCAGTGGGGGTCTGATCACAGGGACGCCCCACAGATCATCATAACAAGAAACCATATGCTAGGCAACAGCTCAACTCAATTCAACAGCTCAATTCAAACTTATCCTAGCAGGAAAGACCAGGTCTCCAGTTCTAGTGCTCAGTGGGGGGCCTTGCATTAGGACCCTCATCAATCCAGCATTTATCACCAATCCAATGGAAAGGTGATAAATGCTCCTGTCTCTTAAACACAAATGTAACGAGTTTGTTTCAGACATTACTGTACAACCACATAAATCATGTGTGGACTTGGAGACAGTTTGACTCTTTGCAGTGTGACGAGCATTGGCTCGCTGGATATAAGAAAACCCAGTAAAATGGTGACCAACTAGCAAGGTCTGGATGCTCAGGGACCACTGTTCGACATTGTGTCGGTAGTACAGCTCGGCCCAGCCATACACAGAAAGGATCCACAGAATATAACTAAGGTAGAAAACTGATGGACCATCATTGCATCTAGTAATTCTCCCCACTCGGGGGCTGATCGTTACCTGAAGATTTGAGGCCTCGTTGTAGAACTCTCCTCGAATGTAGATGTAGGCAGCTCGCGCCCCCATGCTGCGACCAGCCACCAGACATCCCTCCACTAACTTGTGGGGATCGTGCCTCATAATCTCGCGGTCCTTACAGGTCCCTGGCTCCCCCTCATCTGCATTCACCACGAGATACTTAGGGCTATAAAAAAAAAGATAGAAATCTGGACAGTTTTAAAAGTAAGATGCTTATTCACATGTTCAACCACCAAGTAGAAAGTTCTGAGAAGTAGGGGAATGAATCGCTGCTTACTCCTGCCCAACATACGTACAGACCGTGGACTGCAAGTTGCCCACCATCAGGCATGTACACTTGTGGAGCAGGACAGCTCAAGCACACCTCACATTGCTGGTACGGCCATATTGCCTGCTCATTACATTTTACTCAGGATAAAGGGATGAGTCACAAAATGTGGAAGTCATCAGTGGGCAGAACGACAGCTTACCGTCCATCGGATGGCTTGTTCATAAAGCTCCATTTCAGACCTGTTGGGAAACCAGCACCCCCTCTTCCACGCAGGCCTGACACTTTGATCTCCCCCAATATCCAATCCACTCCTTTCAGAAGAATTTCCTTGGTCTTGTACCAGTCGCCACGGCTCAGAGCTCCCTTCAACCTAAAGGAAAAGGGAAGATTGTGGAGACCATAAAACAAAAACTAGATCGGCAATACAAAGCTGAAAGAACCTCCCAGCTCACCTCCAATCGTGACGGCCATACAGATTGGTGAAAATTCGATCTTCATCACTGAGGGGCCCAAACTTTGTCTTTTTAGGTGCCTGGCAACATTATTTATAACAAAAAATATATATCTAGAATAAAATCAGCCTCTAAATTCCATAAACTGTATAAGTCATGTATATGAGGCTGCATATATAGCAGCAATTCTAGCTACAGTGTGCTGACCCTGCCATGTACCAGGACATGACCAGTGCACCGCTTACCTGCTCCGCTGCGGTGGAGTTCAACCTGACCAAGCACACGGCAGGTGCTGGGGAGGGGAGGGATGAGCGCAGGATGTGTCGGACAGACAGCAGCATCCTGGCAGAAGGCTAGAAGAGAGAAAACACATGCATATGGAGGAGAAAAGCTGCATTTACTGTCCTTACTGACATTCTCATGACTGACGTCACTGACTACTCGGCCGATGTTTCGGGCCTAAGGTCGCCACATGGCACCACAGTGTCAGCGAATGCAGTCACATTGCAAACAGCAAGGTTCTGAGACCGCCTCACACAAGTCACAGAATGTCCTGTGGATTTGCTGATCACAAGGCTTCCACATCCACCTAAAAGGACCTGCCGTGTTGTGCATGCAGTCTGATCTGTGGACAGCACGGGGTAGAGAAGGACAATACTTAGGTCTGATGGAAAAGATATAACTTATACTTTCTTCCTTGAAATCCCTGGTGTCTGTATGGAAGAGTCCAGTGGGCGGTCATACTAGTGATTGACAGCCAGCTCTGCATGTAGTCATACACAGGAGCCTGTCAATCACTGATAGCACCGCCCCCTGGACTCCTAAGAATACAAACAGGGATTACAATGAATAAAATACAAGTTTTCTCATTCTTTTCCCACAGAAACGTACATCATCCATGGCTAGATGGACAGAGAGTTCTCCGTAAAGGCTGCGAAACACGAGGCTAGAGTCGGGCAAGTTTATTCATGTGGAATTACTGTTACAAAAATCCATACTCTCCAGAATGCAGATATCTTTGTAATTGGCTCTGTGCAAATCGAGCAAGATGGCCATTTCATGGAACCTTAAGGGGTTGGCAAAAATTGACCAAAAGCCCTCACCCCCCACTACACAACCCCCTGTACAGTCCTCGCCACCTTGCGCTGAGACTCTGGGCCTCCACACACTATGCCGGGACTTACGGCCATGACATCTCAGAAGTAGAGGTCATGGCGTGCCGCGACCTTATAAAGCACGAAGATAACCGCGGTCTCAGCGCGGAGAACAGTGAGCAGTGGAGGCGAGTACAGCTGGCTTACATGTTTGTGTCCTCGAGCCTCTCCAGACAATAAGGGGTGCGCAATCAGCAGCGAATAAATGGACGGTGAATCCCTGTGTGCCCCAGCCTTACATACAGGCGTCACCACAGCTGGATCATGGCTTCCTGCTCATGCATCTATTGGGGAGGTGAAGGAGAATCGCAGCAAAGGATACTAGTAAATGGCGACCAATCAGACTGCAGCTCTTATCTCCCCAAGGGTGTCTGCGACATAAGAGCTGGGCTCTGATTGGTCATCCTCTATACAGCACCAGCACATAGGTGACCCGAGAGGTCATTTCTAATCTGCAGGGAGTACACACACCTCAGACACGTGACCGTACAGTCCTGCCACACGAGACTATGCCCGAGCCCAGCGGGCACCGCACACAGCAGCGCGGGCATCGGTCACCTCCACGCTGTCACCCCCCACAAAGTTTATAATATGTTTATATCGTGTCACCTTCAGCAGCGGCCGCCACACAAACCCCTCCTCTTCCGGCACTGACTTCTAATAGTCACTTTCAGACAGGTCCGTGGCGCACGGTATGACGTCACTGGCGCAGGAGGCCATCTTTACTGCTGGCAAGTTCCAGGACTTCATTCTAATAACTAGGTGCAATGTTATACAGAGAAGAGAGGATATACAGAAAGAAGCTGCCATGGAAGATCCTGGATGCTATGACACCCACCGTACCCACACCTGACTCCACTGCGCCTCCTATAGGAGGCAGCCACAAATCCCCACTGTGCCCTAATAAATACAAGTATTGCCGCCTTATTCCTGCATTGTATTGTCACCTGAGCCTATGGCAGCAGATAACCCCTATCCGCATGCCTCCCAACTTTTGCTGGAGAGAAAGCGGGACAATTTCTGTGCAAAAAAGCAACCGAAAAAACATTGCATGTATGCTACATGTGAACACGGGCTACATGTCCAAGCAAAGTGGATCTGTGCTTCCGTGAACTCTGTGCCCTCGGTGGTCTAAAGACAACAGTGAATTGTGCCGTTTTGCTGCTTTTTTCCTCTAGAGACTTCTATGTGGAGCCTGGATAAAACGCAAGAAAACAAAACAAAACCTTGTTGCATTTTTAAGCTCAAAATGAAAGCTTTTCTGCACTACTAAATCTGCATCATTCACATCTGCGCCAAAACATGTTAACTATGGGGAAAACTCATAAAAGGAACACAGCAAACACGCAATAATCAGAGGAGATTGTTATTGCATTGTGTGGTGCAGACACCTGCTGAAAACACGCAGCATTAGGCTGGGTTCACACTAGTGTTTGTGTGCGCAGCATAGGGCTGCGTACTTCTTACCTTCAGAGGCGCATACATCTGCATCTATCCTGCGTACCTATCTTTAATGTGTACGCAGGGACATGCGTGGTCATGCGTTGTATGCGGATGCGTCCCCGTGCGGCGTTTTGACGTACCCGCCGAATGCAACATGAGTCGGTCAGTGCCTGGCAAGGCCTGATTCCGCTCCAGAGGACTCTGAGTTCTGCCTGGTCAGGACCAGGATCTGCACCCCACGTCGTCAAGAGCCGAGGCCTAGTCCTTTCTACACCAAGCCCAAGAGACTTCAATAACAATAGGCACCAGCACTATCATATAAGGAGATAAACTGAAAACATATAGATAAGACTTCAATAAAAACAAAGAAAAAGATAAGCTGAACTGGGGATCTCTCAAAATGTAAACATTTATTTAAATCAACACATGAGATGTATAAGGACAACGAAAACAATTTAAAAGCAATCTCTTAATGAGAGCCGCAGTATTCCCTAGCTAAGGAACAGGTAGAAAATGATAAAGTAAGTAGCCCAAGGCATGAGACAGCTCACAAAATCACTTTGAACCATATATCGTGATATTAAATGTTCAAGAATGAAGAAAATTCATAGCCATTCAGGCTGACACAAGGAAGCGTTCAAAAGAATCCATTTATAAAGTGTTTGATACACAACATGGAAAGGTAAGGTGCAAGTGCGTGATATAATGTAGATGTAGATTGTGAGCCCTCGCGGGCAGAGTCCTCTCTCCTCCTGTACCAGTCGTGACTTGTATTGTTTAAGATTATTGTACCTGTTTTTATTATGTATACCCCTCCTCACATGTAAAGTGCCATGGAATAAATGGAGCTATAATAATAATAATGCTCATGAACCCTGCCAAGGTGCCATGAATACTCATACTAATTATTTTTTATAAAGTCTACCATGCTTCAGAAAACCACACCATCATGTGCTGTTAAGCCCGGGTGTCATGGCAGAGCATAGCCAAACAACACTATATTCCTCGTCATGCAATATCATACAGAAGCAAGTTCCACAGTAAGGCCGGCGTCACACTAGCGAGTTTTACGGACGTATAAGCGCATAAACTACGTCCGTAAAATACGCATTACACACGGCCCAATGAATCTCTATGGCCCAGCTCCTATCTGCCGTATATTACGCATCCGTAATATACGGTCTTGTACGGCCGTAGAAAATTGCAGCATGGTGCGTTTGTCACCGTATTGCGCAAAAAATCGCCAATGAAAGTCTATGGGGGCGAGAAAAATACGGATTCCACACGGACCAGCAGTGTGACTTGCGAGAAATATGCAGCGGTGTTAGTGAAAAGCCGGTAATTCAATTGCCGTCTTTTGCTATCTCCTTCCCAAACCCGACAGGATATGAGACATGGTTTACATACAGTAAACCATCTCATATCCCTTTTTTTTTTGCATATTCCACACTACTAATGTTAGTAGTGTGTATGTGCTAAATTTGGGCGCTGTAGCTTGTAAAATAAAGGGTTAAATCACGGAAAAAATTGGCGTGGGCTCCCGCGCAATTTTCTCCGCCAGAGTGGTAAAGCCAGTGACTGAGGGCAGATATTAATAGCCTAGAGAGGGTCCATGGTTATTGGCCCCCCTGGCTACAAACATCTGCCCCCAGCCACCCCAGAAAAGGCACATCTGTAAGATGCGCCTATTCTGGCACTTGGCCACTCTCTTCCCATTCCCGTGTAGCAGTGGGAAATGGGGTAATGAAGTGTTAATGTCACCTTGCTATTATAAGGTGACATTAAGCCAGGTTAATAATGGAGAGGCGTCAATTATGACACCTATCCATTATTAATCCAATAGTACTAAATGGTTAATAAAACACACACACATGATTACAAAGCATTTTAATGAAATAAAGACACATGTTGTAATATTTTATTAGACTCTTAATCCACCTGATGACCATCTTCCTGAAACAAAGTTAAAAAAACAAACAACAATATTCTATACCTTCCGTCGTTATGTCCCACAATGTAAATCCATCTGAAGGGGTTAAATCATTCTACAGCCAGGAGCTCTGCTAATGCACACGCTCCTGCCTGTAACCCTGGGGACTGAATGGAAAGCAGGGTGACCTGTAGTTACCTTGAGTCGCGGTGAGGCGCCCTCTGCTGGATGTCCTCATGAACTGGAGCCTTGGAAAAGTTCCCACGCTCGAGTTCATATGAGGACATCCAGCAGAGACGCCTCTCCATTATTAACCTGGCTTAATGTCACCTTACAATAGCAAGGTGACATTAACCCTTCATTACCCCATATCCCACCGCTACACGGGAGTGGGAAGAGAGTGGCCAAGTGCCAGAATAGGTGCATCTTACAGATGTGCCTTTTCTGGGGTGGCTGGGGGCAGATGTTTGTAGCCAGGGGGGGCCAATAACCATGGACCCTCTCTAGGCTATTAATATCTGTCCTCAGTCACTGGCTTTACCACTCTGGCAGAGAAAATTGCGCGGGAGCCCCCGCCATTTTTTTCCGTGATTTAACCCTTTATTTTACAAGCTACAGCGCCCAAATTTTGCACATACACACTACTAACATTAGTAGTGTGGAATATGCAAAAAAAAAGGGATATGAGATGGTTTACTGTATGTAAACCATGTCTCATATCCTGTCGGGTTTGGGAAGGAGAAATGAAAAGCCGGCAATTAAATTACCGGCTTTTCACATATCTCGCGCTGAATTAAATATAAATACAGTGTATATATATATGTGTGTGTCTCAATGACATATATATATATATATATATACATACTGTATATATGTTTTAACGAACATTTGAGCACATAAATCCATTAGATGTCAGTTTTGCAAGCCTGCGAGAAAATATCGCAGTACGGATGCCATACGGATTACATATGGAGGATGTCATGCGCAAAATACGCTGTCACACCCTGCCTACGGAGGACATACGGATCACTATTTTGGGAACATTTCTGCGTATTACGGCCGTAATAAACGGACCGTATTTATATACGCTGAGGGTGACGCCGGCCTAAGGGTACCGTCACACAGTGCAATTTTGATCGCTACGACGGCACGATTCGTGACGTTGCAGCGTCGTATGATTATCGCTCCAGCGTCGTAGACTGCGGTCACACTGTGCAATCACGGCGCTGGAGCGATGCCGAAGTCCCCGGGTAACCAGGGTAAACATCGGGTTACTAAGCGCAGGGCCGCGCTTAGTAACCCGATGTTTACCGTGGTTACCAGCGTAAAAGTAAAAAAAAAAAAAACTTACATACTCACCATCTGATGTCCGTCAGGTCCCTTGCCGTCTGCTTCCTGCTCTGACTGAGTGCCGCCGTACAGTGAGAGCAGATCACAGCGGTGACGTCACCGCTGTGATCTGCTCTCACTTTCCGGCCGGCAGTCAGTCAGAGCGGGAAGCGGATGGCAAGGGACCTGACGGACATCAGATGGTGAGTATGTACGTTTTTTTTTTTTTTACTTTTACGCTGGTAACCACGGTAAACATCGGGTTACTAAGCGCGGCCCTGCGCTTAGTAACCCGATGTTTACCCTGGTTACAAGCGTCACACACACCGATCCAGCGATGACAGCGGGAGATCCAGCGATGAAAGAAAGTTTCAAACGATCTGCTACGACGTACGATTCTCAGCAGGGTCCCTGATCGCAGTAGCGTATCAGACACTGCGAGATCGTAACGATATCGCTAGAACGTCACGAATCGTGCCGTCGTAGCGATCAAAATTGCTGTGCTGTGTGATGGTACCCTAAGTGTTTGGCTAAAGCTGAATACACAGATTTGCAGGAAACAGATTGATAGTGCACTTCTTATTCTGTCACGTTGCTTTCACAAGGACGTACTACAACGATCCAATTACTTTACTGCAAATAATAGTATTATACCATTATATCGTCTATGGCTAGGTATAATTACTATACTTCTGCTCTCTATAGACAAGATGGACCTGAACAAATAAGAATATTTTATATCCAAATAGATTTTCACATTCCTTTCTTTCATTACTTATTGTCTCTTCATAAATGTTGGTTTATGTGACACATGGGACCTCCACCGCTCTGCAGATATTCAACTCATTTACAGGAAAGCTCTTTGACTCACAGATGGTATCTCAATCAGACTCCATCTGACTCCAGTGTACCCTTCCTGACCTCAAGACAATGGCTGGAGATAAACCTCTGGCCAAGAACTTTATGAGGTGGCATTGTGGAGCAGACTCTGACCTAGACTTCTCTGGTTTGAGGGGTGATTGTAGACCCTCAAAAAGTCAGCAACTATCAGCTGGACACTGTATATTCATTTCTGCAGATGCAGAGGTTCAATATTTGGTAGGATCTGCTGTCAATGTTGTTGAAGGGGCAGCCAGAGATTGTCTAGCTGTCAATGAGGAGTAGTAACAGCATTCATATTTCAGGGACAGCTGCTGCTCTACTTTTCATTATAGAAATGAATATGCCCAATCAGCTGAGACTGATCTGGCTGGACGTACAGTTGACTAATAATTTTATGTAACTGGCCAACTATTGGTGCTCTAATGAGAATGCTATGGCCCTGATTCATCAAAGCGATTATGCGATAATTCTGTTGTAAACCACCTGAAAAGTAGCAATATTTTTTATCAATGTGTAGTTGTGCAAAGATTGTATGACTTTTTGAGTATCAACAACAGTTTAGCCCCACTCTGCCAAATCGGGCGGATTAGGAATGTCATGCTACAATTAATCTAATTCACAACCAGCTGTTGTGTTCCTTACATCACAAATCTTACTCCAGTACCTGATTGGAGTAGGATTTTTAGTGTGACGCACAGTTCTCACCTCTTAATAAATCAGGAGCGTCTGACTCCTTCACCCCGCTCATCAAGACAGGTGTAAAAATCTCCATTCTTGATTAATTTGGTCATTTGTCTTTATGGATTATACTGTAGCTTGGAATTTTCCATGTATCAATATCCCAGTCCTTTCAAGGACTATCAGGATCACTGTCCTCCAAGATCATAACCGAGAAATACAGCACACATCACTTTGACAAACTTGTGGCCAAAGTTATTGATAGCAGCTTTCAGGAAGAACTTCTCACAAAATGCCACATAAGGCCAGGGTCATACTTGCGAGTTCAATGCAAGAAACTCACACGAGTCTCTTGCATCAATGCCCGACATTGCCGCAGACACTCGGGACCGGAGTGTTCAGCTGCATAGAAATACATGCACGCTCCAGTCCCGAGTGCCGGTAGCAGTGCCGGGTATTGATGCGAGAGACTTGTGGAAGTTTCTCGCATTGCACTCGCAAGTGTGACCCCGGCCTAAGGGTGAGCAGTATAAGGCTCAATAACTGAGCCCAGGCCATCCGCAGCAGGATCTTGCTGTACTATATAGCCAGTGGAGTTACTAGAGTAAGATGGGCCCCAGTGCAAGATTTGGACCGGGCCCCCACCCCCCCTTCACATCCTGCTATATATATATGTCCCTCATCCTACTATGCATATACAGCTCTGGCAAAAATTAAGAGACCACTGCAAAAATTTCAGTTTGTCTGATTTTTCTCTTTATAGGTATATTTTTGAGTAAAATGTAAATTGTTCTTTTACTGTATAAACTACTGACAACACGTCTCCGAAGTTCCAAGCAATACATATTGTATTTATTTTCTGAAAATGAGAAATGGTCAAAATAACAAAAAAATGCATTGCTTGCAAACCTCAAATAATGCAAAAAAACAAGCTCATAATCATTTACAGAAATCAATATTTTGTGGAATAACCATGATTTTTAATCACAGCTTTCATGCGTCTTGGCATGCTTTCCACCAGTCTTTCACACTGCTTTTGGGTGACCTTATGCCACTCCTGGTACAAAAATGTAAGCAGTTCTTCTTTGTTTGATGGCTTGTGACTATCCATCGTCCTCTTGATTACATTCCAGAGGTTTTCAATGCGGTTCAGGTGTGGAGATTGGGCTGGCCATGGCAGGTATTTGATGTGGTGGTCCTTCATCCACACCTTGATTGACCTAGCTGTGTGGCATGGTGCATTGTCCTGCGGGAAAAACCAGTCCTCAAAGTTGGGGAACATTGCCTGAGCATAAGGAATCAACTGTTTTTCCAGGATAACCTTGTATGCGGCTTGATTCATACGTCCTTCGCAAAGATTAACCTGCCCAATTCCAGCCTTGCTAAAACATCCCCAGTCCATCACCGATCCTCCACCAAATTTCACAGTGGGTGCAAGACACTGTGGCTTGTATGCCTCTCCAGGTCTCCGCCTAACCACTAGATGACGAGGTGTTGGCCAAAGCTGAAAATTAGACTCGTCAGAGAAGATTACCTTACTCCAGTCCTCTATGTTCCAATCCTTATGGTCTTTGGCAAGCTTCAGCCTGGCTCTCCTTTGCTTCTCATTGATGAAAGGCTTTTTTCTAGCGTTACATGACTTGAATCCTGCCTCTAGGAGCCTGTTCTGAACTATTCTTGCCGTGCAATTCACCCCAGCTGCCATTTGCCATTCCTTTTGTAGGTCACTTGATGTCATCCTGCAGTTGCTGAGTGACATTCAAATAGGATGACGGTCATCCCAGTCAGTGAAGAGTCGTTTTCGCCCTCTGCCGGTCTGTAGCTTTGTTGTCCCCAATGTCTGCTTTCCATTTTAAGGATGGAGGCAACATGATGCTCACTGTGTCCCTCTGCTAGTAAAGCCAGAATTGAGCCCTTCTGTTCCTCACTCAAGACTTTTCAACTCCGTTGGCATGGTTAAAAGTTATTTTTTCATTCCTATTATTACTAGCACTTGTTTTGCTATGCAGCTTGTCCTATTGCAAGAGGATTGTGAACACTACAGCAGTGTTTTATTATGCTTTCCTTCGTTAAATAAGATTTGGTTCAGGTGATCACCTATTCAGAAGTAGAATGCAAGCCCCCCCGCTCAAACAATAAAATATAGCGGGGGTCCCATGTCCACATAGGCCTAATTCATTCAATTTGGCATTGTTTTTCAGGGTCAAGTTAAGGTCAGCACATTTCACGTTTATTTTATGTAAAAGCAGCCGGATCTGGTTCTGGCTGGCTTTTTGCCCGCCTAAAATTTGAAATGTTGATTGGTTGCCAATCAGTTGCTGGGCAGATTTTATTATTATATATACCTGTGCACCGGCGCTAGATACTCAGTTCGCCGGTGCATGAAGAAAAGAAGATACCTCGTTGAAGATGGAAAAGCTCCTGCAGGAACTGCTATCAAGAGCCGGCGAGAAAGACGGGGAGGATTGGCTGAGGAGCTGCTTAGCTGTAAAACCTACGTTAGCAGCCTCCGAAGCCATCGCTCCTCCGGCTGTTTCGGAGATTCCGACGCCAGATGCAGGGCAGGAAGTGGGAGCTCCGGCCGCTGTGAGCTCTCCATCGAGGACCAGAAGACAGAAGAAGGTTTCTTCAGCGGCTCCGTCGCCCGCGGCATCCAGGCTCGGAGTGTCGGCGGTGACCAGGAAGTCCGGCCGACGCTGCACGTCAAAGTCCCGCAGCCCTCCGCGAGACTTCGGGAGCCGTCATCCGGGTGAGCCGTCCACGTCATCAGGAGCGGCCGGAAGAGCCAGGAAGGGCACCGGCCGTAAAAGCGCCACGGTGCCCCTCTCAGCTGGCGCCCGGTCTGCTCCTGCAACGGCCGTACGGAGCTCAAGGCCCGCTCCACCCCCCTTATCATCTGAGGAAGAAGAGGATCGTGATCCAGGATCTGCCAGGCAGCTGAGCTCGCCCCGTCCCGTGGGCTGGAGCTCAGGCTGTGAAGAAGGAGGAAGACCGGACGACCGATCAGCGAGGGGTGAGATTTATAATGCCCCCTTGTCTGTCCCTCAGAACCATTTAAGGGATTTGATTAAATCAGTGGTAGCCGAAGCATTATGTGAGGCTAGTAATTCTTCCCGGGCAGCAGCTTCTCCTGCTATTTTTCGCTCAGAATCTGCTGCCCCTGTTGTACCTCCTTTGAATCCGTTCAAGGAGGCTTTAACTTGTGAACTGTCCCCGCTGGGATTCCATTTGAGCCCCTCAGTTAAGGAGCTCATTTGGAACAATCAATTTGTTGATCTATTTTCATTATTACCCAGTAGGGATCACCCCCATAAATCTGAGAAAAAAGATGACAAATCTGATAATGATGATGCTAAGCGTAATATTAGGTCTTTTAATAGCTGGGTCCAAGCGTTCGCCATCTATGCTTCCGTGTTGGGAGAGAAATCTCCTAACCTTTGTAGTAGTCTCTTCCAACACGTTGATATCATTTTGGAAGCTTATAGAAATTTTGGCGGCTCCGCTTGGCTCAGCTATGATGAGGCCTTTAGACACAAGCTGTCAGTTCATCCCGAACTTAAATGGGGATCCAAAGACATTGGATTATGGATCAATCTCATGCTTCCTATGAGGACTAATGTTGCTAGGCAGTCTTCTTTTTCTGCTACCAAAAAAGGCGTTTGTTTTGCTTATAATGATTCATCCTGCAAATGGAACAATAGCTGCCGTTTTCGGCACGAATGATCCTTTTGTGGGAACCCCCACCCAATGTCCAAATGCTTTAAAAAGCAGGCTGCCCAGCAATCCTCTAAAGAAGCAATTTCTAAGGGCTCAATCTCCAGTGAAGCTGGAAAGAATGGCCCACTGGCTAAACAAATACCCAGACAGGGAGATCAGTAGTTTATTATATAATGGCTTTTCTCTAGGTTTTCGTGTTCCTCACTTCAAAGGCTCTGGGTGTGTTTTAGTTAAAAACCTACCATCCATTAGCGACTTCCCTGATGTTGCTAGGGAAAAATTTTTTTCGGAATTAGAGCTAGGCAGGGTTGCGGGCCCCTTTTTGTCTCCCCCATTTTTAAATTTTCGGTTATCCCCTTTGGGTATCGTTCCCAAAAAGGAGTCGGGTTCTTTCCGGATGATTCATCACCTATCTTATCCGGTCGGTCAATCACTGAATGATGAGGTGGACAAGTCATTGTGTTCTGTCACCTACTCATCCTTTGATATCGCTCTGGATTTGCTTAGGAAATTCGGCCCTAACTGCCTTATGTCCAAATCGGACATCAAATCTGCCTTCAGACTTCTTCCAGTGCATCCGGAGGGGTTTAATTCTTTGGGTTTTCATTTTGATAACTTCTTCTTTTTTGACAAATGCCTTCCGATGGGTTTTTCCCTGTCATGTTTTTATTTTGAGAATTTTTCTCGTTTTTTGCATTGGGTGTTAGAATACAGTGGTTGCGAGGCGGGTATTTTACACTATTTAGATGATTTCCTTTTTGTTGGCCCTTCCCATTCTTTGGCTTGTGAAAATGCTCTTTCTAGGTTTTTGGATTTGTGCACATATTTTGGAATCCCAATCGCCCACGAGAAAACTGTACCCCCTTGTAGTTGTATTGAATTTTTGGGTATCACTATTGACTCAGTTAAAATGGAAACTTTGTTGCCCCGTGAGAAAATTGTCAAGCTTCGTGGTTCACTGGAGAACTTAATATCAAAGGACAAGATTACGCTGAAGGAGCTTCAGTCCCTACTGGGCCTGTTGAATTTTTCTTTAAGAGTTATTCCGATTGGCAGGGTTTTTTCCAGGTCACTTTATGATGCAACTAAAGGGCATTCTTCTCCCAATTCCCATATCAGACTATGTTCTGAAGTGAAGGAGGACGCCAGAATCTGGCTAGCATTTTTAGAGGGCTTTAATGGTAAATCAATAATCCAATCCCCTTTTATTTCTTCTGATTCTATTCCCCTCGTTTTTTCGGTAGATTCCAATATGGGTTTGGCATGTCTATTCCAAACTCATTGGGTAGCCCGGGAATGGCCTACTAACTGGGTTGCTAGGAATTTGAACAAGAACCCGTTTATTGCTGAATTGTTATCAATCCTTCTGTGTATTTGCCTATGGGGCCATGAGTTAAGAAATTTTAGGGTCATAGTACATTCCATGAATCCAACAGTGAATTTTTCTATCAATACTCTATCTTCCAAGAACACGATTGCTGCAAAAATTCTTAGAAAATTGGTTTTAGAGTGCTTAAAATGCAATATTTGGTTAAAAGCAGCTTTGGGAGATAGTAAAGTTAGTTATTTGACTGATCTTATATTACATCGTCAGTGGCTTGATTTTTATCTACAGGTCCCTATGGCAGACAAAGAAGCGTACGATTTCCCCCTTTCAATTCAGGACCTGATTCCAATTTAATCTCTTATTTTATTCAGAATTCTTTATCAGTAAGATCATGGGCTGATTACTCAGTCGCATGGAAGAAATGGGTCGATTTTTCTGTGCTTTTCGGTTTTAATCCCTATGTTTCTGACCCGAATTCAGCTTTGAATTTCGCTGAGTCTTTGGTCAAGCAAGGTTTATCTTTTTCCACAATAGCTAAAAGCTTTGCGGGTGTTTCTTTCTTTTTGAAAATGCATGGCGGTACTGCTTTAACAGATTTCTTTTTGGTTAAGCAATTTTTGAAAGGCCTGAAAAGGGAGAGGTTTTGTCCAGATTTGAGGTGCCCTATTTCTATTTCTTTGTTGATTGATATTTGTTCCGCTCTCAGGCATGTTTGTAGCAATATGGAGGAAGCGCTTCTGTTTAATTCCATATTTTCTATCTCCTTTTTTGGCGCGCTAAGGGTTAGCGAGGTAGTCTCAGTTAAGAAGGCTGTTTCGTCCGGACTTATGCTTTCGGACGTCAGAATTTTTCAACATTTTCTTCTCTTGTTTATCAGGAAGTCTAAAACAGATCAATTAGGGCGAGGATCTGAGCTAAGATTGAATTCATTTCCTGAGTCTAAGATTTGCCCTGTGAATAATCTGTCCAAGTGGATTTTGTTCAGGCCTTCTGTTGAAGGCTCCCTATTTGTTCATAGAGATTCTTCCCCGGTGACGGTTTTTCAATTTAATTTTATTTTAAAAAAGTGTTTGGCATTTTTGGGAAAAAGCCATCTGAAAATCACTTCCCATTCTTTCAGAATAGGCGCGGCTACAGAAGCATCGAGGGCTGGCCTATCTGACAATAGAATAAAAAGATTGGGAAGATGGGAATCTAATAGATTCAAAATTTATGTTCGTCCGGATTTATATCCTGATTAATTGTTATTTCTTTTATATTCTACAGTTGTATGGATCGTTGGGCATTCATTTGTCTTCTGGGCTCAGAAGAGGGCCAGCCTGCGATCATATTCTGAGAACCTATCGTTCCATTCTTCTAAAGTACAAGTGTTTTGGCACGGTATTCGCGGCCTGAATTGGCCCTCTTTAGTTTCTGAAGTAGAAGGTTGTTTAGAGAATTTCCCTTATCCTGATCTAATTATAGTGCACCTCGCTGGGAATGATTTGGGAAGAATCAACACTTTGAATCTTCTGGCCATTATGCGGTCAGATTTTACTTATTTAAGGCAAAATTTTCCTCTATCCGGTGTTGTTTTTTCTGAAGTCATCCCCAGGCGTGCTTGGCACTGTAATGAACTTTCATTTTTGGATAAGATCAGGAAGAGGGTTAATTTTTCTATGAAGAAGTTTTTGCCTCTTATCTCTGGCTTTTCATTTAGACATTCAGATTTAGAAGGTTTTTTGCCAGGGATGTTCAGAGATGATTTAATTCATTTGTCCGAAATTGGACTTGATATATTTAATCTTAATATGGGCAATATAATCGAAAAATGGCTGTGTGGTTTGGGGGGGGCCTCGGTCCTTTGAACCTTGGCCTTTTGGGAAAAATCACTCAATTTTGAGTGGATTTGGTTTATGGAAGTTTATGGACATTTTGGACTTATGAACTTTTGGATATTATTTATTGGTTATTTATTCAATTTATTTGGATTTTGTAACCCAAAATAAAACCTCACGGCCATTTATTCCAAACATTAAAGGTGTCTTGTGTTTTATTTTATATTTATAGTTATAGGCCTTATGGGGACATGCAAGCCCCCCCGCTCAAACAATAAAATATAGCGGGGGTCCCATGTCCACATAGGCCTAATTCATTCAATTTGGCATTGTTTTTCAGGGTCAAGTTAAGGTCAGCACATTTCACGTTTATTTTATGTAAAAGCAGCCGGATCTGGTTCTGGCTGGCTTTTTGCCCGCCTAAAATTTGAAATGTTGATTGGTTGCCAATCAGTTGCTGGGCAGATTTTATTATTATATATACCTGTGCACCGGCGCTAGATACTCAGTTCGCCGGTGCATGAAGAAAAGAAGATCCCGCCCTCCCTCCCTTTATGTTAGCATTCACCTGTCGTTTGGTTTTATTTGTGGGGAAAAATCACTCAATTTTGAGTGGATTTGGTTTATGGAAGTTTATGGACATTTTGGACTTATGAACTTTTGGATATTATTTATTGGTTATTTATTCAATTTATTTGGATTTTGTAACCCAAAATAAAACCTCACGGCCATTTATTCCAAACATTAAAGGTGTCTTGTGTTTTATTTTATATTTATAGTTATAGGCCTTATGGGGACATGAGGCATACGCTGGTTGGAATTCAACTGAGACTGGAATGGAATGGCTGTCAGACATGTAGAAAAGCTGATTTTTATAAAACTGTGCAGTGGTCTCTTAATTTTTGCCAGAGGTGTATGCCCTCCATCCTGTTATATATGTTCCCCTTCTTCGCCACATTCCAGTATATATATCCCCCATCCTGGTATATCTGGTTTATATGCCCTTATTCTGGGCCCCATCATGGTATTTATATCCCCAATCCTGGTATATATGTCTCTTATCTTGGCCCCATCCCAGTATATATGTATCCCCATCCTGGTATATATGTTACTTATCCTGGGCCCCATCCTGGTATATATATCCCACACAGGACCCTGTAGGTTTGGATTTCTTTTTCCCTTAATAATAAAGACCTTCATTTATAAACTGCATTTTGTGATTACTTGTGTTATCTGTGTCTAATATTTAAATTTGTTTGGTGATCTGAAACATTTAAGTGTGACAAACATGCAAAAGAATAGGAAATCACACAACTGTATGCTCCACATCCTGGTATATAAATTTCTCATCCAGGTATATGTCCCCCATTCTGCTGTTGTTCTTCAATGCATATAAAAAATTTAATGATTCTGCTCACCTTCCATCTGCTCCCCCACTGTGCAGACTCACCTTCCATCTGCTCCCCCACCATGCAGACTCACCTTCCATCTGCTCCCCCACCATGCAGACTCACCTTCCATCTGCTCCCCCACCATGCAGACTCACCTTCCTTCTGCTCCCCCACCGTGCAGCATCCTCCTTTGAAGCCGGCAGGTGACTTCAGTTTGCAAGCGATGGGAGCGCATTATTGGGTTAGCAAAGGGTAGGTGACTTGTACATACTAAGCACCTGGCACTCAGTGAGCCCGCTCTACAGCTTTACATGGTGTCTCACCTTATGGCTGTTCCTAAACACTTAGGACTGTTTCAGATGTGTGCGAAGCTGTCTGATGTTGAGTCGGAATGCACGGGCTGGTCGCAAATCTCCTGATCTCCTGAGTATGACAGCTACAAAGAAATATATGAAGCTATCACGCTAGGGTCAGGAGATGTGTGGCCAGGCCATGCATTCCGATCTGACATCAGAGGTTACATTTTGTGAGGTAAAATATTTTTAAAAAACAGTCAGTGAAGTATTTTACCTCACAAAATGAATCCACTGTGATCCCCTGCTGCAATGTCAGTAGTGTGTTTTGCTTCCTCCCCTGCCCAGGAGATGTGGTATGCACCATATACGGTCAGACACAGTCAATTTTTAAAGTTAACTTTCGTTCATGGGAAAACCCCTTTAGTGTGACGGCTTCCTCTGCCTGTAGACACGTCGCACATCTGCCACCTGAATCAGCCAAATAATTCACTACACCTGCGCGTAATTCAAGCAGGCGCAGTAAATCAGACCGCTGCCATCTTTGTGCAGACAGATAGCGGTGGTCACATTAAAACTGCGCATGCGCTCCTCCTGTACAAAGATGGCGGCAGTCAGTGAATCATTCAGCTGATCCCGGCGGCGGCGTGTTCACGACGGTGTTCCGCTGGTGGTACCATGCAAGAGGCTGCGTGAGTGTGTGACTGTGTATCAGTGTGTGAGTATGTGAGTGTGTGTGTGTACGGCGTATAGAGTGTGTGTGTGTGTGTGTGTGGCGCCCCTGGGTTTACAGTCACCACAGAGTACTGCACCTCATACAGAGGTGTGGTATGCCGCTCTCAGGTAAGGAGGGTGCATGGCACAGAACCCTACACATGCATCCAACACTAGACACTTCAGTCAGGGCACCTGGGCATACCCTAAGGGAGGATGTCCCCAACCCAGTATATATAGGAAAGGGTGTTGGAGGAGTGGGTGGGGTAGGTAGAGTAGGGGAGGAGCTAATTAGGAGGGAAAGTTAGATTGTGAGAGGACTGAAGGAGAGCAGATGTGTGGGTCTGCTGCTCCTGACAGACAGTGAGTCTGTGGGAACAAGACAGAGAGAAAGGAGTTCCCAAAGAGAGGGAACTGAAGGAAAGTGAAGCTAAAGAAAGAAGAGAAGGAAGGGGTCCTAGAGGCACGGGTAGTGAGAAGTCCATCCATGGGGCTCGCATTCACGCGTACCATAGTCAGGTGGAGGGACCAGGTCGCAGTCAGGGGACCGGCCCCATTCTAGTGGAGAAACTAAGGTCTCAGCTAGATAACCGGAGGCTGTGGCTTTTTCAAGAAGCACAGTCACATCTGCACACATTCACTGAAAAGGCAGCCATATAGGATCCAGGGGGACTTAGAGCTCGCCGTCTGACAAGATCCGAGGCTGCTGGCTTTGGACACTGTGTGGCAGGCGCAGGCCAGGAGAGGCGAAGCCAGTGCAGAGAGATGGCCAGGCAAGGACATATGAAAGAGGGTTCTGGAAAGTGCACCCAAATTGCTTGAGAGCTGGCTGGACCACAGACCTGGAGGACACAGCACCCCGGCTGGGTCAAATAAGATACATTGATTCGGCGCCCCAGTGTCCTGGTCATCGCAGTGATGTCATTATCCTTTCAGGGGAGAAGTGATGTCACGTCTGAAATGAAATGCAATGAAAGACAACCACATTCAGGTATCAAACACATGCAACATGTTCACACTCCAGACCAGAAGGGGGAGCTCTAAGCCTGTTTAGGGTGAACTCCCCTATTTAACATCCTGATCTGGAGGGAAAAGGAGTTCAGTTCCTGTCAGGCAGACAGGAGAGGAGCTCTGCTAGCATGAAGTGCTGCAACTCCTGGGAAAAGACAGTAAAAGGTGAACATACTGCAGAGAGTGTGCAGGAAAGCAGAGCACAGGAGAGAAATACCAGAGGGAGATCAGCTAGGAACAAGCTGCTCCTTTCTGAGGCGCAGAAGCTGGTAGCCAGGAACACCGAGGGAGCAACTGTCTCTAAGCCTTGCTCCAGAGACCGGCAGGACAGTCAATTCCACGTTGGCTGCCCGACCTTATACCCAGGAGGCACGGTGGCAACTGTGGGGGGCCGGGGCATCTCTAGGGTCCCTGTAAAAAGCTTCAGGCCATCAGTCATACAGGTTTGTCCTATCCATACCATCTGGGGGACAGAGAGGAAGACATAACATCTAGAACATCTACAACAGTTGTGAGGACCTTACCGAGAAGCTCAGAAGGGAGGTACTACAACACACAGGCGCTAGAGGAAGGCTACTGATTTCCACCTGGATAAGGGGACTCTGGATATTGCCTTCAGACCGACCGGACTCTGCCTGCCCTGTCATCTGGCGCTCCGGGCTGAGGATACCATCTGAAGTCTTCAGTAAACAAGGTAAAAGACTGCAAACCTGTCTCCTCGTTCTTTACTGCACCTTGCCCATATATAAACTCTTTTACTGGACACCCCTGAGGGCCACGGACCAGGTCAGCCACCGTGACATCCCCCGAACCGCAGGACCCAGTGCCGAGTACCCCATTGCCCTACTCTGGGGGCGATCCAGTGACATTTGGATAGAACAGGAAATTAAATCATTACAGGGCAATGATGATTAGGCACATCAGGGGCTCTCCAAACGTGACATGGTGTCTACTCTCGATTCCAGACATTTTTGCATTCAAAAAGTCAAATGGTTCTCCTTCTCTTCCAAGCCCTGCCATGTGCCTAAACAGTAGCAAAAAAGTAAAAAATTTTGGGCTAAAGAAAAAATTTTGTAAAAAAAAGTTAAATTCATTTTTTCCTTCCACATTCTATGAATTCTTGTGAAGCCCTTGTGAATGGTTAATAAACTTCTTGAATGGACTTTGATGGGTGCAGTTTTTAGAATGGTGTCACGTTTGGGTATTTTTGTCATAGGGAAGCCTTAAAGTCACTTCAGGTGTGATGTGGTCCCTAAAAAAATGGTTTTGTAAATTTTGTTGGAAAATTGAGAAATTGCTAATCAACTTTGAACCCTTCTAATTTCCTAACAAAAAAAAATATTTTTCAAATATTGTGCTGAAGTAAAGTAGACATGTGGGAAATATTATTTATTAACTATTTTTAAGGGCATGAAAAGCGTAAAGTTTGTAAATTGCGAAATTTTCAAATTGTCGATATTTTCATAAATATACTGTACGCTAATCACGTTGATGAAAATGTACCACTAATATGACATGCAAAATATGTCAAGGAAAAAGTATCTCTGAATCAGTGCGATCCGGTGAAGGTTCAGATTTAAAAAATTTGGCCTGGTCATGAAGGTCAAAATTAGCTCCATCACTAAGGGGTTAAAACAAGTAATGGTTCCTGCTGTTACCAGCTCCTGAGGTAGAATATTACACAGATTAATAGTTCTTATGGTAAAGATAAGGCAGAGTTCAGAAGGGATGGAGTACAATTTGACTTTTGGGCTGGCGTCACACTTAGCGTAGGGAAATACGGTCCGTTTTTTACAGGCTTAATACGCAGAAATGTTCCCTAAACAGTGTTCCATATGTAATCCGTTGGCAAGGTGTGGCTGCGTATTTTACACATGTAATCCTGCGTATGTAATTCGTATGGCATCCGTACTGCTTTTTTTTCTCGCAACCTTCCAAAATGGACATTTAATGGTTTTCAGGCCTTAAATTAGTTTTAATCATCATCAGCAACCCTATTTAAGGCCTCTACAACATGTGGCAGCCTCCAATCTGGCCATTTTGTTGCTGTGCTTCTGTTGGTGGTACTTTGGCAACATGTCTGACCTACTGCAGTTTACCCCAAATGAGAGGGTGTTATGTAACTGAGTGTTGCCATGTCGCTTTGGCCAGCCATACCCAGTGATAGTGGATCCGCGGAGGAGGAGAAGAATGTGGGTGCATCCTCTTTTGAGGCAACGCCTCACTAAAGGCCATTTTCACAGGCTATATACATTTCTGCGGACACATCCCAACAAATTTTACCAGTACTGTCGCATGAGCATATCCACCTTTGACATTTTGTTGGAGACAGTACGACCAGGCATTACGTATCAGAACACCAGGATGCGGAAATGTATATCCACAGAGGAGCGTCTTCTCCTTACTTTACAGTATGTATTCACCATCCTCACATACTGTTTGTTGATGATATTTTTCTACTATAAATGTGTTTTTTTCTGTGGCCTAGCAGCTGATTTAAATTGTTTAATATTATATTGATAAATTATACCAAAATCCCAAAGAAAATATGTAGTTAATATCTAATATTAATATTAATTAATATCTAATTTCTGTATGCCGTGTATATTTTTGAAGGTACACTGGTATCCTGACTTTTTATATCCACACAATACTTGTCTTGACTATGATTTATCACTAGCATTCTTACATTGGTAATAATTTAT
The DNA here is from genome assembly GCF_051348905.1 of Ranitomeya variabilis. Taxonomy (NCBI): domain Eukaryota; kingdom Metazoa; phylum Chordata; class Amphibia; order Anura; family Dendrobatidae; genus Ranitomeya; species Ranitomeya variabilis. Next base: position 384,159,482 of record NC_135235.1, on the reverse strand, counting down.
ATTTTTGTCTGCTTTCAGCTTCCTTTCACCTGGATTATCGTATGCTGGCCTCCATCTTGAATTTCTAATTGGGAGGTCCACTATTTCCGGCATAGTGCGGGCTACGTGTATGGAAATTTGGGCAAGACTACACAAACTGGTGATGCCTGTGCCCAAAATGGATGATTGGGTGAAGATAGCATGTGGATTTGAGGACAATTATGATTTCCCACAGTGCATTGGAGCCCTTGATGGGAAACATATCCGGGTGTGTAAGCCGCTGAATTCTGGGTCCCAATTCTACAATTATAAACAGTTTTTCTCTGTAGTGCTGTTAGCTGTAGTTGATAGTCACTACAGGTTTATAATTGTAGATATTGGGGCCTATGGGAGAACTGGAGACTCTAGAGTCTTCAATTCTTCCATTATGGGTCGGTGGCTGTGCGATAACCAGTTGGACCTACCACCACCAGGACAATTCCCAGGCTCCAATGTTGAGGCAGTGCCACATGTCCTTGTGGCAGATGAGGCCTTCCAGTTGACAAGGCATGTCATGAGGCCATATCCCCGTCGCAACCTGGGTCACCGGCGGAGGGTCTTTAATTTGCGCTTATCACGGGCGACTGGTGGAGTGCACCATTGGCATTCTGTGTGCCAAATGGTGGGTCCTCCAGTCTGCAATTCAGTTGAGTGAGTCAAATGTCAATGAAGTTATTAAAGCTTGTGTAGTTTTACATAACTTTACCAGACTACATGAGTGCTCCTCAGCTGATAGTGGTGAAGGCATGTTGGCCAATGTGGGTAGGCCTACACCACATGGCCTTTCCCAGCGTCGTCCCTTTTCTGGACTCAAAGTTCGGGATATTTTTACCAATTATTTTGTTTCACCTCAGGGTGCTACTCCCTGGCAAGATCATGCTGTTTCTATGTTGTGATTTGTTACTTTATATATTTTTTCATCGAAAAAGATAATATTAAGTTACTTACTCTGTGTGTGTCGAATTGAGTTATTTAAGAGATGGGTTAAAATTAAGTAATTGTGTATGGTGTATTAATGATTGGTCCAACAAACATAAATTGGCTTTTTTCAACATTTTTTAATTTTAGCAAAAGTCAAATTGTTTTTTTTAGAACACCATATTAGCATCATATGACTTTTGTGGCCATTTAAACTTGGCCTAAATAAATTAAATAAAAAAAGTGCTATCACAGCAGACTAACAAATATGTGGTTATTAACTAAAATTTGCAACAAAATACCAATTTTTTTTACAGATTCCGATAAGTTGGTGGAGTTGATGGCGGCAGTTTGGGTAACCCCAAATTTTTTATTTTCACAAGAATAACATGATACAATGGACCATAAACTTGTTGTGCAATTTCTTCTGAGTACACCAATACTACATATGTGATGGAAAATTACTGTGACCCCATTTTGGAAACACCCCTCAAAGAATTTATCTAGAGGCATGGTGAGCATCTTGAACCCACGTGCTTTATAGAATTAAAAAAATATTGAACCGTGAAAATTTAAAATTCCTTTTTCCACACAAAAAAAATAAAATGTTGCTTTGGCACCAATTTTGTCATTTTCACAAGGATAACAGGATAAAATGGACCATAAAATTTGTTGCGCAACTTCTCCTGAATATAGGGATATCACATATGTGGACAGAAACTCTTGTTTAGGCATGTGGCAGGGCTCGGAAGGGAAGGAGTGCTGTTTAATTTTTGGAGTTCAAAATTGTCTGGAATAGATTGTGGACGCCATGGTGCATTTGGAGAGCTGCCAAGGATTCAAAACAACAGAAACCCCCACAAGTCACCCCATTTTGGAAACTACACCTCTCGAAGAATTCTTCTAGGGGTGTAGTGAGCATTTCAAACCCCCACATATTTGGGCTGTGAAAATTAAAAAAAAAAATTTTTTTGCCCTAAAATGTTCATTTTCAAAAGGGCTAATAGGAGAAAGTGGACCATAAAATTTGTTACGTAATGTCTCCTGAGTGCGCCAGTATCCAATATGTGGTAAAGCCACCACCTGCTGTCATTTGGACTTTAATATAACCATCATCATTCTCCTCTGCTCGCTGGCGGAGCATGGGAGAATGATGACATCCGGTTTCAGCACCAGCCGCCGGGGAACAGCGCTTACAGTAGCGCTTTTTCCCCGGCGGCTGTCCGTGTGGTACTGATGTGATGTGACTGGAAATATACGGACGTGTGAAACCAGCCTAACTGTGTTTTTATGCATGCTGAAAAAAGATGTATACCTCTGGATCACAGGACAGACATAGTCCAAAGTCACTCTATCTGCCTCATTATAGGAAATCTGTCGGAAGTTCAATCTGAATCACTTATTTCAGAGATTTACATGGAAACCCCAATGTAAGTGATTACATGATTTTATTATTTGTTTTGTGCAATTACAGCAATACCACATTTACATAGTCTTTTTTAAGGTTTTGCTACTATTACACACTAAAAAGCCCTTTTTTTTTTTTACAAAAAAAGTTTTTGCATTGTCGTATTTTGAGAGCTGTAATTTTATAATTTTTCTTATGAGGGCTTGTTTTTGAGGGGCGAGTTGATGTTTTTATTGGTACCATTATTGGGCACATAATATTTTTGGATCGCTTTCTATTCTGATTTTTGGGAGGCAGAATGATCAAAAACCAGCAACTCTGAGATTTTTTTTTTTAATGCCGTTTACCATGCGGTAAAAGTGGGAAAAGTGTTAAGGCAGCTTTATTCTTCTGGTCAGTATGATTACAGTAATAACATATTCACATATTTTTTTTTAATGTCTGTCAATTCTACACAAACAATATTATAGCAAAAAAATTGTTTTGACATGGCTGTAGTCTGAGAACTATAGCTTTATTTTTCCACTGATGAAGCTGCTAGTTTTTTGCAGGACAAGACGACGTTTTCAGCTATAGCATTTTAATTTATATTCATCTATTTGATTGTGTTTTATTTCACTTTTTTCTGGCAGTATAATGAAAAACATACTTCATTGCCTTATTTTTATTTATTTATTTTACAGTGTTCACGGTAGGGGTTAAGTAGTGTGTCAGTTTTATATGTTGGGTCGTTCTAGACCCTGCGATACCAAACATGTCTACTTTTTTTGTTTATTTTTGTTTTTACATACACAAAATATGTGTATTTATTGGTGTAATATTTTTTGTTCTTTGTTTTGAGTTTTTTTTTTTTTTTTAATTTTTTTTTTTTTAAATCTTTTTCTTAACTTTTGTACTTAATCCCTCTATTGGACTCTTTTATCTTAATTTGGTTTTATGCATTACAATACAGATGTAGTACAATGCATGAGACCTGTGATATTATACAGGCAGATCAATACCCTCTCTATGGCTGGGTCTAACAGGCCAACGTACGTGGCACATCAGGAGATAATTGTTTGACTTCTGGGTGCCATGACAACCATTGGCTCCCTGTGATTTTGTCTCGGGTTCCGATGGGGGTAAGAGAGGGATCTCCCTCCTTCTCACTACCTTCTAAATGCTGCGATTGCTATCGATCTCAGCATCTGAAGTATTAGTCCGCGGGCACAGGCCTTGGCTGTTACTGGATTAGCTTGGCTATCAGCTGAGCCGAGCTCCAAGTAGTGATCATGCAAAGAAATGCTGATATTTCAGCACTTTCCGCTAATCACATGCTGTTATCAGTTGGTCATATTGACTGACCGATCACAGGAATCAGAGAGTAGAGATAGCTGAAATACATCCCCACATCTGTAGACGCGCTGCGCTGGTCAGCTGTCAGTGACCACTGTCGGCATGGAGATGTCACTCAAGTACATGACGGGTATAGTACCTCATGATGCAGGAACTGACAGCCACTTATGGCGTGATATACCCTTCTTTCTTCAACGGATCCTGATGATTCTGACATTGTTTTCTCGACACATATGGTACTTCATGATAGTGGTAAAATTTATTTGATATTACCTGCGTTTATTTGTGAAAAAAACAGAAATTTGGCAAGAATTTTGAAAATTTCGCAATTTTCCAACTTTGAATTTTTATGCCCTTAACTCACACAAATATGTCACACAAAATACTTAATAAGTAACATTTCCCACATGTCTACTTTACATCAGCACGATTTTGGAATCAAATTTTTTTTTAGGGAGTTATAAGGGTTAAAATTTGTCCAGCAATTTCTCATTTTTGCAACACCATTTTTTTTTAGGGACTACATCACATTTGAAGTAACCTGAGTATGCTGATACCCCATATGTGGGGGTAAACCACTGTTTGTGCACATGGCAGAGCTCGGAAGGGAAGGAGCGCCATTTGACTTTTCAATGCAAAATTGACTGGAATTGAGATAGGACACCATGTCGCATTTGGAGCGCCCCTGAGGTGTCTAAACATTAAAATCCCCCACAAGTGACACCATTTTGGAAAGTAGACCCCTAGGGAACTTATCTAGATGTGTGGTGAGCACTTTGACCCACCAAGTGCTTCACAGAAGTTTATAATGTAAAGCTGTAAAAATAAAAAAATCATATTTTTCACAAAAATGATTTTTCGCCCCCAATTTTTTATTTTCCCAAGGGTAACAGAAGAAATTGGACCCCAAAAGTTGTTGTCCAATTTGTCCTGAGTACGATGAGATCCCATATGTCGGGGTAAACCAGTGTTTGGGCGCATGGCAAAGTTGGGAAGGGAAGAAGCGCCGTTTGACTTTTCAATGCAAAATTGACTGGAATTGAGATGGGACGCCATGTTGCGTTTGGAGAGCCACTGATGTGCCTAAACAGTGAAAACCCCCCACAAGTGACACCATTTTGGAAAGTAGACCCCCTAAGGAACTTATCTAGATGTGTTGTGAGAACTTTGAACCTCCAAGTGTTTCACTACAGTTTATAACGCTGAGCTGTGAAAATAAATTTTCTTTTTTTTCCACAAAAATTATTTTTAGCCAACAGTTTTGTATTTTACCAAGGGTAACAGGAGAAATTGGACCCAAGAAGTTGTTGTCCAATTTGTCCTGAGTACGCTGATACCCCATATGTGAGGGGGAACCACCGTTTGGGTGCATGGCAGAGCTCGGAAGGGAAGGAGGGCCGTTTGGAATGCCGACTTAGATGGATTGGTCTGCAGGCGTCATGTTGCGTCATGTTGCATTTGCAGAGCCCCTGATGTATCTAAACAGTAAAAAAAGAAACACAAGTGACCCCTTATTGGAAACTAGGCCCCCCAAGGAACTTATCTAGATGTGTTGTGAGAACTTTGAACCCCCAACTGTTTCACTACAGTTTATAACGCAGAGCCTTGAAAATAAAAAATCCTTTTTTTCCCGCTAAAATTATTTTTTAGCCCCCAATTTTTTATTTTCTCAAGGGTACCAAGAGAAATTGGACCCCAAAAGTTGTTGTCCAATTTGTCCTGAGTACGCTGATACCCCATATGTTGGGGTAAACCCCTGTTTGGGAGCACGGAAGAGCTTGGAAGGGAAGGAGCACTGTTTTACCTTTTCAACGCATAATTGGCTATAATTGAGATTGGACGCCATGTCTCGTTTGGAGAGCCCCTGATGTGCCTAAACAGTGGAAACCCCTCAATTCTAACTCCAACCCTAAACCGAACACACCCCTAACCATAACCCTAACCACACCCCTAACCCGAACACACACCTAACCCTAATCCCAACCCTAACCCCAACACACCCCTAACCTAACACCTAACACCCTAATGGGAAAATAGAAATAAATACATTTTTTTAATTTTATTATTTTTCACTAACTAAGGGGGTGATGAAGGGTGGTGTGATTTACTATGTATAGCAGGTTATTTAGCGGATTTTTATGATTGGCAGCTGTCACACACTAAAAGATGCTTTTTATTGCAAAGAATAGTTTTTCGTCTCCACATTTTGAGAGCTATAATTTTTCCATATTTTGGTCCACAAAATCATTTGAGGTCTTGTTTTTTGCGGGAAGAATTGACGTTTGTATTGGTACCATTTTCGGGCACGTGACATTTTTTGATCGCTTTTTATTCCGATTTTTGTGAGGCAGAATGACCAAAAGCCCGCAACTCATGAATTTCTTTTGGTGGGGCGGCGTTTATACCGTTCCGCGTTTGGTAAAATTGATAAAGCAGTTTTATTCTTCGGGTTAGTTCGATTACAGCGATACCTCATTTATATAATTTTTTTATGTTCCGGCGCTTTTATACAATAAAAACTATTTGATATAAAAAATAATTATTTGTGCATCTCTTTATTCTGAGGACTATAACTTATTTATTTTTTCGCTGATGATGCTGTATGGTGGCTTGTTTGTTGCGGGACAAGATGACGTTTTCAGCATTACCATGTTTATTTATAACCGTCTTTTTGATCGCGTGTTATTCCACTTTTTGTTCGGTGGTATGATAATAAAGCGTTGCTTTTATAGGTCGGGTCATTGCAGACGCGGCGATACTAAATATGTGTACTTTTATTGTTTTTTTTTATTTAAATAAATGTATTTATTGGAACAATATATTTTTTTTCTTTATTTAGGAATTTTTTATTTTTTTTACACATGTGAATATTTTTTTTTTACTTTTTTTGCTTTGTCCCAGGGTGGGACATCTTACTATAGTGTCAGATCGCTGATCTAACACTTTGCAGAGCACTGTGTCAGATCAGCGATCTGACAGGCAGTGCAGGAGGCTTGCCGGCGCCTGCTCTCAGCAGGCACTTTCAAACCACCTCCCTGCAGGACCCGGAAGGAGCCCCGTGCCATTTTGGATCCGGGGCCTGCAAGTGAGGAGGACATAGGAGACCCTCTGAACAACGCGATCACAGCGCATTGTTCCAAAGGTCTCAGGGAAGCACGCAGGGAGTCCCCTCCCTGCGCGATGTTTCCCTATGCCGTTGGAACGCTGAGATCATGTTTGATCGCAGTGTTCCGTGGGTTAATGTGCTGGGAGCAGTCTGTGACCGCTCCTGGCACATAGTGCCGGATGTCAGCTGTAATAATCAGCTGACACCCGGCGGCGATCGGCCGTGCTCCCCCCGTGAGCGTGGCCGATCGCCTATGACGTACTATCCCGTCCCTGGGAATTAAGTCCCAGGTCACCTCGACGGGATAGTACGTCATATGGGATTGAGGGGTTAAGTGGACACTCAAGGGTATATGTTGCTAGAAGGGGGCATTTGGGATATATTCTTCAAAGGAACATACAGGGTTTTTCTATGTAGCACAGTATGGGCATTAAAACTTTCTATGGCACACTTTAATTTTTTGGGGGAATAATCATAGTAATGACACAGTTTTTTAAATATTGGGGTCACTGTTCCTCTCCTCAAGTGCACGCAAAGTGGGGAGTTTTTGTAGGTTGGTAATAGATGGAGACATCAATGGAAATGAGAGAAGTCAGATGTGTTTTTGTTGTAATTTGTGCAGATGAGTCGTGGCTGGGGAAGTTGTCATATCAGTCTGGGCCTGATGGAAAAGATGGGAAAAGTGAGTGACCCAAATCAGAAAGAACGTCCGCTGAAAGTTACTATATATATAACTGTACTGTAATCATGTGTATGTTCTGCGGGACCTGGTATCTACCAATATACGGTTCCTGTAAGGTGGGAATATTGCTCTTTTTAGTAGTGTTTTTTTAAATTTATTTAGTAACAGCTTAATGTGTTTCGGTCATTATGTAGTAGAAGGTGTATGGTGGTGTCATTGGTCTTTGTAAAGAGTGTTTTGCTATATAGAGGTAATGGTCATTATATTATGTATTTGCGATGTGGTGGTGATGGTAGTGGGCATTGTGCAGCCATATTATTTTGGCCTTTTATAGTAGTAATATTGATAAAATTGGCCTTTGCAATGAGTGTTTTTGGTTAGCAACAGTGGTATACTGTAATTATATACATGCTATTTTAAATGGCTATAGGGTTATCGTATGGGGAGACATGCACTTTGGGGCTTGGGCCCTTGATCTTTAAGGAACCTAGCAATGCCCCTGCCGTACTGTGTGTTTACATGTCTGTGTTTCTGGAGTTGTATGTATGTTTGTAAGTAAGCTCAGTTGTGGTACCATATCTAAGCAGTAACCTTGGATCTGGTACTGTATCAATGTAGTAATCTAGATTACGGTACGATATGTATTGGTTCTGTTTCCGTATCTTGTAGTAGACATAGTAAGCTCCATTCTGCTCCCTTATCTCTGCAGTAAGCTCGGTTCTGTTCCCATATTTCTGCAGTAAGTTCGGTTCTGCTCCCATATTTCCGTAGTAAGCTCGGTTCTGCTCCGTAATTTCTGTAGTAAGCTCTGTTCTGCTCCCATAGCTCTGTAGTAAGCGCTGTTCTGTTCCTATATCTCTGTAGTAAGCTTAGTTCTGCTCCCTTATCTCTGTAGAAAGCTTCAGTCTGTTTCCTTGTCTACGTAGCAATCTTGGTTCCGGTCTCGTGTCTATGTAGTCAGCTTGCTTTTGTTACAGTATCTATGTAGGAAGCAAGCTTTCTGCTTCCATATATATGTAGGTAGCTCCATTCCATATCTATGTACCAGCCTGTTTTTAAAGCCTGTTATCTCTGCTGCTTTAATGCAGCAGCCAGAGATAAGCAGGATAAAAGCACCGCAACTGGAGGGCCATTGCCATGTGATTGCCCCCCAGCCAGCCCCTGCGTTTCAGTACGGGCTGCAGACTATAGACGTACAGCTCCTTAGTCCTTCATTTCAACTGACACATACCCCGTTGGTGGCCGGAAGCATGGCTGCGATTTGTGAAGAAATATGTGTTAACCTACATTTTGCTTGACGATGAGATCTCCAGCTTCATCGTCTTTCTCGTTCTCTGTCAGTCTGACAGCTTTATAGCAATACTCCTAGACTGACTGCACTCAAATGGAAAACAAATGGACATTGAGGAGGTTAAAGCTGGAGATCATCCCCTTTGTGCTCCGCAAGGAAGAGATACATTTCTTCACATACAACTGCCATGCTCCCAGCTGCAGATTGAGGTATTTCTGTATATATTCAGTCTGCAACCCATCCTGACACATGACTACTATGGTCTGTAGTTTGAATTATACCAGGGAAGCCATTTAAAATGGCTACATTACTCACAACGTGCAAGATAATGTGTAACTGGTATATATTATACTATGACCATCTGATATGGTAACATTCACACATTATCATGTCTCTAAGGCCATGTGCACACGTTCAGTATTTTTCGCGGTTTTTTCGCGTATTTTTGCTATAAAAACGTGATAAAAACGCGAAAAAAACGCTTACATATGCCTCCCATTATTTTCAGTGTATTCCGCATTTTTTGTGCACATGCTGCATTTTTTTCCGCGAAAAAATCGCATTGCGGAAAAAAAGCAACATGTTCATAAAATTTGCGGAATTGCGGGGATTCCGCACACCTAGGAATGCATTGATCTGCTTACTTTCCGCATGTGGCTGTGCACACCATGCGGGAAGTAAGCAGATCATGTACGGTTGGTACCCAGGGTGGAGGAGAGGAGACTCTCCTCCACGGACTGGGCACCATATAATTGGTCCAAAAAAAAGAATTAAAATAAAAAATAGTCATATACTTACCTTCGATGGCCCCCGGAGTGTTCCCGCCTCTCAGCGCTGCATGCTGTCGCTTCCGTTCCTATAGATGGTGTGGTTCAGGACCTGCAATGACGTCATGTGACCGCTCACGTGACGTCATCGAAGGTCCTGAACCACACCATCTATAGGAACGGACGCCGCTGAGGAGATCGGCTGTCTGCAGAGGGTGAGTATAACCATTTTTTAATTTTTTTATTATTTTTAACATGATATCTTTTTACTATTGATGCTGCATATAGTAAAAAGTTGGTCACACTTGTCAAACAGTATGTTTGACAAGTGTGACCAACCTGTCAGTCAGTTTTCCAAGCGATGCTACAGATCGCTTGGAAAAGTTTAGCATTCTGCAAGCTAATTACGCTTGCAAAATGCTAAAAAAAGTAAAAAAAAACGGGGGAAAAAAACGCAAAAAAAAAAAAATGCGGATTTCCTGCAGAAAATTTCCGCTTTTCTTCAGGAAATTTCTGCAAGAAATCCTGACGTGTGCACATACCCTTACATCTGATATCTTGATTATGTTGCGTTTGTGGTCAGGGACGATTCTAGCATTCCCTCCGCCTGTGCAATTTAAACCTGCTGTCACGGGTTTACTGCAACAGAGAGGAGCCAGCAGACGGCAGTATCTGATTTCTCCTACTCCTGCACTAAGTAGAAGCACTTCACCTTCATATTAAGTGGTGCAGGTTTCTTTTTATTGGTGCAGGGGTTAATCTGCTCAACTGAGAGCTCCTGGAAGCTTTCCTGCATTAGGCCATGTGCACACGACAGTATTTTTCGCGGTTTTTTCGCGTTTTTTCGCTATAAAAACGCGAAAAAAACGCTAACATATGCCTCCCATTATTTTCAGTGTATTCCGCATTTTTTGTGCAAATGTAGCCTTTTTTTCCGCTAAAAAAATCGCATTGCGGAAAAAAAAGCAACATGTTCATTAAAATGCGGAATTGCAGGGGATTCCGCACACCTAGGAGTGCATTGATCTGCTTACTTTCCGAACGGGGCTGTGCACACCTTGCGGGAAGTAAGCAGATTATGTGCGGTTGGTACCCAGGGTGGAGGATAGGAGACTCTCCTCCACGGACTGGGCACCATATAATTGGTCAAAAAAAAAGAATTAAAATAAAAAATAGTCATATACTCACCTTCGATGTCTTCCCGCCTCTCAGCTGCATGCTGCCGCTTCGGTTTCTATAGCTGGTGTGCGGTGAAGGACCTGCGATGACGTCACGGTCTTGTGATTGGTTGAGACCGGTCATGTAACCGCTCACGTGACCGCGACGTCATGGAAGGTCCTGAACCACACCGGCATTTATAGGAACGGACGCCTGCAGGTGAGTATAACCATTTTTTTTATTATTTTTAAACATTCTATCTTTTACTATAGATGCTGCATAGGCAGCATCTATAGTAAAAAGATGGTCACACTTGTCAAACGCTATGTTTGACAAGTGTGACCAACCTGTCAGTCAGTTTTCCAAGCGATGCTACAGATCGCTTGGAAAACTTTAGCATTCTGCAAGCTAATTATGCTTGCAGAATGCTAAAAAAATGCGAAAAAAACGGAAAAAAACCGCAAAAAAAAAAATGCGGATTTCTTGCAGAAAATTTCCGGTTTTCTTCAGGAAATTTGTGCAAGAAATCCGAACGTGTGCACATACCCTTAAGGTTCAGCTATGCACTGTTAGCCACTCAGACCTAGCTTATGCTGCATGGCTGGAGGTTGTTGGTGGTTATTATTGGAGAAGGAGTTTGGTGGATTATCTATGATTGTTGCTGGGCTTTAAGTGGGTCATGATTTCCTTTCTTCTCCTACTTTGGTTTAACCCCATCCTCCTCTCCCCGATGCATTCCTCTGTTGTCCGTGTGAGTATATTTAGTATGTTTTGTATTTTCAGTTACCCCTGTTCGTATTACCTTGTTAGTCTTGTTGGTGTATTACGGTACACTACTACTCCCCTGTTCCCTGGTTGGGGGAAGTTTACAGACTGAGGGCGGATTTAGGAGCTAAGGCAAAGTATGTGACCCCGGCATCTTCCCCAACAGAAGTAATCCGGGGAACAAGTTGAGCTAGGGTGCCCCTAGCGTTAGGGACAGGGAAGGAGCCAACAGAGTTGTGACACCTGCAGTGAATAATTTCAATTCATTTAACTAATTCTGTAAAAACAATTCATTTTAATAAAAGAGCAGAATTTTACTAGTGTGGTGACACCAATTTTTTTTTTAAGCTCTTTACTTTTAACAAGGAGAAGAGAGGTGATTCTAATTTTTATGGGTTTTTTTACATTTTTTAAAAAGTTTTTTCTTTCATTTCTTAAGGCCCCGTCTCACACAGCGACGCTGCAGCGATACAGACAACGATGCTGATCGCTGCAGCGTCGCTGTGTGGTCGCTGTGTGGTCGCTGGGGAGCTGTCACACAGACAGCTGTCTCCAGCGACCAACGATCAGGGGAACGACTTCGGCATCGTTGAAACTGTCTTCAACGATGCCGAAGTCCCCCTGCAGCACCCGGGTAACCAGGGTAAACATCGGGTTACTAAGCGCAGGGCCGCGCTTAGTAACCCGATGTTTACCCTGGTTACCAAAAAAAACAAACACTACATACTCACCATCTGTTGCCCGTCAGGTCCCTTGCCGTCTGCTTCCTGCTCTGACTGAGCCGCCGTACAGTGAGAGCAGAGCGCAGCGGTGACGTCACTGCTGTGCTCTCACTTTACGGCGGCTCAGTCAGAGCAGGAAGCAGACGCCAAGGGACCTGACGGGCAACAGATGGTGAGTATGTACTGTTTTTTTTTTTTTACATTTACGCTGGTAACCAGGGTAAACATCAGGTTACTAAGCGCGGCCCTGCGCTTAGTAACCCGATGTTTACCCTGGATACCAGTGAAGACATCGCTGGATCGGTGTCACACACACCGATTCAGCGATGTCAGCGGGACCTCAACGACCAAAAAAAGGTCCAGGCCATTCCGACACGACCAGCGATCTCGCAGCAGGGGCCTGATCGCTGGTACGTGTCACACATAGCGAGATCGCTACTGAGGTCGCTGTTGCGTCACAAAACTTGTGACTCAGCAGCGATCTTGCTAGCGATCTCGCTATGTGAGACGGGGCCTTTAGTCCTGTTGGTGAACTTGACTCTGCGATAATCTGATCACTTACTGTATACTGTATATGCCTTGAACTCAAAATACACCACGTAAAAGAAATAAAATTGTAAAATAAAAAAATAACGTTTCTGAGAGATACATTTAATTATGTATTAACCCCTTGCCTCCACAGCCAATATTAATTTACATTTGCATTTTCCCTCCCCTCTTTCCCAGAGCCTTAACTTTTTTATATATGTAGCGCCCCCACTGCCGCAGGGCCGAGGGGTACCCGGTACCGGGCCTCTGAGTCTCTGCTCTGGGATTGTCACGGTGGCTAGACCCGGTCCGTGACCCTGCTGAGGGGCGTACAATAATAGATGCGGATGGTGGTGGAGGTGCGGTGCAGTAAATAACGAAGACACCAGGTTGCAGTCTCTTTACCTCTTTACTGAAGGCTTCAGGTGTCCAATCCAGAGCACTGTTAGCCAGGCTGTCGGAGACCGGCCGGTCCGAAGGCACATCAGGAGTCCCCTTAACAGGTGGGAATCAGCGTCTACCTTCTAGCGCCTGTGTATGTTGTAGTCCTTCCCTGCTGAGCACCCCGGGATAGTCCTCACAACTGATTCTGTCTGTCTCTGATGCTCGTTCTCTCCGTCCCCCAGGTGATATGGTTAGGACGCACCCGTATGACGGGGTAGGCCTGGAGTTATTCTGGGACTCTAGAGTCGCCCCTCTCCCGCAGCTGCCTCCGTTGTCTGCTTAGGTGATTTGTGTGAGACAGCCAACCTAGAATTGGCTGTCCTGCCGTGGTTTGGAGTATTGCTTAAAGTCTCTTACTTTCTCGGCGTTCTGGCCACCGACTGTTTGCGCCTCAGAAGGATGTTGCCTCGGTCTTACAGCACGACTCCTTCTGGTCCTATTGCCTCTTTGCTGTATTCCTGCTTTTCTCACTCAGCACAATAAACCTCGCTTCTTGTCCTTTCTTAGGAATCTGTCAGGATCCCATCCCTGACAGGTCCTCTCTCTCGCTCTTCCCAGTTACTTCTCCCTGTCTTCCTGTCCAACCCCCAGTTTTTACCAGAGTGTGAGGAGTGGCCTACTAGATAGAACCACTCCCCCTGGTGGCCGGAGTGTGAAGTGTAATGTGAGTGTTACCTGATCAGGTGAACTCCTTTAGTGCAATCAGACGTAACATCACTCCCCTTAGCGGCAGAGCGACGTTACTGCAACGACCAGGACTCTGGGGCGCTGCACTCCCCCCCGGCTAAATCCAGTACTCCTGGACTGGGAAAATAAGAACAACAATACATGTTAACAGGAAAACACACAACATTTTAAAAGATTATACACAATTAAACATAACATTGCTTCCCTCTATGGGAGGTGAGGACTCTTGAACGTTGCGAAAGTTAGATCATGCACAGTTTATGACTCTCAGTTCAGTGGTTGAAACAGCGGGGACCCCGGGTAAACAAAGGGGTCCCCTTTTAGAAGTTTTTGGAGCAATTCACTGTCCATTACCCCGTTGTCCATTTTTAAAACCTGTAACAGAAGATATGCACACAAACATTTTCAACTAAACAGCAGCCCTCATTAATACCTCCAAGTTTTGTAGCGGAGTGGAGTTTGGTTCTGAGTGCTGCGTGTGGACCTTCGCAGCGCAGTGGTCGCTATTGACCTAACAGGGCCTGCTTGCTACCGCTGGTGTAGTGCACTGTCTTCTGGCTACACTTCTAGTGAGTCTGGGTAGCACTGGCAGGCTAGAGCTCTCAGGGCTGCTGCTACCAACAGTGGGTACGACAGATTTGTCGATAGCAGAGGGAGGACTTGCCGGTTCGACGGTTGGCATGGCATCTTCAGATCGGATCTGCTGAGCTGGCTGAGGCTGCGGGGCCGGATGATCTGGTACCACCATTGTTTCTGGTGGGTCCGGCTGTTGGAACGTTAGAACAGGTACCACGATGGCCTGATTTATCTGAGTCCAGAACTGGGGAAAGTCACCAAGGACAGTGTGGATCATCTTCTCCTTTTCTTCAGGTGGGGAGATTCCTGGAGCCATTTCCCTCTCTCTCAACTTATCAGGGCAGACCTTAAGGTGATCCCTGGATATCGCCATTGAGGTCTCCCCTCCGTCCTTGCTGATGAGACAGACCTTCGTGTTGTCGAAATCGGATGGCAGGATGGTATACGGTTCCGCTTCCCATTGGTCATTGAGCTTGTGTAGTCTCCTCTTTTGTTTGAGTACTTGTTCACCAGGTGACAGGGGAATCGCAGGAGCGTGCTGGTTGTAGTCCCTTTCTTGTTTTTGCCTAGCCTGGGCGAGACTTCTCTCTACGCACTCCTATACCTTGCGGTACCTTTGCTGCCTTTCTACATCCCAATCTGCATCCGGTGAGGTATCTTTGGGGACTAGGACCCCCATGTCCAGATCAACGGGTAACTGGCTAGACCTTCCTCGCATTAGGTACGCTGGAGTGCAGTTGGTAGAATTTACTGGGATGTGATTGTATATATCCACCAAGTCAGGCAACTTTGTCGGCCACAGGTTCCGTTCCTCTACGGGCAAGGTCTTCAATAAGTCAATCACCACTTGGTTCATCTTTTCGCACATCCCATTGGTTTGAGGATGGTACGGTGTGATTCTGATCTTCTTACACCCGTACAGTTGGCAGAACTCTTGGAACACTTCTGCTTTGAAGGCTGGTCCCTGATCGGTCAGTACCTTCTCCGGGTAGCCATGGGGCCTACAAAAGTACTGCTGGAAGGCCTTGGCGGCAGTCCTGGCCGTTAGATCCTTGACAGGTACAACCACCAAAAATCTGGAGTAGTGATCTACGATGGTAAGAGCGTAGATATAGCCTGACCGGCTAGGTGTCAGCTTCACATGATCCAGCGCGACCAGTTCGAGCGGCCGTTTGGTGATGATAGGCCGCAGGGGAGCCCGTTGGCTGTCACGGTCCTTCCGGCGTAGGCTACATGGAGCGCACTCCCGACACCACTTCTCAATGGCTCTCTTCATGCCAATCCAATAGAACCTCTCTCGGAGCAGCCTCTCTAGCTTCCTCCATCCGAAGTGTCCGGCTCCATCGTGGTAGGCTCCCAGAACCATGGGCGCATCCCGCCTCGGTACCACTATCTGCCACACCAATTCATGAGTACGTGGGTCGATGCTCCTTCGGCACAGCTTGCCCTCATGGATAAACAGTTTGCTTCTCCCCCGCCACAGCTGTTGGGTCTCCTGTGGATCATCTGGGCCAGGATGCGACCCTGCCTGCGTCAAGAGCTCTTTCACCCAACGGACCGCGGGGTCACCATCCTGGGTTTCCGCCCACCCGTGGTGGGGCAGGGGGTTCAGCGTGGCACCCGGTTGGGTTTTGTGCCTGTTCCTCACATGATGGGAGTTCTGAGTGGCTTTAGGGCGATGGAATGCAGGTAGCTCCACCTCTTCAAGTGCCTCCGGGTCTTCCTCTGCTTCTGGCAAATTGGGCATTCGAGACAAGGCATCAGCATTTGCATTCTTGTGCCCTGCCCGGTACTTGATGGTGAAGTTGTAGTTGGACAGCCGGGCCATCCACCCCTGTTCCAAGGCCCCGAGCTTGGCGGTGTCCAGATGTGTTAACGGATTGTTATCCGTGAAGACAGTGAACTTCGCTGAGGCCAGGTAGTGTTTGAACCTCTCTGTCACGGCCCAGACGATGGCAAGGAATTCCAGCTTAAAGGAACTGTAGTTGTCAGGGTTCCTTTCCGTGGGACGAAGTTTCCTGCTGGCGTAAGCGATTACCCTCTCCTTGCCCTTCTGGACCTGGGACAGCACGGCTCCCAATCCTACATTGCTGGCATCCGTGTACAGCACAAACGGTTGGTCGTATTCGGGGTAGGCCAGTACCTCTTCTCCCGTCAGTGCCAACTTCAAGCAAGTGAAGGACCCTTCCAGCCCCTCGTTCCAATCGAATGGGGTGTTCTTCCCCTTGGTCTTCTTTGATTGCCCCACCAACAGGTCTTGCAAGGGCGCGGCCTTCTTGGTGAAGTCCTTAATGAACCTCCGGTAATAGCCTACCAGCCCGAGGAATTGCCGGACTTCGTGGAGGTTGCTGGGCTTCGGCCAATCCTGGATCACCGTGACCTTGTCGGGGTCTGGGGCCACTCCTTCAGCGCTCACCACATGGCCCAGGTACTGCACTTTAGGTTTCAGCAGATGACATTTGGACGGTTTCACCTTTAAGCCAAAGTTGGACAGGGCTTCAAACACCTCAGCCAGGTGTTTCAAATGGTCTTCGTAGGTCTTAGAGAAGACAATGACATCATCCAAATACAGCAGCACGGTTTCAAAGTTCTTGTGCCCCAGACAGCACTCCATCATCCTCTGGAACGTCCCCGGGGCGTTGCACAATCCAAAGGGCATGTAGTTGAATTCGCAGAGACCCATCGGTGTCGTGAAGGCCGTCTTCTCTTTGTCCGCTTCCGCCACGGGAACCTGCCAGTACCCACTGGTGAGATCTAAGGTAGAGAAGTAGTTAGCAGATTTTAGGGCAGCCAGAGACTCCTCTATCCTGGGCAGTGGGTATGCGTCTTTATGTGTAATGCGATTCAACTGTCTATAATCAACACACATCCTCATTGTACCATCCTTCTTTTTAACCAGGACTAATGGAGCTGCCCAGGGGCTACAACTGTCTCTCACCACCCCAGCCTCCTTCATTTCTCGCAACATGTCCTTGGCACACTGGTAATGGGCTGGGGGTACAGGGCGGTATCTCTCTTTTATGGGTCGGTGATCTCCCGTGGGGATGTGGTGTTGGATCCCTTTCACCTGCCCAAAATCTAAGGGGTGTTTGCAGAATACCTGCTCGTACTCGTGAACCACCCTGTAAGCCCCTTGTTTTTGATGGGATGGGGTAGAGTCAGTGCCCACATGCAATTCCCGACACCAATCTTTCGAGTGCCCTGTGGAACCGTTGTCCTCCGCCACGTTTGACGGGACCAAGGGTTCAGGTGTCTGTATCACATTATTATTGACAGCGAACAGTTTGGCGAGCGTGGCATACTTGGTGAGGTGAACCTCTTCCTCCCCACAATTGAGGACACGTACGGGCACCCTCCCCTGGCGGACGTCAACCACCCCCCGAGCTGTCAGGATAGTAGGCCTATTATCCGAATACACGGGTTCTACCAAGGCCTGGTAGTCTTTACCCCTGAGGCCTATGGCTGCCCGACACCATATTAACATCTCGCTCCTGGGGGGTACCGCGATGGGGTTTGAATCACTCACAGTGACATGACCAATCTCACCACCATTCAGCTCTACCTGCTGTCTCTGCATCAGAGCTCTGATTTCTTTTTGCAGGGCACGTTGTTCACTGTGGCCAGCGGTTTCTGCTACCTGTTGCAACAAAACAATAACATCTGCAAGACAATTTTCTATAACATTAGTACCGATAGTCATCATGGGGTTACATTCTCGGCGGTCAATATCAACAATTACAATTCCTTGGGCTTTCAATTCCACCAGCCCCACTTTGATGGTGGCCTCTTTATACCCCACTTGTGGCAATGGCTGACCATTACTGGCTATGATGGTGAAAGCGTCATCGGGGCCACGAGTAATATCGGTGTCCTCCCAATACCGTTTATAGAGTACGTAAGGCATAGTCGTCACCTGAGAACCGGTGTCCAGCAAAGCATTCAGGGGGATGCCGTCAACCACTACAGGAAGAACTGGTCGCCCTCCAATGTATTTGGCTCTCCAATGCTGTGGGCCTGACCGTCCTACTCCTGGGGGTTGGCCCTTTGCCCCAGGGGTTGCTCGTTTAAAGGACAGTACCTTGCAAGGTGGCCCACCTGATGACAGCGGCGGCAGATGGGATGTCCATCCTGATGGAAGCGATCGTCGGCCCGGCCTCTGGTCGGCGGAGTCCTCCTCTGTCGATTCCAAGGAACATCCTCCGGTCGGGAGGCCAGCTGGATCTTCTCCTTGGGGGCCTCCTGTAGGGACTGCACCGTCCGGGCCAGGGCAGCAACGCTCTTGGTCAGCTCCTGCATCTGGAGGCGGAGTCCTGCAGGGGAGTCGTCTTCTAGGCTCTGGGCATCGGCCTCGGCGGCGAATGGAACATCCGACGCCACCTCCTGGTGGTATGTGAGTACGGGACGCCTGGGAGGTGCTGCACGGCTAGGCTGTCGCTCCTGCAATGCCTGGATAGCTTTATCGGCCACGGCTGCGGCCGCCACCTCCTCTCCTCCCGACTCGGACATGGCTGTCCCTTCCTCCCACTAACCTGCTGGAGGTTGGAGTTCCTCTTCCGGGGTTGGCGCTTTGCCGCGTTTTCTTGTTCCGCGCTTCTTTTGGCCGGTTCCGCCCACGAAGCTAAGGCTCCTCCCTCCGTGCGCGGCAATGGCGAATCGTGACGGGAACTCTTGGCGGTAATTGGCAACACACAGTCTTCGCAATAAGTCACAGTCCAAGTATAATAAATCACAGTTCCAAGGCACACATGACCTGATTCTTCAGGCTTAAGTAGATCCTGTTCGTGACGCCAAGTTGTAGCGCCCCCACTGCCACAGAGCCGAGGGGTACCCGGTACCGGGCCTCTGAGTCTCTGCTCTGGGATTGTCACGGTGGCTAGACCCGGTCCGTGACCCTGCTGAGGGGCGTATAATAATAGATGCGGATGGTGGTGGAGGTGCGGTGCAGTAAATAACGAAGACACCAGGTTGCAGTCTCTTTACCTCTTCACTGAAGGCTTCAGGTGTCCAATCCAGAGCACTGTTAGCCGGGCTGTCGGAGACCGGCCGGTCCGAAGGCACATCAGGAGTCCCCTTAACAGGTGGGAATCAGCGTCTACCTTCTAGCGCCTGTGTATGTTGTAGTCCTTCCCTGCTGAGCACCCCGGGATAGTCCTCACAACTGATTCTGTCTGTCTCTGATGCTCGTTCTCTCCGTCCCCCAGGTGATATGGTTAGGACGCACCCGTATGACGGGGTAGGCCTGGAGTTATTCTGGGACTCTAGAGTCGCCCCTCTCCCGCAGCTGCCTCCGTTGTCTGCTTAGGTGATTTGTGTGAGACAGCCAACCTAGAATTGGCTGTCCTGCCGTGGTTTGGAGTATTGCTTAAAGTCTCTTACTTTCTCGGCGTTCCGGCCACTGACTGTTTGCGCCTCAGAAGGATATTGCCTCGGTCTTACAGCACGACTCCTTCTGGTCCTATTGCCTCTTTGCTGTATTCCTGCTTTTCTCACTCAGCACAATAAACCTCGCTTCTTGTCCTTTCTTAGGAATCTGTCAGGATCCCATCCCTGACAGGTCCTCTCTCTCGCTCTTCCCAGTTACTTCTCCCTGTCTTCCTGTCCAACCCCCAGTTTTTACCAGAGTGTGAGGAGTGGCCTACTAGATAGAACCACTCCCCCTGGTGGCCGGAGTGTGAAGTGTAATGTGAGTGTTACCTCATCAGGTGAACTCCTTTAGTGCAATCAGATGTAACATCACTCCCCTTAGCGGCAGAGCGACATTACTGCAACGACCAGGACTCTGGGGCGCTGCATATACACTTCTCAAAACAATAAAGGGAACACTAAAATACCACATCCTAGATATCTCTGAATGAAATATTCCAGTTGCAAATTTTTATTCATTGCATAGTGGAATGTGTTCAGAACAATAAAACATAACAATTATCAATGTAAATCAAAATGAATATCCCATGGACATCTGGATTTGGAAAGATACTCAAAATCAAAGTAGAAAACCAAATTACAGGCTGATCCATCTTCAGTGGAAATGCCCCATGACAAGGAAAAGATGGTCAGTATTGTGTGTGGTCTCCACGTGCCTGTATGACCTCCCAACTGCACAACACCTGGGCATGCTCCTGTTGAGGTGGCGGATGGCCTCCTGAGGGATCTCCTCCCAGACCTGGACTAAAGCATCCACCAACTCCTAGACAGTCTGTGGTGCAATATGATGTTGATGGATGGAGCGAGAAATGATGTCCCAGATGTGCTCAATCGGATTCATGTCTGGTGAACGGGTGGGCCAGTCAATAGCTTCAATACCTTCATCTTGCAGGATCTCCTGACACACTCCAGCCACATGAGGTCTGGCCTTGTCCTGCATTAGGAGGAACCCAGGGCCAACCACACCAACATATGGTCTCACAAGGGGTCTGAGGATCTCATCTTGGTATCTAATGGCAGTCAGGCTACCTCTGGCAAGCACATGGAGGGCTGTGCAGCCCTCCAAAGAAATGCCACCCCACACCATTACTGACCCACTGCCAAACTGGTCATGTTGAAGAATGTTGCAAGCAGCAGATCGCTCTCCACAGCATCTCCAGACTCTGTCACGTCTGTCACATGTGCTCAGTGTGAACCTGCTTTCTTCTGTGAAGAGCACATGGCACCAGTGGCAAATTTGCCAACCCTGGTGTTCTGTGACAAATGCCAAGCGTCCTGCACGGTGTTGGGCTGTGAGCACAAACCCCGTCTGTCAACGTCGGGCTCTCAGACCATCCTCTTGGAGTCTGTTTCTAACCATTTGTGCAGACACATGCACATTTGTGGCCTGCTGGAGGTCATTTTGCAGGGCTCTGGCAGTGCTCCTCCTGTTCCTTGCACAAAGGCAGAGGTAGCGGTCCTACTGCTGGGTTGTTGCCCTCCTATGGCCCCCTCCACGTCTCTTTGTGTACTGGCCTGTCTCCTGGTAGCACCTCCAGCCTCTGGACACTACGCTGACAGACACAGCATACCTTCTTGCCACAGCTCTCATTGATGTGCCATCCTGGATGAGCTGCACTAACTGAGACACTTGTGTGGGTTGTAGAGTCCGTTTCATGCTACCACAAGTGTGAAAGCACAACCAACATTCAAAAGTGACCAAAACATCAGCCAGAAAGCATTGGTACTGAGTTAAGGTCTGTGGTCCCCACCTGCAGAACCACTCCTTTATTGAGTGTGTCTTGATAATTGCCAATAATTTCCATCTGTTGTCTATTCCATTTGCACAACAGCATGTGAAATTGATTGTCAATCAGTGTTGCTTCCTAAATGGACAGTTTGATTTCAGAAGTTTGATTTACTTGGAGTTATATCCTGTTGTTTAAGTGTTCCCTTTTTTTTGAGCAGTGTAATTATATGAGGGCTTCTTTTTTGTGAGAAAAATTGTAGTTTTGAGTGACAGCATCTGAAAAACAGTGAAAAAAGTGGGATAAAGTAGTGGAAACAAAATGCACCATTGTTCTTTGGGTTTTCGCTTTATGGTATTCATTGTATGGTAAAAATTATCTGGAAACATGTTTCTCCGAGTCGTCACAACTACATTGATACCAAAATGTGTTAGGTTATTTTTATTTAAGACTCGAGGTAGAAAGAACATTTGAATTAACATTTTGCAAAACCAGATTAGAGTTCACTCCACAGAATAAATAACGGTGATAATTTGATTTGCTGAGGGCATATATTTGGTGTTATTTGTTACTTGGCTTATTGTAAAGATTGGAAATGAGCCAATTAAACCCTACATTCTAAAGTACCCTTAAGAGTAGGTTCACAGGATTGTATGAGCAATCTTTCAGAATTGCATACAGAAAAGTTGAATGATTTTTTTTCCACTTGTCATTCCTGTGCTGCCCGTGTACAATCCATTTTTTTACTCAGCAGCTATTAATCATTTACAGGACCATTTACATTTTCCTTTGTTACAGAATTGTAATGTATCTATAAAAATTGGATGCCATATTGATGGTCCATATGGGCTCCGTTTTTTTTTTCTCACACACATAGGGATGTGATTTTCGGAGGCGATTCATGAATTATGAATTTTTCCCTCCCCTTCCTCCCAGAGTCATCTATAATATAACGCTGGGAGCGTCACTCTGTCCGAAGCCTTTATAGACTGCGCAAGCGCAAGCGCCGGCGCAGTCTGGACCCTACAGAGCGACGCTCCCAGGAGATCGCGGTATGCGTAAGCGCTGAACGCACACCGCGATCTCCAACAGAGAAACAGGGACGAGCCAGGAGGCGGAGGGTGAGTATACTTACCTGTCCCGTTCCACCGACGCCATTCCGGGCCATGACTATCCCCCTGCTCCCAGAATCGGCGCCTGCGCAGTCCGCGCTTTCCTGCACCATTTTCTTGAAGACACATTGCAGTGTGTCTTCAAGAAAATGGCGCCGGAAAGCGCGGACTGCGCAGGCACCTTTTCCGGCACCAGGAGGACACAGAAAATCTGTCCTCCTGGTGCCGGAAAAGGCGCCTGCGCGGTCCGCGCTTTCCGGCGCCATTTTCTTGAAGACACACTGCAATGTCTTCAAGAAAATGGCGCCGGAAAGCGCGGACTGCGCAGGCGCCGATTCCGGGAGCAGGGGGATAGTCATGGCCCGGAATGGCGTCGGTGGAACGGGACAGGTAAGTATACTCACCCTCCGCAAGTAACAAATTGCTGTGCCATGAGGCTGTGGCACTTCATGCCACAGCTATTTGTTACTTACGCCACTTACGTCCACAGCCACCGCACCCACCACAGCCACGCACAGCCGCCGCACCCAGCACAGCCGCCGCACCCAGCACAGCCACGCACAGCCGCCCACAGCCACACACAGCCGCCCACAGCCGCCGCACCCAGTACAGCCACGCACAGCCGCCCACAGCCACACACAGCCGCCCACAGCCGCCGCACCCAGTACAGCCGCCGCACCCAGCACAGCCACCCACAGCCACCCACAGCCACCGCCCCCACCACAGCCACCGCACCCACCACAGCCACGCACAGCCGCCGCACCCAGCACAGCCGCCGCACCCAGCACAGCCACGCACAGCCGCCCACAGCCACACACAGCCGCCCACAGCCGCCGCACCCAGTACAGCCACGCACAGCCGCCCACAGCCACACACAGCCGCCCACAGCCGCCGCACCCAGTACAGCCGCCGCACCCAGCACAGCCACCCACAGCCACCCACAGCCACCGCCCCCACCACAGCCACCGCACCCAGCACAGCCACGCACAGCCGCCGCACCCAGCACAGCCGCCTACAGCCACGCACAGCCGCTGCACCCAGCACAGCCACGCACAGCCGCCCACAGCCACGCACAGGCGCCTACAGCCACGCACAGCCACCGCACCCAGCACAGCCGCCGCACCCAGCACAGCCACGCACAGCCGCCGCACCCAGCACAGCCGCCGCACCCAGCACAGCCACGCACAGCCGCCCACAGCCATGCACAGCCGCCGCACCCAGCACAGCCGCCGCACCCAGCACAGCCGCCGCACCCAGCACAGCCACGCACAGCCGCCCACAGCCACGCACAGCCACCGCACCCAGCACAGCCGCCGCACGCAGCACAGCCGCCGCACCCAGCACAGCCACCGCACCCAGCACAGCCACGCACAGCCGCCTACAGCCACGCACAGCCACCTACAGCCACGCACAGCCGCTGCACCCAGCACAGCCACGCACAGCCGCCCACAGCCACACACAGGCGCCTACAGCCACACACAGCCACTGCACCCAGCACAGCCGCCGCATCCAGCACAGCCACGCACAGCCGCCGCACCCAGCACAGCCGCCGCACCCAGCACAGCCGCTGCACCCAGCACAGCCACGCACAGCCGCCGCACCCAGCACAGCCGCCGCACTCAGCACAGCCGTCCACAGCCGCCGCACCCAGCACAGCCACGCACAGCCGCCCACAGCCACGCACAGCCGCCCACAGCCACGCACAGCCGCCCACAGCCACACACAGCCGCCCACAGCCGCCGCACCCAGTACAGCTGCTGCACCCAGCACAGCCACCCACAGCCGCCGCACCCACCACAGCCACCGCACCCAGCACAGCCACGCACAGCCGCCGTACCCAGCACAGCCACCGCACCGAGCACAGCCACGCACAGCCGCCCACAGCCACACACAGCCGCCGCACCCAGCACAGCCACCGCACCCAGCACAGCCGTCCACAGCCGCCGCACCCAGCACAGCCACGCACAGCCGCCTACAGCCACACACAGCCGCCTACAGCCATGCACAGCCGCCGCACCCAGCACAGCCGCCGCACCCAGCACAGCCGCCGCACCCAGCACAGCCGTCCACAGCCACTGCACCCAGCACAGCCGCCGCACCCAGCACAGCCGTCCACAGCCGCCGCACCCAGCACAGCCACCCACAGCCGACCGCCCCCAGCACAGCCACGCACAGCCGCGCCACATACAGCCGCCCGCACTCAGCACAGCCGCCGCACTCAGCACAGCCGCCCACAGCCACGCAGAGCCGCCTACAGCCACGCACAGCCGCCTACAGCCACGCACAGCCACCGCACCCAGCACAGCCGCAGCACCCAGCACAGCCGCTGCACCCAGCACAGCCACGCACAGCCGCCGCACCCAGCACAGCCACCGCACCCAGCACAGCCGTCCACAGCCGCCGCACCCAGCACAGCCACGCACAGCCGCCCACAGCCACGCACAGCCGCCTAGAGCCACGCACAGCCGCTGCACCCAGCACAGCCACGCACAGCCACCCACAGCCGCCGCACCCAGCACAGCCACGCACAGCCGCCGCACCCAGCACAGCTGCCCACAGCCGCCGCCCACAGCCACACACAGCCACCGCACCCAGCAGCGCCACGCACAGCCGCCTGCACTCAGCACAGCGGCCCGCACTCAGCACAACCGCCCGCACTCAGCACAGCCGCCCGCACTCAGCACAGCCGCCCGCACTCAGCACAGCCGCCCGCAATGATGGGGGCGCAGGATGGAGCAGCACGTGATAGGATGGGGGCGCAGGATGGGAGCACATGACAGGATGGGGATGCAGGATGGAGCAGCACATGACACGGTGGAGCAGCACATGACAGGATGGGGCGCAGGATGGAGCAGCACATGACACGGTGGAGCAGCACATGACAGGATGGGGATGCAGGATGGAGCAGCACATGACACGGTGGAGCAGCACATGACAGGATGGGGGCGCAGGATGGAGCAGCACATGACAGGATGGGAGAGCAAGATGGGAGCAGCACATACCAGGATGGAGACCATATACCAATATAAATGCTCGCCACCCGGGCGTAGAACGGGTTCAATAGCTAGTAACT
The DNA here is from genome assembly GCF_051348905.1 of Ranitomeya variabilis. Taxonomy (NCBI): domain Eukaryota; kingdom Metazoa; phylum Chordata; class Amphibia; order Anura; family Dendrobatidae; genus Ranitomeya; species Ranitomeya variabilis. Next base: position 384,133,741 of record NC_135235.1, on the reverse strand, counting down.
TTTATATTTTTCCATCGACGCAGCTGTGTGTGGGCTTGCTTTTTGCAGGACAACTTTTAGTTTTTAATAATGCCATTCATTTTAACATTGAATGTAGTATAAAACAGAAGAGACTTCCAAGTTGGTGAAATTGTGGAGCAAAAAAATTTAATTCTGCCATGTGCTTTTGGGTTTTATTTTTACAGCATACATTTTATATTAATAATTACGCTACATCATGATCCTCGAGGCAAAAACAAACAAAAAAAAGGTTTGTTTTTTGTCGCTATTTTCCGAGACACATAAAATTTTTGTTTTTTGTTGATTGAGCTATGTGAGAGCTTGTGTTTTTGCAGGATGAGCTGGCAGTTTTATTGATACCATATGCAATGTTTTGATCTGCTTTTATTGCATTGTTTAGGCAGGAGTGGTGACCAAAAGATTTCAATAATATTGTTTTGATTTTTTTCTTGTTACAACTTTTAAAAATCAGGTTAATAAATGTAAAATGTTGTTAGATCGGACCTTTATGAAAATAATGCACTAGATACGTCTATTTTGTAAAATTATTATTATTTCTTTGTTAATATTTTTAAGTCTTTTTTAACTTTTAGGGCATTTGAAACTGCGATCATCCAACTGCAGTATGTACTGCAAATACTGGACTCCTTTGAAGCTCGTGTGGAGGGAATTATGAACAATTTCAAAATATCAGTCAATTTTGTAACAAAAGCTTCCAGCCTTTGCAAAAAAAGATGAGGTTGAAGCTGAATTTCACCTTTCAGCACAACAACGACTCTAAGAATACCTCCAAATCAAGAATGACTTTGTTAACTGAAGATCAAAGTTTAGAAATAGCCCAGCCAGAGCCCAAACCTGAATCCAATTGATGATCTGTTGGTGACCTGAATTGATTGTGACATCTTCACAATCTGACAGATTTGGAGCGCTACTGCAAGGATGAGTGTCCCCTGGAATGGTGTCCCCTTCTCCCTCCATGCAGGGATTTCGGCTTACTCACCGGTCCCTGTAGTGCTCCTGCTCCTACCTCCTCTGTGCACGCTGCACTGTGTCCTGGCGGTGTGCCTAGGGTGCGTGTGCACGTGCTCTCCTGTTCTTAAAGGAGCAGCTTGCGCACATTGTCCCACTGTCCCAGTTGCCATCCTGTTCACACAGTGACAACTTGATTCCAGTGGCCATCCTGTCTGAACTTGTCCCAAGTGGCCATCCTGCTTTGTCTGAGAATCTGAGATAAGGTCTCTGACCTTTGAGGTCAGCTGGACGTTGCCCTGGAGTGACACCTGGCAGTTAACTGCTGCACAAGTCTGACCAAACCACTAGAGGCGCCACTGAACACCAAGGTAACTGCTTAGTCATACCCCACCAGGTTAAGTCCAGTCTGTGGCCCAGTGGGTCCACAAACTATGTGCACCACCTAGGAGCTTAACACAAAGATTAACAATTCTAGATGTGCCATGCTGTTAGAATCCTATCAAAAAAGTTTCATAAATTCAAAGGGTAATTCAACAAAGTATTAGCATAAGGGTATGTAAGAACATTATTTTAGTTCTTTATTTGTTTTTTTTCTTTATTTCAGTTTATTTTTCAATTGAATTGTACAGATTATGATTGACATTAACCCTGCTGTGGAACCATGAAAAAAATCACTGCTTTGGTACCATGGGGTCTATATGACCCGAGGCTCAAAATCATCATATTTCATTAAAATAAACATGCTGGCTGTTCAGAATAATCAAGTTTTATTCTGTCATCATTTCAGAACACAGTTATGAAATCAAACGTAACTTTGAAGTGATTTATTTGTCATCACCAAACACAAACTGAAATTTATAGCAAAATGCTTTACTAATACCTCAAAGTATTCAAATTCAATAAAAAATGCAAAATAACTGCAACTGTGTGGATTTTAGTAAAAACATAATGACAACAAATGATCTAGCAATAAATTTAGCCCTTGCATTCACTGCACGTTATAGTGCCATGTTCTTCACAACTGAACTTCTTGCAGTCATTGCAAACAAATCTCATCTTTTTGTCCTTCGACCGAGGACAAACACAGCACCTTTTCGCTGTCCTGTAACCCTGCTGGTGTCACTTGGAAGTGACTAGACATGGTTTATTTACAATTATATTACAAAACCTGTGAATAAACAGAAAATATTCAAAAAAAGAATGTCAGGCAATAAAGGTACTATGGGGTCAGGAGAATCCCAAACACAGAAAATTTAAAATAACTTTAAAACAAATTGAAAAACAAATTAAAAATATCATCAACATACCGTATATACTCGAGTATAAGCCGAGATTTTCAACCCAAATTTTTGGGCTGAAAGTGCCCCTCTCGGCTTATACTCGAGTCACGGTCTGTGGCAGGGTCGGCGGGTGAGGGGGAGAGAGCAGTGAGGCATACTTACCTAGTCCCGGCGATCCTGACGCTCCCCCTGCCCGTCACACTGTCTTCGGGTGCCGCAGCTCTTCCACTGTACAGCGGTCACGTGGGACCGCTCATTAGAGAAATGAATATTCATTTCTCTAATCAGCGGTGCCAGTGATTGCTGATAGAGGAAGAGGCTGCGGCACCCGGAGACCAGCTGTCCGGGGGAAGGAGCGGGACGCCGGGAGCAGGTAAGTATCGCATATTTACCTGTCCACGATCCACACGCCGGGCACCGCTCTGTCTTCCCGGCGTCTCTCCGCTCTGACTGTTCAGGTCAGAGGGCGCGATGACGCATATAGTGTGTGCGCCGCCCTCTGCCTGATCAGTCAGTGCGGAGAGACGCCGGGACCGGACGCTGGGGAGCTGCAAGCAAGAGAGGTGAGTATGTGTTTTGGGTTTTTTTATTGCAGCAGCAGCGTTATATATGGCACAGATTTATGTGGAGCACCTATGGGGCCAAACTGAACGCTGCAGAGCATATAGGGCACAGCTATATAATGAGCATCTATGGGGCCAAACTGAACGGTGCAGAGCATATATGGCACAGCTTTATAATGAGCATCTATGGGGCCAAACTGAACGGTGCAGAGCATATATGGCACAGCTTTATATGGAGCATCTATAGGGCCATAATGAACGGTGCAGAGCATATATGGCACAGCTTTATATGGAGCATCTATGGGGCCATAATGTACGGTGCAGAGCATATAGGGCACAGCTTTATAAGGAGCATCTATGGGGCCAAACTGAACGGTGCAGAGCATATAGGGCACAGCTATATAAGGAGCATCTATGGGGCCAAACTGAACGGTGCAGAGCATATAGGGCACAGCTATATAAGGAGCATCTATGGGGCCAAACTGAACGGTGCAGAGCATATAGGGCACAGCTTTATAAGGAGCATCTATGGGGCCAAACTGAACAGTGCAGAGCATATAGGGAACAGATTTATAATGAGCATCTATGGGGCCAAACTGAACGGTGCAGAGCATATAGGGCACAGCTTTATAATGAGCATCTATGGGGCCAAACTGAACGGTGCAGAGCATATATGGCACAGCTTTATATGGAGCATCTATAGGGCCATAATGAACGGTGCAGAGCATTGTATATGGGGCACAGCTTTATATGGAGCATCTATAGGGCCATAATGAACGGTGCAGAGCATTCTATATGGCACAGCTATATATGGATAATATATGGGGCAATAATCAATGGTATGGAGCATTATATATGGCACAGCTTTATATGGAGCATCTATGGGGCAATAATGAATGGTATGGAGCATCTATTTTTATTTTTGAAATTCATCGGTAGCTGCTGCATTTTCCACCCTAGGCTTATACTCGAGTCAATAAGTTTTCCCAGTTTTTTGTGGCAAAATTAGGGGGGTCGGCTTATACTCGGGTTGGCTTATACTCGAGTATATACGGTAAGCAGAAATATGTTACCGTATATACTCGAGTATAAGCCGAGATTTTCAACCCAAATTTTTGGGCTGAAAGTGCCCCTCTCGGCTTATACTCGAGTCACGGTCTGTGGCAGGGTCGGGGTGAGGGGGAGAGAGCACTGAGGCATACTTACCTAGTCCCGGCGATCCTGACGCTCCCCCTGCCCGTCACACTGTCTTCGGGTGCCGCAGCTCTTCCACTGTACAGCGGTCACGTGGGACCGCTCATTAGAGAAATGAATATTCATTTCTCTAATCAGCGGTGCCGGTGATTGCTGATAGAGGAAGAGGCTGCGGCACCCGGAGACCAGCTGTCCGGGGGAAGGAGCGGGACGCCGGGAGCAGGTAAGTATCGCATATTTACCTGTCCACGATCCACACGCCGGGCACCGCTCTGTCTTCCCGGCGTCTCTCCGCTCTGACTGTTCAGGTCAGAGGGCGCGATGACGCATATAGTGTGCGCGCCGCCCTCTGCCTGATCAGTCAGTGCGGAGAGACGCCGGGACCGGACGCTGGGGAGCTGCAAGCAAGAGAGGTGAGTATGTGTTTTGGTTTTTTTTATTGCAGCAGCAGCGTTATATATGGCACAGATTTATGTGGAGCACCTATGGGGCCAAACTGAACGCTGCAGAGCATATAGGGCACAGCTATATAATGAGCATCTATGGGGCCAAACTGAACGGTGCAGAGCATATATGGCACAGCTTTATAATGAGCATCTATGGGGCCAAACTGAACGGTGCAGAGCATATATGGCACAGCTTTATATGGAGCATCTATAGGGCCATAATGAACAGTGCAGAGCATATATGGCACAGCTTTATATGGAGCATCTATGGGGCCATAATGAACGGTGCAGAGCATATAGGGCACAGCTTTATATGGAGCATCTATAGGGCCATAATGAACGGTGCAGAGCATATATGGCACAGCTTTATATGGAGCATCTATGGGGCCATAATGTACGGTGCAGAGCATATAGGGCACAGCTTTATAAGGAGCATCTATGGGGCCAAACTGAACGGTGCAGAGCATATAGGGCACAGCTATATAAGGAGCATCTATGGGGCCAAACTGAACGGTGCAGAGCATATAGGGCACAGCTTTATAAGGAGCATCTATGGGGCCAAACTGAACAGTGCAGAGCATATAGGGAACAGATTTATAATGAGCATCTATGGGGCCAAACTGAACGGTGCAGAGCATATAGGGCACAGCTTTATAATGAGCATCTATGGGGCCAAACTGAACGGTGCAGAGCATATATGGCACAGCTTTATATGGAGCATCTATAGGGCCATAATGAACGGTGCAGAGCATTGTATATGGGGCACAGCTTTATATGGAGCATCTATAGGGCCATAATGAACGGTGCAGAGCATTCTATATGGCACAGCTATATATGGATAATATATGGGGCAATAATCAATGGTATGGAGTAGGGTTGAGCGACTTTCATTTTTTTAAGATCGAGTCTGGTTTTGTGAAACCCGATTTAGTCCAGAGTCGAGTCGAGTGAAGTCGGCCGATTATCGCTAAAAGTCGGGGATCGACCGAAACACGAAACCCAATGCAAGTCAATGGGGAAGCATAGCCGGCAGTGAGTGGAGGCCAGGAAAACACCTACAGTGCACATTTTACTGCCAAAAACATCCATTCTTGTTTTCTGAAGCTTGTCAATCTTAATTAACTTTATAATAATAGTTGGGCACTGGAAATTGGTGGTCATTTGGCAAAAGTTGTGGGGGTAGGGCTGGTTCAAGGTTTTAGTGGGCCCAGGAAACATGGACTACGTCATGGCGGTGGAGCAGGGAGAGGTAAGTATTTCAACGTTGCAAGTGCTGTGATCCTGAGCAAGCAGGGGGGGCCCACTCGTTCGCATTGGCACTGGCACAGGGCCCCTCAAAGTACGGCGGTGTGTTTGCATGGCGGGGGCGCCTCCCACCAGCAGCGACACTTTTGCGTACTCTGAGTGGCCCTGTGCCAGTGACGTCGCCAACGAGTATGCCCCCCCACCTGATGAAGGAACCTGCACTTTCATCTGCACCTTCCTCTTTGTCCCTGTGTAAGGTGGTATAATATGCGGGAAGGGGAACCTTACTTTCAGCAGGGTCAGATTCTGGCTGTGTAGAGTACAAGGGGAATGTAGTGGTCTAGGTCAATGTACCAGCAGACTCATCTAGCAGTGGCTGGGCAATGGGCAGGATGATGAGGAAACAGATATAGGGCCAAAGAATAAAGTAGGCTAAATGCAGATCAAAATTGGTAACAGGACTAAACAGGCGGCATTGCTTTGTTCAGTGGAGTAGCAAACCCAAGAGCAGCAGACACTGTTTCAAGGGCCTAACCACACTAGTAGGCCAAATGCAGTTTAATATCTGATAGTATAGGCCGAAAGCCAGAATGTGGAAGCTCAGCTTTGTTCAGTTGAGGACAACACCAGGGAGGGGCAGACACCGTTAGTAGGCCCTAACCACCATTTTGTTTTTTAAAAAACACTTAATGAGAGCCAGAAGGTTGAAGCTCAGCTTTATTCAGTTGAGGGCAACACCAGGGAGGGGCAGACACCGTTAGTAGGCCCTAACCACCATTTTGTTTTTTAAAAAACACTTAATGAGAGCCAGAAGGTTGAAGCTCAGCTTTATTCAGTTGAGGGCAACACCAGGCAGGGGCAGACACCGTTAGTAGGCCGGAACCACCATTTTGTTTTTTAAAAAACACTTAATGAGAGCCAGAAGGTTGAAGCTCAGCTTTATTCAGTTGAGGGCAACACCAGGCAGGGGCAGACACCGTTAGTAGGCCGGAACCAGCAATGTGTTTAAAAACAGCAGTTAATCAGAGCCGGAAGGTAGAAGCTCAGCTTTATTCAGTTGAGGGCAACACCAGGGAGGGGCAGAAGCCGTTAGTAGGCCCTAACCACCATTTTGTTTTTTAAAAAACACTTAATGAGAGCCAGAAGGTTGAAGCTCAGCTTTATTCAGTTGAGGGCAACACCAGGCAGGGGCAGACACCGTTAGTAGGCCGGAACCACCATTTTGTTTTTTAAAAAACACTTAATGAGAGCCAGAAGGTTGAAGCTCAGCTTTATTCAGTTGAGGGCAACACCAGGCAGGGGCAGACACCGTTAGTAGGCCGGAACCAGCAATGTGTTTAAAAACAGCAGTTAATCAGAGCCGGAAGGTAGAAGCTCAGCTTTATTCAGTTGAGGGCAACACCAGGGAGGGGCAGAAGCCGTTAGTAGGCCCTAACCACCATTTTGTTTTTTAAAAAACACTTAATGAGAGCCAGAAGGTTGAAGCTCAGCTTTATTCAGTTGAGGGCAACACCAGGCAGGGGCAGACACCGTTAGTAGGCCGGAACCACCATTTTGTTTTTTAAAAAACACTTAATGAGAGCCAGAAGGTTGAAGCTCAGCTTTATTCAGTTGAGGGCAACACCAGGCAGGGGCAGACACCGTTAGTAGGCCGGAACCAGCAATGTGTTTAAAAACAGCAGTTAATCAGAGCCGGAAGGTAGAAGCTCAGCTTTATTCAGTTGAGGGCAACACCAGGGAGGGGCAGAAGCCGTTAGTAGGCCCTAACCACCATTTTGTTTTTTAAAAAACACTTAATGAGAGCCAGAAGGTTGAAGCTCAGCTTTATTCAGTTGAGGGCAACACCAGGCAGGGGCAGACACCGTTAGTAGGCCGGAACCAGCAATGTGTTTAAAAACAGCAGTTAATCAGAGCCGGAAGGTAGAAGCTCAGCTTTATTCAGTTGAGGGCAACACCAGGGAGGGGCAGAAGCCGTTAGTAGGCCCTAACCACCATTTTGTTTTTTAAAAAACACTTAATGAGAGCCAGAAGGTTGAAGCTCAGCTTTATTCAGTTGAGGGCAACACCAGGCAGGGGCAGACACCGTTAGTAGGCCGGAACCACCATTTTGTTTTTTAAAAAACACTTAATGAGAGCCAGAAGGTTGAAGCTCAGCTTTATTCAGTTGAGGGCAACACCAGGCAGGGGCAGACACCGTTAGTAGGCCGGAACCAGCAATGTGTTTAAAAACAGCAGTTAATCAGAGCCGGAAGGTAGAAGCTCAGCTTTATTCAGTTGAGGGCAACACCAGGGAGGGGCAGAAGCCGTTAGTAGGCCCTAACCACCATTTTGTTTTTTAAAAAACACTTAATGAGAGCCAGAAGGTTGAAGCTCAGCTTTATTCAGTTGAGGGCAACACCAGGCAGGGGCAGACACCGTTAGTAGGCCGGAACCAGCAATGTGTTTAAAAACAGCAGTTAATCAGAGCCGGAAGGTAGAAGCTCAGCTTTATTCAGTTGAGGGCAACACCAGGGAGGGGCAGAAGCCGTTAGTAGGCCCTAACCACCATTTTGTTTTTTAAAAAACACTTAATGAGAGCCAGAAGGTTGAAGCTCAGCTTTATTCAGTTGAGGGCAACACCAGGCAGGGGCAGACACCGTTAGTAGGCCGGAACCAGCAATGTGTTTAAAAACAGCAGTTAATCAGAGCCGGAAGGTAGAAGCTCAGCTTTATTCAGTTGAGGGCAACACCAGGGAGGGGCAGAAGCCGTTAGTAGGCCCTAACCACCATTTTGTTTTTTAAAAAACACTTAATGAGAGCCAGAAGGTTGAAGCTCAGCTTTATTCAGTTGAGGGCAACACCAGGCAGGGGCAGACACCGTTAGTAGGCCGGAACCACCATTTTGTTTTTTAAAAAACACTTAATGAGAGCCAGAAGGTTGAAGCTCAGCTTTATTCAGTTGAGGGCAACACCAGGCAGGGGCAGACACCGTTAGTAGGCCGGAACCAGCAATGTGTTTAAAAACAGCAGTTAATCAGAGCCGGAAGGTAGAAGCTCAGCTTTATTCAGTTGAGGGCAACACCAGGGAGGGGCAGAAGCCGTTAGTAGGCCCTAACCACCATTTTGTTTTTTAAAAAACACTTAATGAGAGCCAGAAGGTTGAAGCTCAGCTTTATTCAGTTGAGGGCAACACCAGGCAGGGGCAGACACCGTTAGTAGGCCGGAACCACCATTTTGTTTTTTAAAAAACACTTAATGAGAGCCAGAAGGTTGAAGCTCAGCTTTATTCAGTTGAGGGCAACACCAGGCAGGGGCAGACACCGTTAGTAGGCCGGAACCACCATTTTGTTTTTTAAAAAACACTTAATGAGAGCCAGAAGGTTGAAGCTCAGCTTTATTCAGTTGAGGGCAACACCAGGCAGGGGCAGACACCGTTAGTAGGCCGGAACCAGCAATGTGTTTAAAAACAGCAGTTAATCAGAGCCGGAAGGTAGAAGCTCAGCTTTATTCAGTTGAGGGCAACACCAGGGAGGGGCAGAAGCCGTTAGTAGGCCCTAACCACCATTTTGTTTTTTAAAAAACACTTAATGAGAGCCAGAAGGTTGAAGCTCAGCTTTATTCAGTTGAGGGCAACACCAGGCAGGGGCAGACACCGTTAGTAGGCCGGAACCAGCAATGTGTTTAAAAACAGCAGTTAATCAGAGCCGGAAGGTAGAAGCTCAGCTTTATTCAGTTGAGGGCAACACCAGGGAGGGGCAGAAGCCGTTAGTAGGCCCTAACCACCATTTTGTTTTTTAAAAAACACTTAATGAGAGCCAGAAGGTTGAAGCTCAGCTTTATTCAGTTGAGGGCAACACCAGGCAGGGGCAGACACCGTTAGTAGGCCGGAACCAGCAATGTGTTTAAAAACAGCAGTTAATCAGAGCCGGAAGGTAGAAGCTCAGCTTTATTCAGTTGAGGGCAACACCAGGGAGGGGCAGAAGCCGTTAGTAGGCCCTAACCACCATTTTGTTTTTTAAAAAACACTTAATGAGAGCCAGAAGGTTGAAGCTCAGCTTTATTCAGTTGAGGGCAACACCAGGCAGGGGCAGACACCGTTAGTAGGCCGGAACCACCATTTTGTTTTTTAAAAAACACTTAATGAGAGCCAGAAGGTTGAAGCTCAGCTTTATTCAGTTGAGGGCAACACCAGGCAGGGGCAGACACCGTTAGTAGGCCGGAACCAGCAATGTGTTTAAAAACAGCAGTTAATCAGAGCCGGAAGGTAGAAGCTCAGCTTTATTCAGTTGAGGGCAACACCAGGGAGGGGCAGAAGCCGTTAGTAGGCCCTAACCACCATTTTGTTTTTTAAAAAACACTTAATGAGAGCCAGAAGGTTGAAGCTCAGCTTTATTCAGTTGAGGGCAACACCAGGCAGGGGCAGACACCGTTAGTAGGCCGGAACCACCATTTTGTTTTTTAAAAAACACTTAATGAGAGCCAGAAGGTTGAAGCTCAGCTTTATTCAGTTGAGGGCAACACCAGGCAGGGGCAGACACCGTTAGTAGGCCGGAACCAGCAATGTGTTTAAAAACAGCAGTTAATCAGAGCCGGAAGGTAGAAGCTCAGCTTTATTCAGTTGAGGGCAACACCAGGGAGGGGCAGAAGCCGTTAGTAGGCCCTAACCACCATTTTGTTTTTTAAAAAACACTTAATGAGAGCCAGAAGGTTGAAGCTCAGCTTTATTCAGTTGAGGGCAACACCAGGCAGGGGCAGACACCGTTAGTAGGCCGGAACCAGCAATGTGTTTAAAAACAGCAGTTAATCAGAGCCGGAAGGTAGAAGCTCAGCTTTATTCAGTTGAGGGCAACACCAGGGAGGGGCAGAAGCCGTTAGTAGGCCCTAACCACCATTTTGTTTTTTAAAAAACACTTAATGAGAACCAGAAGGTTGAAGCTCAGCTTTATTCAGTTGAGGGCAACACCAGGCAGGGGCAGACACCGTTAGTAGGCCGGAACCACCATTTTGTTTTTTAAAAAACACTTAATGAGAGCCAGAAGGTTGAAGCTCAGCTTTATTCAGTTGAGGGCAACACCAGGCAGGGGCAGACACCGTTAGTAGGCCGGAACCAGCAATGTGTTTAAAAACAGCAGTTAATCAGAGCCGGAAGGTAGAAGCTCAGCTTTATTCAGTTGAGGGCAACACCAGGGAGGGGCAGAAGCCGTTAGTAGGCCCTAACCACCATTTTGTTTTTTAAAAAACACTTAATGAGAGCCAGAAGGTTGAAGCTCAGCTTTATTCAGTTGAGGGCAACACCAGGCAGGGGCAGACACCGTTAGTAGGCCGGAACCAGCAATGTGTTTAAAAACAGCAGTTAATCAGAGCCGGAAGGTAGAAGTTCAGCTTTATTCAGTTGAGGGCAACACCAGGGAGGGGCAGAAGCCGTTAGTAGGCCCTAACCACCATTTTGTTTTTTAAAAAACACTTAATGAGAGCCAGAAGGTTGAAGCTCAGCTTTATTCAGTTGAGGGCAACACCAGGCAGGGGCAGACACCGTTAGTAGGCCGGAACCAGCAATGTGTTTAAAAACAGCAGTTAATCAGAGCCGGAAGGTAGAAGCTCAGCTTTATTCAGTTGAGGGCAACACCAGGGAGGGGCAGAAGCCGTTAGTAGGCCCTAACCACCATTTTGTTTTTTAAAAAACACTTAATGAGAGCCAGAAGGTTGAAGCTCAGCTTTATTCAGTTGAGGGCAACACCAGGCAGGGGCAGACACCGTTAGTAGGCCGGAACCAGCAATGTGTTTAAAAACAGCAGTTAATCAGAGCCGGAAGGTAGAAGCTCAGCTTTATTCAGTTGAGGGCAACACCAGGGAGGGGCAGAAGCCGTTAGTAGGCCCTAACCACCATTTTGTTTTTTAAAAAACACTTAATGAGAGCCAGAAGGTAGAAGCTCAGCTTTATTCAGTTGAGGACAACTTGAATTAGGGACTGCATACAGACTTAGCAGGCTGTCCCCTGTGTGGACCATGCATCCAATACATTAACCCATTGAGCCACAAAGGACACGTAACCTTCCGTGGCCATGCCTACAGGTCCATGTGTCTGTTGTCAGGTGTACCTTTGTCAGTGTAGGCCTATTGGAAGGAGGGACCGCAGACAGGCTTCGAAGGCCTAACACAATAAAATGGGCTGGCTGTAGGCACTTTAAAATTGGTTCCAGGGGTACACGGGCAGCAGTGGTCTGGTCAGTGGAGGCCTAGTGGAAGGAGGGACCGCAGACAGGCTTCGAAGGCCTAACACAATAAAATGGGCTGGCTGTAGGCACTTTAAAATTGGTTCCAGGGGTACACGGGCAGCAGTGGTCTGGTCAGTGGAGGCCTAGTGGAAGGAGGGACCGCAGACAGGCTTCGAAGGCCTAACACAATAAAATGGGCTGGCTGTAGGCACTTTAAAATTGGTTCCAGGGGTACACGGGCAGCAGTGGTCTGGTCAGTGGAGGCCTAGTGGAAGGAGGGACCGCAGACAGGCTTCGAAGGCCTAACACAATAAAATGGGCTGGCTGTAGGCACTTTAAAATTGGTTCCAGGGGTACACGGGCAGCAGTGGTCTGGTCAGTGGAGGCCTAGTGGAAGGAGGGACCGCAGACAGGCTTCGAAGGCCTAACACAATAAAATGGGCTGGCTGTAGGCACTTTAAAATTGGTTCCAGGGGTACACGGGCAGCAGTGGTCTGGTCAGTGGAGGCCTAGTGGAAGGAGGGACCGCAGACAGGCTTCGAAGGCCTAACACAATAAAATGGGCTGGCTGTAGGCACTTTAAAATTGGTTCCAGGGGTACACGGGCAGCAGTGGTCTGGTCAGTGGAGGCCTAGTGTAAGGAGGGACCGCAGACAGGCTTCGAAGGCCTAAAATAACAAACAATAGGCTCATGGCAGTTTTACAGCGGTTACATGGATACACGGGCAGGCAGCTTGGTGGTGAGTGGAGGAGTATTTAAAGTAGGGACCGCAGACAGGCTATCAAAGGCCTAAAATAACAAACAATAGGCTCATGGCAGTTTTACAGCGGTTACATGGATACACGGGCAGGCAGCTGGTGATGAGTGGAGGAGTATTTAAAGTAGGGACCGCAGACAGGCTATCAAAGGCCTAAAATAACAAACAATAGGCTCATGGCAGTTTTACAGCGGTTACATGGATACACGGGCAGGCAGCTGGTGATGAGTGGAGGAGTATTTAAAGTAGGGACCGCAGACAGGCTATCAAAGGCCTAAAATAACAAACAATAGGCTCATGGCAGTTTTACAGCGGTTACATGGATACACAGGCAGCTTGGTGGTGAGTGGAGGAGTATTTAAAGTAGGGACCGCAGACAGGCTATCAAAGGCCTAAAATAACAAACAATAGGCTCATGGCAGTTTTACAGCGGTTACATGGATACACGGGCAGGCAGCTGGTGATGAGTGGAGGAGTATTTAAAGTAGGGACCGCAGACAGGCTATCAAAGGCCTAAAATAACAAACAATAGGCTCATGGCAGTTTTACAGCGGTTACATGGATACACGGGCAGGCAGCTGGTGATGAGTGGAGGAGTATTTAAAGTAGGGACCGCAGACAGGCTATCAAAGGCCTAAAATAACAAACAATAGGCTCATGGCAGTTTTACAGCGGTTACATGGATACACAGGCAGCTTGGTGGTGAGTGGAGGAGTATTTAAAGTAGGGACCGCAGACAGGCTATCAAAGGCCTAAAATAACAAACAATAGGCTCATGGCAGTTTTACAGCGGTTACATGGATACACGGGCAGGCAGCTGGTGATGAGTGGAGGAGTATTTAAAGTAGGGACCGCAGACAGGCTATCAAAGGCCTAAAATAACAAACAATAGGCTCATGGCAGTTTTACAGCGGTTACATGGATACACGGGCAGGCAGCTTGGTGGTGAGTGGAGGAGTATTTAAAGTAGGGACCGCAGACAGGCTATCAAAGGCCTAAAATAACAAACAATAGGCTCATGGCAGTTTTACAGCGGGGACATGGATACACGGGCAGGCAGCTTGGTGGTGAGTGGAGGAGTATTTAAAGTAGGGACCGCAGACAGGCTATCAAAGGCCTAAAATAACAAACAATAGGCTCATGGCAGTTTTACAGCGGTTACATGGATACACAGGCAGCTTGGTGGTGAGTGGAGGAGTATTTAAAGTAGGGACCGCAGACAGGCTATCAAAGGCCTAAAATAACAAACAATAGGCTCATGGCAGTTTTACAGCGGTTACATGGATACACGGGCAGGCAGCTGGTGATGAGTGGAGGAGTATTTAAAGTAGGGACCGCAGACAGGCTATCAAAGGCCTAAAATAACAAACAATAGGCTCATGGCAGTTTTACAGCGGTTACATGGATACACAGGCAGCTTGGTGGTGAGTGGAGGAGTATTTAAAGTAGGGACCGCAGACAGGCTATCAAAGGCCTAAAATAACAAACAATAGGCTCATGGCAGTTTTACAGCGGTTACATGGATACACGGGCAGGCAGCTGGTGATGAGTGGAGGAGTATTTAAAGTAGGGACCGCAGACAGGCTATCAAAGGCCTAAAATAACAAACAATAGGCTCATGGCAGTTTTACAGCGGTTACATGGATACACGGGCAGGCAGCTGGTGATGAGTGGAGGAGTATTTAAAGTAGGGACCGCAGACAGGCTATCAAAGGCCTAAAATAACAAACAATAGGCTCATGGCAGTTTTACAGCGGTTACATGGATACACAGGCAGCTTGGTGGTGAGTGGAGGAGTATTTAAAGTAGGGACCGCAGACAGGCTATCAAAGGCCTAAAATAACAAACAATAGGCTCATGGCAGTTTTACAGCGGTTACATGGATACACGGGCAGGCAGCTGGTGATGAGTGGAGGAGTATTTAAAGTAGGGACCGCAGACAGGCTATCAAAGGCCTAAAATAACAAACAATAGGCTCATGGCAGTTTTACAGCGGTTACATGGATACACGGGCAGGCAGCTTGGTGGTGAGTGGAGGAGTATTTAAAGTAGGGACCGCAGACAGGCTATCAAAGGCCTAAAATAACAAACAATAGGCTCATGGCAGTTTTACAGCGGGGACATGGATACACGGGCAGGCAGCTTGGTGGTGAGTGGAGGAGTATTTAAAGTAGGGACCGCAGACAGGCTATCAAAGGCCTAAAATAACAAACAATAGGCTCATGGCAGTTTTACAGCGGTTACATGGATACACAGGCAGCTTGGTGGTGAGTGGAGGAGTATTTAAAGTAGGGACCGCAGACAGGCTATCAAAGGCCTAAAATAACAAACAATAGGCTCATGGCAGTTTTACAGCGGTTACATGGATACACAGGCAGCTTGGTGGTGAGTGGAGGAGTATTTAAAGTAGGGACCGCAGACAGGCTATCAAAGGCCTAAAATAACAAACAATAGGCTCATGGCAGTTTTACAGCGGGGACATGGATACACAGGCAGCTTGGTGGTGAGTGGAGGAGTATTTAAAGTAGGGACCGCAGACAGGCTATCAAAGGCCTAAAATAACAAACAATAGGCTCATGGCAGTTTTACAGCGGTTACATGGATACACGGGCAGGCAGCTTGGTGGTGAGTGGAGGAGTATTTAAAGTAGGGACCGCAGACAGGCTATCAAAGGCCTAAAATAACAAACAATAGGCTCATGGCAGTTTTACAGCGGGGACATGGATACACGGGCAGGCAGCTTGGTGGTGAGTGGAGGAGTATTTAAAGTAGGGACCGCAGACAGGCTATCAAAGGCCTAAAATAACAAACAATAGGCTCATGGCAGTTTTACAGCGGTTACATGGATACACGGGCAGGCAGCTGGTGATGAGTGGAGGAGTATTTAAAGTAGGGACCGCAGACAGGCTATCAAAGGCCTAAAATAACAAACAATAGGCTCATGGCAGTTTTACAGCGGTTACATGGATACACGGGCAGGCAGCTGGTGATGAGTGGAGGAGTATTTAAAGTAGGGACCGCAGACAGGCTATCAAAGGCCTAAAATAACAAACAATAGGCTCATGGCAGTTTTACAGCGGTTACATGGATACACAGGCAGCTTGGTGGTGAGTGGAGGAGTATTTAAAGTAGGGACCGCAGACAGGCTATCAAAGGCCTAAAATAACAAACAATAGGCTCATGGCAGTTTTACAGCGGTTACATGGATACACGGGCAGGCAGCTGGTGATGAGTGGAGGAGTATTTAAAGTAGGGACCGCAGACAGGCTATCAAAGGCCTAAAATAACAAACAATAGGCTCATGGCAGTTTTACAGCGGTTACATGGATACACAGGCAGCTTGGTGGTGAGTGGAGGAGTATTTAAAGTAGGGACCGCAGACAGGCTATCAAAGGCCTAAAATAACAAACAATAGGCTCATGGCAGTTTTACAGCGGTTACATGGATACACGGGCAGGCAGCTTGGTGGTGAGTGGAGGAGTATTTAAAGTAGGGACCGCAGACAGGCTATCAAAGGCCTAAAATAACAAACAATAGGCTCATGGCAGTTTTACAGCGGTTACATGGATACACAGGCAGCTTGGTGGTGAGTGGAGGAGTATTTAAAGTAGGGACCGCAGACAGGCTATCAAAGGCCTAAAATAACAAACAATAGGCTCATGGCAGTTTTACAGCGGTTACATGGATACACAGGCAGCTTGGTGGTGAGTGGAGGAGTATTTAAAGTAGGGACCGCAGACAGGCTATCAAAGGCCTAAAATAACAAACAATAGGCTCATGGCAGTTTTACAGCGGTTACATGGATACACAGGCAGCTTGGTGGTGAGTGGAGGAGTATTTAAAGTAGGGACCGCAGACAGGCTATCAAAGGCCTAAAATAACAAACAATAGGCTCATGGCAGCTTTACAGCGGTTACATGGATACACAGGCAGCTTGGTGGTGAGTGGAGGAGTAGTGCAAGGAGTGTCTGTCCCAGTACTCCCAAAATATAAATAGATGTTAATGTCTCGCAAAACAACCAAAACAAAAAAAAAGGTGGCATACTTAGGTACAGGGGTGGGCTCATCTACTGAGTTTCTGACATAGTAATTTGGCAGTAACTATTTAATGGTGCCAATATAGGACACAGACACAGACTACTTTAAGTTGCATCATAGATGTCTACAAATTTGTATTGTCAGTGCCAGACATTGAATGATGTCAGCGAATAGACTAAAGATTGGTGGAGCTGTGCGACATAATTTTGCACGTGGTAGAGCACATTTTGAGCTGGGGTAGGGGGGAACTCTCTTGAGGCCGGCGGGACCGCCCCAGGGCCCCTCATGTTACAACGGTGTGTCTGACGTTGGGTGCGCACCACCACCGCCAGAGACACTACATTGTACTATGAGGGACCCAGTAGCAATGCCGTCAACCAAAAGCGAGCACACCCACCTCTTCAGACAAACAGCAGTCTCACGGGTGCTTGCGCCAAGTCGCGATACCACGGCCCCGTGTGGGGAGTTTGGCCATTTAGGGAGGTGTAAACATGTCGTATGCTGTACAATCAGCTGCAGCAAATTAGACATTAGAAAAGTAATTCACAGGCAAGAGCTTTTCATAGGAAAGCTAGGTGTCGGCCGGGCAAGGTGGGGCAAAAGATTTCGAAATCCAGTTGTGGTTCATTTTAATGAATGTTAGATCGTCAACATTTTGGGTAGCCAGACGAGTCCTTTTTTCGGTTAATATTGAACCTGCAGCACTGAATACTCTTTCTGATAGGACACTTGCTGCCGGGCAAGCAAGCTCCTGCAATGCATATTCTGCCAATTCTGGCCAGGTGTCTAATTTGGAGGCCCAGTAATCAAATGGGAATGATGGTTGAGGGAGAACATCGATAAGGGATGAAAAATAGTTAGTAACCATACTGGACAAATGTTGTCTCCTGTCACTTTCAATTGATGCAGCAGTACCTGTCCTGTCTGCGGTCATAGCAAAATCACTCCACAACCTGGTCAGAAAACCCCTCTGTCCAACGCCACTTCTGATGTGTGCACCCCTAACACTCCTAGTCTGCTGCCCCCTGGAGCTCGTGTGAGAACGATCACGTGCGCTGTGTGCTGGGAATGCCTGAAGCAAACGGTCAACAAGAGTTGATTGTTTGGTTGCTAATATTAGTTCCAAGTTCTCATGTGGCATAATATTTTGCAATTTGCCTTTATAGCGTGGATCAAGGAGGCAGGCCAACCAGTAATCGTCATCGTTCATCATTTTCGTAATGCGTGTGTCCCTTTTTAGGATACGTAAGGCATAATCCGCCATGTGGGCCAAAGTTCCAGTTGTCAAATCTCCGGTTGTGATTGGTTGAGGGGCAGTTGCAGGCAAATCTACGTCACTTGTGTCCCTCAAAAAACCAGAACCCGGCCGTGACACGCAACCAATTTCCTGTGCCCCCGGGAAAGGTTCGGCATTAAAAATATACTCATCCCCATCATCCTCCTCGTCCTCCACCTCCTCTTCGCCCGCTACCTCGTCCTGTACACTGCCCTGACCAGACAATGGCTGACTGTCATCAAGGCTTTCCTCTTCCTCTGGTGCAGACGCCTGCTCCTTTATGTGCGTCAAACTTTGCATCAGCAGACGCATTAGGGGGATGCTCATGCTTATTACGGCGTTGTCTGCACTAACCAGCCGTGTGCATTCCTCAAAACACTGAAGGACTTGACACATGTCTTGTATCTTAGACCACTGCACACCTGACAACTCCATGTCTGCCATCCTACTGCCTGCCCGTGTATCCTCCCACAAATAAATAACAGCACGCCTCTGTTCGCACAGTCTCTGAAGCATGTGCAGTGTTGAGTTCCACCTTGTTGCAACGTCTATGATTAGGCGATGCTGGGGAAGGTTCAAAGACCGCTGATAGGTCTGCATACGGCTGGCGTGTACAGGCGAACGTCGGATATGTGAGCAAAGTGCACGCACTTTGAGGAGCAGGTCGGAGAACCCAGGATAAGTTTTCAATAAGCACTGCACCACCAGGTTTAAGGTGTGAGCCAGGCAAGGAATGTGTTTCAGATGGGAAAGGGAGATGGCAGCCATGAAATTCCTTCCGTTATCACTCACTACCTTGCCTGCCTCAAGATCTACTGTGCCCAGCCACGACTGCGTTTCTTGTTGCAAGAACTCGGACAGAACTTCCGCGGTGTGTCTGTTGTCGCCCAAACACTTCATAGCCAATACAGCCTGCTGACGCTTGGCAGTAGCTGGCCCATAATGGGACAACTGGTGTGCAACAGTGTCATCTGCCGATGGAGTGGTTGGCAGACTGCGTTCTGTGGAAGAGCTGTAGCTTCTGCAGGAGGACGAGGAGGAGGAGGAGGAGGGGGTGCGAACGCCTACAGCCAACTGTTTCCTAGACCGTGGGCTAGGCACAACTGTCCCTAAATTGATGTCGCCTGTGGACCCTGCATCCACCACATTCACCCAGTGTGCCGTGATGGACACATAACGTCCCTGGCCATGCCTACTGGTCCATGCATCTGTAGTCAGGTGCACCTTTGTACTCACAGATTGCCTGAGTGCATGGACGATGCGCTGTTTAACATGCTGGTGCAGGGCTGGGATGGCTTTTCTGGAAAAAAAGTGTCGACTGGGTAGCTCGTATCGTGGTTCAGCGTACTCCATCAGGGCTTTGAAAGCTTCGCTTTCAACTAACCGGTAGGGCATCATCTCTAACGAGATTAGTCTAGCTATGTGGGCGTTAAAACCCTGTGTACGCGGATGCGAGGATAAGTACTTCCTTTTTCTAACCAGAGTCTCATGTAGGGTGAGCTGGACTGGAGAGCTGGAGATCGTGGAACTTTCGGGTGTGCCGGTGTACATGGCAGACTGAGAGACGGTTGGAGACGGTATTGTTTCCGCCGGTGCCCTAGATGCAATATTTCCTCCTACAAAACTGGTGGTTCCCTGACCCTGACTGCTTTTGGCTGGCAAAGAAACCTGCACAGATACTGCCGGTGGTGCGGAAAATGGTGGCCTTACAGTGACGGAAGGGATGTTGCGTTGCTGACTAGCTTCATTGGCCGAGGGTGCTACAACCTTAAGGGACGTTTGGTAGTTAGTCCAGGCTTGCAAATGCATGGTGGTTAAGTGTCTATGCATGCAACTAGTATTTAGACTTTTCAGATTCTGACCTCTGCTTAAGCTAGTTGAACATTTTTGACAGATGACTTTGCGCTGATCAGTTGGATGTTGTTTAAAAAAATGCCAGACTGCACTCTTCCTAGACTCGGATCCCTTTTCAGGGATTGCAGACTGAGCTTTAACCGGATGGCCACGCTGTCCTCCAACAGGTTTTGGCTTTGACACGCGTTTTGGGCCAGATACGGGCCCGGCAGATGGAACCTGTTGCGATGTTGATGCCTGCTGCGGCCCCTCCTCCACCTCCGCTTCTGAACTACTGCCGCCTGCACCCTGTTCCCCCAATGGCTGCCAATCGGGGTCAATAACTGGGTCATCTATTACCTCCTCTTCGAGCTCGTGTGCAACTTCGTCTGTGTCACTGTGTCGGTCGGTGGTATAGCGTTCGTGGCGGGGCAACATAGTCTCATCAGGGTCTGATTGTGGATCTGTACCCTGAGAGGGCAATGTGGTGGTCTGAGTCAAAGGAGCAGCATAGTACTCTGGCTGTGGCTGTGCATCAGTGCACTCCATGTCAGAATCTACTTGTAATGGGCATGGCCTGTTAAATGTTTCACTTTCTAAGCCAGGGACGGTATGTGTAAAGAGCTCCATGGAGTTACCCGTTGTGTCGCCTGCTGCATCCTTCTCTCTTGTTGTAGTTTTTGCTGAGGAGGACAAGGAAGCGACTTGTCCCTGACCGTGAACATCCACAAGCGACGCGCTGCTTTTACATTTACCAGTTTCGGAAGAGGAGGCAAAAAAGCTAGAGGCTGAGTCTGCAATGTAAGCCAAAACTTGCTGTTGCTGCTCCGCCTTTAAAAGCGGTTTTCCTACTCCCAGAAAAGAGAGCGTTCGAGGCCTTGTGTAGCCTGACGTCGAAACTGGCTCCACAGCTCCAGACTTAGGTGGAATATTTTTATCCCCACGACCACCTGATGCTCCACTACCACTACCATCATTACCAGCTGACAATGAACGCCCACGACGACCTCTTGCACCAGACTTCCTCATTGTTTTAAAATCTTAACCAAAGTAACTTTATTTGTTGCTGTCAAACAACTTACACGGTGAGCTATAACTTCAGTATGATTTCAATATCCCTTAACAGGTTGGTGAGACCACAAGGAAAATCAGGCACAATGTTACACACTCTGTTTTCTGTGGCACAAAATCACAGAGATGACACACACGCAGGACTGTCACTCAAGCACTAATGTCAATATTAATCTCCCACCTAATTTATTTATTTATTTTTCTCAGGGAGACTTTAGAAACCAAATAATATTAAAAAAACCAAAAAAATAAATAGCCTTTCTATGGCCCACTGAATGAGAGAGAGAGGTGGCACACCCAGGAGTCAAGACTGGCACACAAGCTGAAAGGGCAATATTACTCTCCCACTGTTTTTTTAGGTATTTTTTGTTTTTTAAGGGAGACTTTAGAAACCAAATAATATTAAAAAAACAACAAAAAAAAAAAAGGCTTTCTATGGCCCACAATTAGAGAGAGAGAGGTGGCACACCCAGGAGTCAAGACTGGCGCACAAGCTGAAAGGGCAATATTACTCTCCCACTGTTTTTTTAAGTTTTTTTTTTTTTATTTTCAGGGAGACTTTAGAAACCAAATAATATTAAAAAAAAACAAAAAAATAAATAGCCTTTCTATGGCCCACTGAATGAGAGAGAGAGGTGGCACACCCAGGAGTCAAGACTGGCACACAAGCTGAAAGGGCAATATTACTCTCCCACTGTTTTTTTATGTATTTTTTGTTTTTTAAGGGAGACTTTAGAAACCAAATAATATTAAAAAAAACAAAAAAATAAATAGCCTTTCTATGGCCCACTGAATGAGAGAGAGAGGTGGCACACCCAGGAGTCAAGACTGGCACACAAGCTGAAAGGGCAATATTACTCTCCCACTGTTTTTTTATGTTTTTTTTTTTTTTCAGGGAGACTTTAGAAACCAAATAATATTAAAAAAACCCAAAAAAATAAATAGCCTTTCTATGGCCCACTGAATGAGAGAGAGAGGTGGCACACCCAGGAGTCAAGACTGGCACACAAGCTGAAAGGGCAATATTACTCTCCCACTGTTTTTTTATGTTTTTTTTTTTTTTTCAGGGAGACTTTAGAAACCAAATAATATTAAAAAAACCAAAAAAATAAATAGGCTTTCTATGGCCCACTGAATGAGAGAGAGAGGTGGCACACCCAGGAGTCAAGACTGGCACACAAGCTGAAAGGGCAATATTACTCTCCCACTGTTTTTTTAGGTATTTTTTGTTTTTTAAGGGAGACTTTAGAAACCAAATAATATTAAAAAAAAAACAAAAAAAAAAAAGGCTTTCTATGGCCCACAATTAGAGAGAGAGAGGTGGCACACCCAGGAGTCAAGACTGGCGCACAAGCTGAAAGGGCAATATTACTCTCCCACTGTTTTTTTAAGTTTTTTTTTTTTTATTTTCAGGGAGACTTTAGAAACCAAATAATATTAAAAAAACCAAAAAAATAAATAGCCTTTCTATGGCCCACTGAATGAGAGAGAGAGGTGGCACACCCAGGAGTCAAGACTGGCACACAAGCTGAAAGGGCAATATTACTCTCCCACTGTTTTTTTAGGTTTTTTTTTTTTTTCAGGGAGACTTTAGAAACCAAATAATAAGAAAAAAAATAAATAAATAGGCTTTCTATAGCCCACTGAATGAGAGATAGCACACACAGCAGTGGCACACAAGCCCTGACTGAGGCCAATATTTTTCTCCCACTGATTGATGTAGTGTTTTTGTGTTGAGGTAGATTTTAGAACACAAATCAAGGAAAAAAAAAAATGCTTTCTATGGCCCACTGAATGAGAGAGAGGTGGCACACCCAGGAGTCAAGACTGGCACACAAGCTGAAAGGGCAATATTACTCTCCCACTGTTTTTTTAAGTTTTTTTTTTTTAATTTTCAGGGAGACTTTAGAAACCAAATAATATTAAAAAAAACAAAAAAATAAATAGCCTTTCTATGGCCCACTGAATGAGAGAGAGAGGTGGCACACCCAGGAGTCAAGACTGGCACACAAGCTGAAAGGGCAATATTACTCTCCCACTGTTTTTTTATGTATTTTTTGTTTTTTAAGGGAGACTTTAGAAACCAAATAATATTAAAAAAACCAAAAAAATAAATAGCCTTTCTATGGCCCACTGAATGAGAGAGAGAGGTGGCACACCCAGGAGTCAAGACTGGCACACAAGCTGAAAGGGCAATATTACTCTCCCACTGTTTTTTTATGTTTTTTTTTTTTTCAGGGAGACTTTAGAAACCAAATAATATTAAAAAAACCAAAAAAATAAATAGCCTTTCTATGGCCCACTGAATGAGAGAGAGAGGTGGCACACCCAGGAGTCAAGACTGGCACACAAGCTGAAAGGGCAATATTACTCTCCCACTGTTTTTTTAGGTATTTTTTGTTTTTTAAGGGAGACTTTAGAAACCAAATAATATTAAAAAAACCAAAAAAAAAATAGCCTTTCTATGGCCCACTGAATGAGAGAGAGAGGTGGCACACCCAGGAGTCAAGACTGGCACACAAGCTGAAAGGGCAATATTACTCTCCCACTGTTTTTTTATGTATTTTTTGTTTTTTAAGGGAGACTTTAGAAACCCAATAATATTAAAAAAAAAAAAAAAAAAAAAAGGGCTTTCTATGGCCCACAATTAGAGAGAGAGGTGGCACACCCAGGAGTCAAGACTGGCACACAAGCTGAAAGGGCAATATTACTCTCCCACTGTTTTTTTATTTATTTATTTTTTTTTCAGGGAGACTTTAGAAACCAAATAATAAGAAAAAAAATAAATAAATAAATAGGCTTTCTATAGCCCACTCAGTGAGAGATGGCACACACAGGGATGGCACTGTAGCAGAAATGCCAATCTTAATCTCCCACAAAAAAAAAAAAAACAGGGACTGTCCTACAATTACTATCTCCCTGCAGTAATCTAAGCCAGGTATGGCAGGCAGCAATAGGAGTGGACTGATGCACAAATTAAATAAAAAGTGTGGACAAACAAAAAAGATAGCTGTGCAGAAAGGAACAAGAGGATATGTGCTTTGAAAAAAGCAGTTGGTTTCCACAGTGGCGTACACACAGCAATACAGCTATCACGGAGCCTTCTAGGGCAGCCCAATGAGCTACAGCGCTGAGGAAAAAAAAAAAAATAGCTTCCACTGTTCCTGCACACCGAAGGTGGTGTTGGACAGTGGAAATCGCTACAGCACAAGCGGTTTGGTGGTTAGTGGACCCTGCCTAACGCTCTCCCTGCTTCTGACGAAGCGGCAGCAACCTCTCCCTAAGCTCAGATCAGCAGCAGTAAGATGGCGGTCGGCGGGAACGCCCCTTTATAGCCCCTGTGACGCCGCAGACAGCAAGCCAATCACTGCAATGCCCTTCTCTAAGATGGTGGGGACCAGGATCTATGTCATCACGCTGCCCACACTCTGAGTTCACCTTCATTGGCTGAGAAATGGCGCTTTTCGCGTCATTGAAACGCGACTTTGGCGCGAAAGTCGCGTACCGCATGGCCGACAAGCACAGGGGTCGGATCGGGTTTCATGAGACGCCGACTTAGCCAAAAGTCGGCGACTTTTGAAAATGATCGACCCGTTTCGCTCAACCCTAGTATGGAGCATTATATATGGCACAGCTTTATATGGAGCATCTATGGGGCAATAATGAATGGTATGGAGCATCTATTTTTATTTTTGAAATTCATCGGTAGCTGCTGCATTTTCCACCCTAGGCTTATACTCGAGTCAATAAGTTTTCCCAGTTTTTTGTGGCAAAATTAGGGGGGTCGGCTTATACTCGGGTTGGCTTATACTCGAGTATATACGGTAAGCAGAAATATGTTACCGTATATACTCGAGTATAAGCCGAGATTTTCAGCCCAAATTTTTGGGCTGAAAGTGCCCCCTCGGCTTATACTCGAGTCACGGTCGGCGGGTGAGGGGGCGGGGGCGCTGAGGCATACTTACCTGCTTCCGGGGCTCCTGGCGCTCCCCCTGCCCGTCCCACGGTTTCCGGGTGCAGCAGCTCTTCCCCCGAGCGGTCACGTGGGACCGCTCATTAGAGAAATGAATAGGCTGCTCCACCTCCATAGGGGCGGAGCCGTGTATTCATTTCTCTAATCAGCGGTGCCGGTGACCGCTGACAGAGGAAGAGGCTGCGGCACCGAAGACCAGCTGTCCGGGGGAAGGAGCGGGACGCCGGGAGCAGGTAAGTATTACATATTCACCTGTCCGCGTTCCACACGCCGGGCGTCGCGCCATCTTCCCGGCGTCTCTCTCTCCGCACTGACTGTGCAGGTCAGAGGGCGCGATGACGCATATAGTGTGCGCGCCGCCCTCTGCCTGATCAGTCAGTGCAGAGAGATGCCGGGACGGGACGCCGAGGAGCTGCGGCAAGAGAGGTGAGTATGTCATTTATTATTTTATTGCAGCAGCAGCAGCACAGCTATGGGGCAATAATGGACGGTGCAGAGCACTATATGGTACAGCTATGGGGCAATAATGGTGCAGAGCACTATATGGCACAGCTATGGGGCAATAATGGTGCAGAGCACTGTATGGCACAGCTATGGGGCAATAATGGTGCAGAGCACTATATGGCACAGCTATGGGGCAATAATGGTGCAGAGCACTATATGGCACAGCTATGGGGCAATAATGGTGCAGAGCACTATATGGCACAGCTATGGGGCAATAATGGTGCAGAGCACTATATGGCACAGTTATGGGGCAATAATGGTGCAGAGCACTATATGGCACAGCTATGGGGCAATAATGGTGCAGAGCACTGTATGGCACAGCTATGGGGCAATAATGGTGCAGAGCACTATATGGCACAGCTATGGGACAATAATGGTGCAGAGCACTATATGGTACAGCTATGGGGCAATAATGGTGCAGAGCACTATATGGCACAGCTATGGGGCAATAATGGTGCAGAGCACTATATGGTACAGCTATGGGGCAATAATGGTGCAGAGCACTATATGGCACAGCTATGGGGCAATAATGGTGCAGAGCACTATATGGTACAGCTATGGGGCAATAATGGTGCAGAGCACTATATGGCACAGCTATGGGGCAATAATGGTGCAGAGCACTATATGGCACAGCTATGGGGCAATAATGAATGGTGCAGAGCACTATATGGCACAGCTATGGGGCAATAATGGTGCAGAGCACTATATGGCACAGCTATGGGACAATAATGGTGCAGAGCACTATATGGCACATCTATGGGGCAATTATGAACGGTGCAGAGCACTATATGGCACAGCTATGGGGCAATTATGAACGGTGCAGAGCACTATATGGCACAGCTATGGGGCCATAATGAACGGTATGGAGCATCTATTTTTATTTTTGAAATTCACCGGTAGCTGCTGCATTTTCCACCCTAGGCTTATACTCGAGTCAATAAGTTTTCCCAGTTTTTTGTGGCAAAATTAGGGGGGTCGGCTTATACTCGGGTCGGCTTATACTCGAGTATATACGGTACTTGAAAATACATAGAAGTTAAATGTCTGAGATTCACAAGTTTTAGAAATATTTCAATTTATTCAGCGCTAGGGTCTATATGACCCCATGGTTCCACAGCAGGGTGGAAAAAGTTCTGAAACAATTCTCTAGCAGGGGTGTATAGGCTTTTTCTATCCTATGTAAAATAGGCTTAAAAAATCACAAATGAAAAACTAATAAGACACAAACAAAATAAAGCACAAAATATCAAAAATCCATCAAGAAACAGGTGCAAATGCAATATTAAAATCAGGTCCTTCGTAGAGATGAGCAAACCCGAACCTAAAAGTTTGGGGTTCGTACTGGACAGTTAGTGTCTGGTGCTACAGGTGCTTCTCACAAAATCAGTATATCATCAAAAAATTAATTTATTTCAGTTCTTCAATACAAAAAGTGAAACTCTTATATTATATAGAGTCATTACAAACAGAGTGTTCTATTTCAAATGTTTATTTCTGTTAATGTTGATGATTATGGCTTACAGCCAATGATCACCCAAAAGTAATTATCTCAATAAATCAGAATAATTAACAAAAAACACCTGCAAAGGCTTCCTACGCATTTAAAAAGGTCTATTAGTCTGTTTCAGTAGACTCCACAATAATGGGGAAGACTGCTGACTCCTTTCCCTGCCGTCGTCACGTGCCTAATCCCTGACTGTCACCTCTGCTAACCCTGGCTAGTGCACCCTGGCTAGTCTGTTAAGGATGCTAACTTTGCCACTGCATATAATACAACACAGGGAAAAATACAAACAAGTGATTAACAGAAAATATACAACTCAGCTCAGAATCAGATGCTATGCTCCACAGCAGCAGAGTAAATGGCACCAGGATAACAGAACTTCAACAACGGCAATACTACAGTCACAGGAGAGCTCCACACACCTAGCTGGTTTTGCAGAGAATTAAATCTATAACAGATAGTGTTGAGCGATACCGTCCGATACTTGAAAGTATCGGTATCGGAAAGTATCGGCCGATACCGGCAAAGTATCGGATCCAATCCGATACCGATACCCGATACCAATACAAGTCAATGGGACTCATGTATCGGATGGTATCCCTGATGGTTCCCAGGGTCTGAAGGAGAGGAAACTCTCCTTCAGGCCCTGGGAACCATATTAATGTGTAAAAGAAAGAATTAAAATAAAAAATATTGCTATACTCACCTCTCTGACGCAGCCTGCACCTTACCGAGGGAAGCGGCAGCGTTCTTTGTTTAAAATTCGCGCTTTTCTTTCCTTTACGTGAAGTCCCGGCTTGTGATTGGTCGCGTGCCACCCATGTGGCCGGGACGCAACCAATCACAGCAAGCCGTGACGTAATTTCAGGTCCTTCAGGATTTTAAAATTACGTTCCGGCGTTGTGATTGGTTGCGTCGCAGTCACATGGGCGACGCAACCAATCACAGCAAGCCGTGACGTAATTTCAGGTCCTTCAGGATTTTAAAATTACGTCCCGGCTTTGTGATTGGTTGCGTCGCGGTCAACCAATCACAAGCCGGGAGGCTGGACACGCGTGCATTTTAAAATGCGCGCTTGTCCAGCCTCCCGTGACGTCCCGGCTTGTGATTGGTTGCTTTGCGGTCAACCAATCACAAGCCGGGAGGCTGGACACGCGCGCATTTTAAAATGCGCGCTTGTACAACCTCCCGTGACGTCCCGGCTTGTGATTGGTTGCTTCGCGGTCAACCAATCACAAGCCGGGAGGCTGGACAAGCGCGCATTTTAAAATGCGCGCGTGTCCAGCCTCCCGGCTTGTGATTGGTTGACCGCGAAGCAACCAATCACAAGCCGGGACGTCACGGGAGGTTGGACAAGCGCGCATTTTAAAATGCGCGCGTGTCCAGCCTCCCGGCTTGTGATTGGTTGACCGCAAAGCAACCAATCACAAGCCGGGACGTCACGGGAGGCTGGACAAGCGCGCATTTTAAAATGCGCGCGTGTCCAGCCTCCCGTGACGTCACGGCTTGTGATTGGTTGCGTCGCCCATGTGACTGCGACGCAACCAATCACAAAGCCGGGACGTAATTTTAAAATCCTTAAGGACCTGAAATTACGTCACGGCTTGCTGTGATTGGTTGCGTCGCCCATGTGACTGCGACGCAACCAATCACAAAGCCGGGACTTCACGTAAGGAAAGAAAAGCGCGAATTTTAAACAAAGAACGCTGCCGCTTCCCTCGGTAAGATGCAGGCTGCGTCGGAGAGGTGAGTATAGCAATATTTTTTATTTTAATTCTCTCTTTTACACATTTTTACATTAATGTTGTTTCGATACCGATACCCGATACCACAAAAGTATCGGATCTCGGTATCGGAATTCCGATACAGCAAATATCGGCCGATACCCGATACTTGCGGTATCGGAATGCTCAACACTAATAACAGACAATCAGCTGATGGGTCATGTGACTAGTTAAAGATAAGTGGGAGTGGTTACCAACCAACAACAGATGACCAGCCTAAAAGAAACTGCCATCAAAAGGCTGACATTAACTCTTGCTGGACCAAAGGAAAAAAAATCTACATTTAGATTCCAGCAGTCCCAGAGCTGCCACAAATCCCTTATTGATTTGGGACAATTACGTTGAAATTCAATTGGCAGATACCTTTTTTGTTAATGTAAGTATGGTGGACTTTGCTTGGACTTTGCTTGGATGTTCCTACCCATGAAGACACAAATCGCGTAATGTCCATTGAGTTGTGCAATGCGTGTTGGTATATATTGTGTCATGTGAATTGTGTAGTAGTGTTATAACTTAAGTAAAATACAGTGTAGAATGTGATAATGTATAGAATATAGTTTAGGTAATGACATTAGGGTAAGCTGGGATACAGTTAATGTTTGGGTCTAGCTTATAATGGGAGGTGGTGCTTACAGCTAGGGCAAGTGACTGCTTCTTGTAGTTAGATAAGGTTTGGAGAGTGAAGAGAGTAGTGCTGCCTTGGGGTGATCTACAGTAGGAGAAGACCTAGGGACAGGGATAGCAAGATCCTGAGGAGTAGTGACTGACTAGTTATAGTGGGATTCCGGAGAAGGGTCCATGGATAGGATGCCGAGTCACGAAACCCCAGAGCTTGAAACATCGAATTGAATGGGCCTAAATAGAACTGAGTTTTGTGGTACTACTGGAGGTTCCAAACGGGAGATCCAGAGCACCAGTAGTGGAAGAAATAGGCCATGGAACTACTTAGCGAGTAGAGAGTAGAGAGAAGCAAGCTTAAGGCAAAGTATGGAGAAACAGTGTGCCTCGTTAGCCCTGGAGTAGACTACAGAGGAAGGGTACTTTGTGAAAGAGTATGCTGTCTATCATAAAGAAAATGACCAAAAGAATTTGCATCTACATAACCGTTATCAAGTTATCGTTCAGTAAAGACTCTGTGTTTGAACGACGGTCACCTTTATTGAACTGCAGAACATATGGTCCTGGCAAGCCCATACCACCGGCTACACACAGCCTGCATGGGTGTGATGCCCTCTCAACAAAAGTCCACACACTCAGCCAAGATCCACTCTTTTATGTAGGGCGCCAGGGCATAAAGGGAGATGAATTCCTTGCCCATGTCTACTGCCCCGCACTACATTAACATCTGCCAAACAAAGATAGCCCTTACAACAAATAACCATTAGATAGTTGGTTGGGTCTGACAAATTGTTGATGATTATATCATTGGCGGGTTGTTCTTAACATTTTGAGTTTAGTTGCCAACTGTTCATAAATTATTAGAAGCTAGAGAAGCTTATGTAGGCTATTGTGATTGCAATGATCATTATTACTATTAACAATAAATTATACTGATGTTTTCATATCAGTGTTTTGAGTTGTTAATTCTATCAGAAAATCTATATCAATCATCATGATATTTTATTGTGTCCATAAAAAATGTCTCTCTGTGATTTTGGATAAGTTGTCCAAGAAAAAAAAATCAGGTTGGCAACAAAGTGTATGGGCCACCTAAACCAAGTCCTACTAAACTTCTTTTAAATAAATATTTTTGGATACTATATAAGGCCTTATTCACATGTCTGTGAATTGTACGCAAAAAAATATACGAGAGTCAGTGTTTTGCATCCAATTTCCATCAGTGTTAGATCAGTATGTCAGTGATTTTCACATGTGGATTAACAAAATAAGTTGTATAGCTTCTTCAATTTTTTGCAGTGGACAGTGGACTATGCACTGATGCAGGGATGGACTAGGCTGAAATTCAGCCCTGGCATTCGAAAGCACACAAGACTATGCTGTTCCCATGCCCTTCCCCAGATGGGGTCTCTATTACTAACATTACCCTGCATGGAGAAAATCAATATTGACAAGAAATCTTAGATTTTCAATAAAACTGCTATATAAGTTTTATAATACTGCAATGTAACAGACAAATACCATCAGACCATAGCAACCTATTATCAGCATGCTCAGTAGTGATAATACCACCATACTGATCATTAACCAAATCTACTGTACTAGGAATGATATTACCACTATACTGTAACCATATAATGGCAATATCAGCTCTGCACCGGTGCTCTGCAGACCACATATGTCTACACTGTACACTTTTTCATCAGAGACATTCTTGATGATCATAGTCATTCATTTTCCCTTTTCTTTTCCAATCTGCCCAGACCGCCATGACTTCTTCCATCTATAACTTGTCCCTGGAAAATGCAACATATAGACATCTTTGGCTTACTGTTTTCCAGCCCCCTCATCACATTCCCAATCTCTACATAAACCATATAGTGCAATAACCAGTGCCCTACACATTAATAATGTCCCCTCTATGCCCCTACACAATAATAATGTAATCTCTGTACTTCCTCATAGTAAAAATGTCCCTTTCTGCTTCCTTATAATAATAATCTCCATGTGCCACCTTTAATACTACTACCCATTACCCCTTATGATAATAATCCCGTACCTCCCTATAATAATAACCCTCCCGTGCTTTCTTCTAATAATAATGCCTTCTGTGCTTCTCTAATAATAATGATCCTCCATTGAGCCTCATTGTAAGAGGATCGCCCCCATGGGGCCATGGGGTACTCGGTACCGGGTCCTTCGGTTCACAGGGGGATGTCACGGTGGCTGACCCGGTCCGTGGCCCTGGGACGTCCGTGTAAAAGGGGAAAGGTCTTTAAAGGGATATAGTTTGTATTTGTGATGCCTCCTGTGGTATTCGGTCAGGGTAACCGATGCTGCTTTAAGGGGTCCGCTGGGGTGATGTTATGGCAGCTAGATGGTATACCTTCCCACAGGTGAAGTATGTCCCCAGGGCTTCCCGGTGTGTAGATGGTGGATGGTGAGAGGTGCAGAGAAGAACGAGGACACAAGGTTGCAGTCTCTTTGCCTTTAGTGAAGACTTCAGCATCCACAGTCCAGGGCACCAGATCACAGGGCAGGCAGAGTCTGGCCGGTTTGGAGGCAAGTCCAGAGTCCCCTTGTCCAGGTGGAAATCATTAGCCTTCCCTTGCGCTGTACTGGTGTAGTCCCTTTCTGCCTATGGCTTCAAATAAGGGTCTCACAGATGTGGTGTCTCTCTCCCTTCCCCTATATAGGATAGGACAATACCCGTATGACTGGTGGCTCGAGGCTGTTTGTAGGGACTCTAGCAGGCCCCGGCCTCTATGGGTTGCCACCATGCCTCCTGGGTGTAGGGCGGACAGGTAACTTGCAATTAGCTGTCCTGCTGGTCTCTGGCGCAAGGCATAAAGATCCTTACTCCCTCTGTGTTTCGGCTACCGGGATTCTGCGCCTCAGAAGGAGACAGCCTGTTCCGGGTTGATCCCCTTCTGATATCCTCTCCTTTGCTTTGCTTTGCTTTCCTTCATGCTCACTGCAATATGTTCGGCTTTCTGAATGTCTCTTCCCAGGAGCTGTAGCACTTGAGGCTACACAGCTCCTCTGCTTCCTTTCCCTCTGTCTCTCTGACAGGAACTGAACTCTTTCCCTCCAGATCAGGATGTTCTTATAGGGGAGTTCACCTTAAACAGGCTTAGAGCTCCCCCTTCTGGTCTGGAGTGTGAACATGTTGCATGTTTGTGGTACCTGGATGCAGTTATCCTTCTTTGCCTCCAAACAAAGCATCACTCTCCTCAAGAGGAAAGTGACACTACTGCGACGACCAGGACCCTGGGGCGCCGCATAAGGGCTCACTCACACTGGCGTATTATATGGGGGAGTGCAATGCGAAAAAACATTGCTCTGCACTCTGACCAATGTTAGTAAATGAGTCAGTACTCATCTACGATGTTTTCCTCTGCTCCAATCGGACTGAGGAAAAAAAATCGCAGCATGCTGTGATTGGATGCGATAATCGGATCTCATTCAATGAAAGTCAATGGATGCTAGAAAATTTCATCAGCCAAGCACAGTAAATTCACAGCCCGAACTGTCTGAATAGAATAGATATCTAGAATAGCTAGATGTCATGTAGATATTTAATGTCATAAGCCCCCTACATGAAATAAACTACCCCCCTTTAGTGCCTTTCATGCATGCCTTATTAAACCTATTAAAAAAATACATAATTAAAAAAATGTGGATCCCCCTATTTTTGATAACCTGCCAAGGTAAAGCAGACAGCTGTAGACTGATATTATCAGGCTGGAAAGGTCCATGTTTATTGGGCCCTTTCCAGCCTAAAAATACAAGCCCACAGCCACCCCAGAATTGGTGCATCACATTAGATGCATCAATTCTGGTGCTTTGCCTGGCTATTCCTGATTGCCCTGGTGTTGTGGCAATCAGGATAATGGTAGTTGGGGTTGATATCTGCTATGTAATGTCAGCTGTCATCAAGCACTGTTGGTAGTAATGGACATGTGTCTCTCAGATACCCCCATTACTAACCCAGTAATTAAAAGAAAAAAAACACAAACATTTTATTTTAAAAAACACCCACCCCTGAATCTAGCCCTGTTTTACTTTTATTTAAAAAAAAAAAGCAACAATTAAAAAAAAACAAACATTCAGTTAGGGATTCCGACACAGTTCACCAAATCCAAAGTAGTCCACAAATGGGAACCTGACGTCCACTGATTCTGTATTGCAACCTATGGAGCGTTGTTCTGAGAACGATGCTTCATAGGTCACTCCCGGTCATGTCTCACTAGCGATAGCGGCAGTAACTCAGTAACGTTATCGCTCTCGTGACATGACCGAGAGTATTCTATAATTGAAGCACAGAATTAGAGTTGCTGACTTCCGTGAGACTAGACAGTTCTGAACAGTGACGACATCAGTAACTACACCTCTCATCAGAGTCACCGAGTCTCTTAGAGGCCAGCGTAACTCGGCGTCCCCACACAGCTCACCATAAAGCATGATGGTACCCACACAGCCCTCCCCCAAAATAAAACCTTATCCTCACCTATTCCGGTGCCCCATCCACCGCAGCTGCTGTTGCCATCTCACAGTGGATGGTGCAGGCCAAAGTAGCTTGCGTCTTGCTGGAGAACGTGACGGAGCACGGAGCCGCTATGATATCCGTTTCTTGGCCTGACAAAAAAGCTTTATAGACTGCTTTTTTTGCTCTGCCTAAAAGCAGAATTCAGTTTGACAGGGGGAAAATGGAAGATATTTTATGACACTTCTGTTTCCATTGAAATTAATAGGTCCTATATTAGAATTTATTTCTGGTTTTATGATCCCAAACTGGATGCAAAACACATAAGTTACTGAACATGTGAACAAGGGCAAAGAGCTTTGCTGTTATGTGTCTTGTCTGGAACTGTTGCTTGAAGTTTGTTGATGGGGGTTCAGCTTTGCTTTGCTGGCTGGGAGCTGGTCAATTAGCAAAGTCATTAATATGTGAATCTTTTGCTGGATAATTAGGACAAATGGCTTATTGGTGGCATAATTAGCATCTGTTTGTTAGTAATAAAGAAGAAAGATCATCAAAAGCTTGTTCAGTCACAGACGGCAAATAATGCATGTTATCATAGACACACAAACCCCCTAGGTAAAATCTCACCCACACTCAGATTTGTAAAGCAGAGGCAATGATAGAGGAGAGGCCAAGGGACATGATTGCAAGGCAATACAGTTAGCACATAGACATTTTAACACCTTAGCCAATTTTGTGCTTAATGATCAAGCCAATTGTTACAATTCTGATGACTGTCACTTTATGTGGTTATAAGTCTGGAACGCTTCAACCGATCCCAATTTTTTTTTGTTAGGAAGATATAAGGGTTAAAAGTTGACCAGCAATTTCTCAATTTTCCAACAATATTTACGAAACCATTTTTTTAGGGACCACCTTGCATTTGAAGTGACTTTGGAGGTCGGTATAACATAAAATACCCAAAAGTGACACCATTCTAAAAACTGCAGCCCTCAAGGTGCGCAAAACCACATTCAGGAAGTTTATTAACCCTTCAGGTGCTTCATGAGAACTAAAGCAATGTGGAAGGAAAAAATGAACATTTTACTTTTTTCACAAATTTTTTTACTTAGGAACCATTTATTTTTATTTTCACAAGGGTATGTGATTGCCTGTTATTGCAATGTTGTGGCCTTTTACTGATTGGATTAATTTAGTTAATATTTTCATAGATCGGACATTTCTGAATGCGGCAATACCAAATGTAGGCAACCTATGATGTACCTATTCGTCATAGGTCTTGAAGGGGTCAAACCCCAAATAGGTATAATTTGCCAAAAGGCTACTGGAAAATCATCCCCGTTAGGGCTCCTTCTCACTTGCGAGCAACTCGGATGAATCTCGCATGTTTAAAACTCGGCTCTGCACCCGGCACTCAGATCGGAGCGTGCGGCCGCATAAGAATACATGCAGCTGCACACTCCGCTCCTCTGTGCCGGCAGCAGCGCCGGGGTATTGCCGTGCGAGACTCATCCGAGTCTCGCACAAGTGAGAAGGAGCCCTTATTGCAATAATATTCTAGTTTACCACTGACAAAAATTTGCCCATTTGTACAGATAATAGCTGGTAAAGGCTATGTTCACACATTCAACATTTGCATGCAGTTTTTTAAGATAAAAGTCAGAAGTGGATTAAAAAAAATGAGAGGTTCCAGGACCTTATTGGCATTTTGCGTTTTTTTAAAGTCACTTTTTGGTGGAATACGAATGTGATCAGATGTGGAGCTGCACAGCTCCACCAGTTGCATAGTATTGGGGTGGTATTAGATATCCACCTCTATTAGATCAGCGGGGGTGCTGGCTATTGCACACCATCAATCTGGTATTGATGACCGATCCCTTTAAGCCGGCCATACACATTAGGCCAGTCTCACATGTCCAGATAATTCCGGTACCGGAGTTATCCGTGTCCGTGTGTCCGTGAGCTCACGTGGCACATCAGTGTGGCACACGTGCGGCAGCCGTGTGCCGCCTGTGTGCTGACTGAGTACCACACGGACTGTGCAGGAGACAGCGCTACAGTAAGCGCTGTCCCCCCAGCTTGTGGTGCTGAAGCTGCCATTCATTTCTTCTCTCCAGCAGCGTTCGCTGGAGAGAAGGAATGAAAAATCAATGTTTTTTTTAATTTTTTTGGAAAGGATCTTTATTTTAAAGACAAAAAAAATAAAAAAAACATTGATTTTTCATTCCTTCTCTCCAGTGAACTGTCTCCTGCACGGCACATGGACGGTACACGGACAGCATCCATGTGCGGTACGTGTTTTACACGGACCCATTGACTTTAATGGGCCCGTGCGCTCCCACGAACACTGACATGTCTCCGTGTTTTTCAAACGGACACACGGTCCGTGAAAACACGCTGACATGTGCAGAGACACATTGATTTTAATGTGTCTACGTGAGTCAGTGTCTCCGGTACGTGAGAAAACTGTCACCACACGTATCAGAGCCACTGACGTGTGAAACGGGCCTTAGATGACTTTGGATGAACAATGCTTTGAATAATCATTCATCCGACAACCATCTTGACCAGCTCTCCCATACAGAGGAGCGTTCATTCGGATGAATTTGGTGACAGCTTATTGCAGCGCCCCACAGTCCTGGTCGTTGCAGTACTGATGCTCCGCCGCTAAGGGGGGCTATGGTACGTCTGATGGCACTGAAGGAGTTCACCTGACCAGGTATCACAGACACCAATATACTTCACAGTCTGGCCTCCAGGGGGAGCTAAGGGTGCTATGTATTAGGCCACTCCTCACAATCTGGTAAAACTGGGGGTTAGGTAGGAAGTTAGTTAGAAGCTGACTGGGTTAGAACCAGGCAACATCCTGTGGCAGAGGGTGTTGCAGGGGAAGATTCAGGGGGGTCCCTGTCAGGGGTGGGATCCTGACAGAGGCCTACCGAACAGGAAAGAACGTTACGGGACCGCGCCTGCACTTCATCGCGGCGGTACCCCAAGAAAGGACAAGCAGCGAGGTTTATTGTGCTGAGTGAGAAACGAGATCAACACAACAAGGAGAAACACCTGTAGGAGTCGTGCTGTAAGACGAGGCAACATCCTACTGAGGCGCTTAGCCGGTGGCCGGAAACGCCGAGGAAGTATTGAGCTCCAGGCCTTACTTCAAACCTACGGCAAGACAGTCAGTTATAGGCGGGCTGTCTCACTCAAATCACCTAAGAAGACATAGGGGGCAACAGTTGGAGAGGGGCGACACTAGGGTCCCGGAAGAGCTTCGAGCCTACCCGTCATACGGGTGCGTCCTAGCCTTATCATCTGGGGGGACGAAGAAGAACATCAAAATCGAGTTGTGAGGGAACTTCAGAAACAGACACAACAGTTGTGGGGACTATCCCGTAAGCACAGCAGGGGAGGACCACAACACACAAGCGCTAGAAGGTAGGCACAGATTTCCACCTGCAAAGGGAACTCTGGAGGTGCCATCGGACCGGCCGGACTCACGCAGCCCGGATAACCGTATTCCGGACTGAGGATCCTGAAGCCTTCAGTAAAGAGGTAAAGAGACTGCAACCTGGTGTCCTCGTTATTTACTGCGACCTGCACCGCACCACAACCTCACATCACTCTCCACCTTCATTGGACGCTCCTCAGCAGGGTCACGGGCCGGGTCTAGCCACCGTGACAACCCCAGAACTGAGACAGAGAGGCCCGGTACCGGGTACCCCTCGGCCCTGCGGCAGTGGGGGCGCTCCAATTTGGCGTCACGAACAGGATCTACTTAAGCCTGAAGAATCAGGTCATGTGTGCCTTGGAACTGTGATTTATTGTACTTGGACTGTGACTTATTGCAAAGGCTGTGTGTTGCCACTTGCCGCCAAAAGTTCCCGCCAAAAGCCGCCGCCATTGCAGCGCCACAGGGAGCGCAGAGGAAGAAGAAGGGCGTGCCATGGGAGGAGACTACCAAAGCGGTGCCAAAAGCAGCGACCGCCCCCTCCGACTTCTGCTGCGAGATGACGACCTGCCCAGCAGCAGAGGAGAACCGCCCCCTGATTTGCAACGGCGGGAACGAGGTGAAGAGGGAGCTCGACCTCGGAGAAATGGCGGAGTCAGGTGCATGCACGGCTGCCGATCTCAAGACAGCGAAGATGATCAGCGGGTGCCCGAGCAACGGCGAAGTGATCCCGGCTTGCCCTCACCCACCAGAGGCGGACCCGCATCCACCGCAGCTGAAGGATCTGAACTCCTTGGAGCCGCCGGCGGAGGAGCCGAGCCTACCAATCCTGACCACGGAGCCAGCAGGTGCGGAGCCGTGGAGAGCGGAGCCACATCCAGAGGTCTCCTTGGAGGAGCCGCGGTCCGGGCTGCAGCCAATTCCAGTGTCCTTGTCAGCGGAACGGATCGACATCGGTGGAATCACATCAGGCGCAGGTATGGAAGGCGCCCCTACTCCCCCGGCCGATTCTGCTCCCCCGACCGATCCTGCTCTCCTGACCGATCCCGCTCCCGCGACCGCTCCTCACCCTGACAATGACCAGTTCCTTTCAGCGGAGCTGGTGGTGCTAACCCCCGACACGATGGGGAAGCTTGTGCCTCCGCTACCGATCAAGATGGGGGAACCCCTAGATGTGAGCTCAGAGGGGGTGATCTTTCAGTGGGATACCCCCCGGATTGGGCCAGATGGAGCTCGGGAGGAAGGCCTCACCCTTGCTGTGCTCACTTGGGAACAATATAAACAATGCCTGATCCTACATTGGAAAAACCGAAAAGAGACAGAACAAACTGACGCACCAAAAGTGAAACACCCAAAGCCTGCGCACAGCAGGAAAGACGTGGTAAAGCGGGGAACTGTGCTGGCCTTTCACCCAAAGCGGGTTTGGGGCTCCATACAGGAACCGGGACTACCGACTGACGTCTTCGTTACCAGTTGCAACGTGAATACTCCTTTCCGCAACAGATATGGTGACCCACTATTGCAAAGGGGGGATCAGGTGACCTACACCCGCCACCGGAGTGCACAAGGATGATGCGCTCGGAACATCCAACGATGTGGGCCTGAGGGGGTGTCACCTGTTGCCTCGACCATGATTGAACCAGACTTGACAGATCTTGCTACTATCGCCACCGTATGCTTTGTTGCAGCTACCGAGCTTGCAGCCAAGGTTAGCCTTCGAATCCAGACACCGGGTGACCTGACTGCACCCGAGAGACCAACCACCGATACTGACACCGCATCAGCCGGAGACCAGGGACCAAAGCCGCCACGGTCAGGAGATGTCCACTACCGGCTGATGTCTTGCAATTTACTATGAAGCTTTAAAGTGCTTTGCAAACTGTATATAGTTAACTGTCTGTCTTTCTATGTGTTTTCTTGCTGCTACAACCCGTTTAGGGTTAACTCTTAAAGGGATCCCTTAGTTTACCCGGGATCCCTATTTTGCCTTTTTGTTTTTGCTTTTGTTTCTTGTTCATGATTGTTGAAAAGAACTGCTGGATCATGAACACTGCATGATTACAAACTCATTGTAAATAGTTTGCACCTTCTTAAAGGTGCCCTCTACTGGTTTTACAAAGAAAAGGACTCTTTGCGAAGAAACTGTTCCTGGAAACAGTACCGGAGTCCTTGCTGCATACGGACTTGCAGCTTGAGAAGTTGCACTACCTCATAGAGACTTGATCCCCTCTTAAAGGGAATGTTCATCTATAGCACTTAAAGAATGATGATGCTTTAAAAGGAAGTACTAATAATGCTTACATATAAAAGTTATATGTAGTGAGCTAGTTAATTGTGAGAAATGTTTAATGATGTTGCTAGAAGAATGAGGACAGGAAGTGAACCCATATGGGGTTAGTCGGTGAGTCCTCCTAGGAACCATACCGAGATGGCTCAGTGATCTTGAACTGAGAGAAGGTTGATAAGTTCTATACTGTGTATAGTAGCAGAAAGGCAGTAGGCCCGGGCGGAAAGGGGCAGTCCTGCAACAGAACGAGAGGCAATAGGCCTGGGGCAGATAGACAGGCGGTCCTGCAGATGTAAGGATGGAAAATGAAGAAAAAGTTGATTAGCCTTATAGTGTTTTATAAAAAGGTCTTTAGTGGATTCAGTGTGTACGTCCTTAAAGGCAACGTTAAATTATTGTTCAAAAATTTGCACTTAGTAGAATACCCGGTTGGGTGAGAAAAGTTATTTATAGTATGTTATTTAAAGTATTTAACCATGTTTGTAACATTCAAGTGTTCTCACCTCCCATAAAGGGAAGCTCTGTTGAAATTTGCTTATTGTTATTGCATTTCAAAATTGTATGTCTTTTTGCTGACATGTATTGTTGTTTTCTTCCCAGTCCAGGAGTACTGGTTTTACCTGGGGGGGAGTGCAGCGCCCCAGAGTCCTGGTCGTTGCAGTACTGATGCTCCGCCGCTAAGGGAGGCTATGGTACGTCTGATGGCACTGAAGGAGTTCACCTGACCTGGTATCACAGACACCAATATACTTCACAGTCTAGCCTCCAGGGGGAGCTATGGGTGCTATTTATTAGGCCACTCCTCACAATCTGGTAAAACTGGGGGTTAGGTAGGAAGTTAGTCAGAAGCTGACTGGGTTAGAACCAGGCAACATCCTGTGGCAGAGGGTGTTGCAGGGGAAGATTCAGGGGGGTCCCTGTCAGGGGTGGGATCCTGACAGAGGCCTAGCGAACAGGAAAGAACGTTACGGGACCGCGCCTGCACTTCATCGCGGCAGTACCCCAAGAAAGGACAAGCAGCGAGGTTTATTGTGCTGAGTGAGAAACGAGATCAACGCAACAAGGAGAAACACCAGTAGGAGTCGTGCTGTAAGATGAGGCAACATCCTACTGAGGCGCGTAGCCGGTGGCCGGAAACGCCGAGGAAGTATTGAGCTCCAGGCCTTACTTCAAACCTATGGCAGGACAGTCAGTTATAGGCGGGCTGTCTCACTCAAATCACCTAAGAAGACATAGGGGGCAACAGTTGGAGAGGGGCGACACTAGGGTCCCGGAAGAGCTTCGAGCCTACCCGTCATACGGGTACGTCCTAGCCATATCATCTGGGGGGACGAAGAAGAACATCAAAATCGAGTTGTGAGGGAACTTCAGAAACAGACACAACAGTTGTGGGGACTATCCCGTAAGCACAGCAGGGGAGGACCACAACACACAAGCGCTAGAAGGTAGGCACAGATTTCCACCTGCAAAGGGAACTCTGGAGGTGCCATCGGACCGGCCGGACTCACGCAGCCCGGTTAACCGTATTCCGGACTGAGGATCCTGAAGCCTTCAGTAAAGAGGTAAAGAGACTGCAACCTGGTGTCCTCGTTATTTACTGCGACCTGCACCACACCACAACCTCACATCACTCTCCACCTTCATTGGACGCCCCTCAGCAGGGTCACGGGCCAGGTCTAGCCACCGTGACAACCCCAGAACTGAGACAGAGAGGCCCGGTACCGGGTACCCCTCAGCCCTGCGGCAGTGGGGGCGCTCCATTATCTTCTGGAAATCAAAGCAATTGTCAGACCAAAGTTGGTACTTCTATATTTCAATGACCAGTGAGGCCAGTGATCAGAAACAATAAAAGTTGAAGTCCCATATAGGGACTCAGTTCAAAAAAATTGTAAAACAAATCTTGAAAATACTTGAAAAAAAATGAATGAAAAAATATTATACCAATAAATAAGTATATTTAATTAAAAACAAAAATGAACAAAATAAGTACACATATTTGGTATTGCCTCATCTGGAAAAATCTGACCTATAAGGGTATATGCACACGTCAGGATTTCTTGCAGAAATTTCCTGAAGAAAACCGGAAATTTTCTGCAGGAAATCCGCATTTTTTTTTGGCGTTTTTTTTCCCGTTTTTTTCGCATTTTTTTTAGCATTTTGCAAGCGTAATTAGCTTGCAGAATGCTAAAGTTTTCCAAGCGATCTGTAGCATCGCTTGGAAAACTGACTGACAGGTTGGTCACACTTGTCAAACATACTGTTTGACAAGTGTGACCAACTTTTTACTATAGATGCTGCTTATGCAGCATCAATAGTAAAAAGATATCATGTTAAAAATAATAAAAAAAAAAAAAAAAAATGGTTATACTCACCCTCTGCAGACAGCCGATCTCCTCAGCGGCGTCCATTCCTATAGGTAGTGTGGTGCAGGACCTTCGATGACATCGCGGTCATGTGACCGCGACGTCATCGCGGTCACGTGACCGCGACGTCATCGCAGGTCCTTCACCACACCATCTATAGGAACGGAAGCGGCAGCATGCACCGCTGAGAGGCGGGAAGACTCCGGGGGCCATCGAAGGTGAGTATATGACTATTTTTTATTTTAATTCTTTTTTTTTTACCAATTATACGGTGCCCAGTCCGTGGAGGAGAGTCTCCTCTCCTCCACCCTGGGTACCAAACTCACATGATCTGCTTACTTCCCGCATGGTGGGCACAGCCACATGCGGAAAGTAAGCAGATCAATGTATTCCTAGGTGTGCGGAATCCCCGCAATTCCGCAAATTTTATGAAGATGTTGCTTTTTTTTCCGCGATGCGATTTTTTCGCGGAAAAAAATGCAACATTTGCACAAGAAATGCGGAATACACTTAAAATAATGGGAGGCATATGTAAGCGTTTTTTTCGCGTTTTTATCACGTTTTTATAGTGAAAAAACGCAAAAAAACCGCAAAAAATACTGAACGTGTGCACATGGCCTCAAACTGTCACACTAGTTGACTCTTTCAGTGAACACCATAAAAAATAAATAAAAAAAATGACAATCTATGCTTTTTCATTATAAACGCAATAAAAAAGATTAATGTAAATAAAAATTGTATTGCTTTCAGAAAATAGAATAAAAAACTTAAATAAATATAAAAAAATATGTAAATGTGGTATCGCTATAATCGTACTGACCGAAAGAATAAGACTGCCTTATCACTTTTACCACACGGTGAATGGCATCAAACTCCCCCCCCCAAAAAAAAAAAAAAAATTCCTGAATTGCTTGTTACTGTTAATTCTGCCTCCCAAAAATTGGAATAGGTAGAGATTAAAAAATGTTGTATTGCCAAGAATGGTACCAATGAAAACGTCAACCCATCCCGCAACAAACAAGCCATCACATGACTCTGTCAGAAGAAATATAGAAAATGCAAAAAAAAGCGTCTTAGTGTTTGATAGTAGCCAAATTAAATATACTGTATATACATAAATTTGGTATCGCTATAATCGCACCGACCCAAAGAACAAAGTTGTCTAATCACTTATACTGCATGGTGAATGGCGTAAAAAATAAATAGAACCAATTTTTGACCTGCTGTTGATTTGTTCATTATGCCTCCCAAAGATTGCAGTAAGGCTCGGCTCACAATTATACTGCACTGTGTGCTTAGGCTAGTTTCACACTAGCTTTTTGCTCAGCTGTGGAGGGCTGCGGACTTCCTCTGTGAAGCCCCACCCACGGCCGCACCTCTGCTGCTCATCTCCGCCCATGTCCGCATGCACTTTAACATTAGGTACGCAGGTCATGCGGATGTATGCTGATGCCTCCGCATGCGTCGTTTTGACGGTGCGGCGACCCGCGTCAAACGCAGCTGGTTGGAATTTCTTTTATTCTCTGCATCGTCAAAACGACGCACGCGGAGGCATCCGCATACATTCACACGACCTGCGTACCTAATGTTAAAAGATAGGTATGCAGGCCGTATGTGGACGTGGGCGGTGCTGAGTGACGGAGGTGCAGCCGTGGATGGGGTTTCACGGAGGAAGTCCGTAGTCCTCTGCAGCTCAGCAAAACGCTAGTGTCAAACTAGCCTTACTCTGGAGTTTAGGTGTATATCTCTGAAATATGTGATTCAGATGGAGCCCTGATGGAAGTGTAACACCCCAGGTTCCTGGTTGTTACAGTGGCATTGCTTTCCTCATGGGGAGAGTGATGTGACGCTTGGAAGCGATGAAGGATTCCTCTTATCAGGTATTCACAAGCATG
The DNA here is from genome assembly GCF_051348905.1 of Ranitomeya variabilis. Lineage (NCBI taxonomy): Eukaryota > Metazoa > Chordata > Amphibia > Anura > Dendrobatidae > Ranitomeya > Ranitomeya variabilis. Next base: position 384,090,009 of record NC_135235.1, on the reverse strand, counting down.
CAACATGTTCACACTCCAGGCCAGAAGGGGGAGCTCTGATCCAGCTTGTGGATGGCTCCCCTATATACTGTATATATTCTGGTCTGGAGGGAAAGTCAGTCAGTGAAAGGGAAGGGGCCATGCAGATGAGATGATCTGCAGCTCCTGTGAGGAAAGTGAGGGGCCGTGCAGCCATGTGAGATGCTGCAGCTCCTGGAAAGAGAAAGGAAAGCAGAACAGATTGTAGAGAGCGTGAAGGAAAAAAGCACAGGCAAAGTGATGAGCTAGGGGGTTAGCTGGGACTGAGCTGCCGCTATACTGAGCGCATGAAACCGGTAGCCAGAAGACCGAGATTGTGCACTATTCTACATCTCACAGCAGAAACCGGTGGGACAGCTGATTGCAAGTTACCTGTCCACCACACACCTGAAGACACAGTAATTCATAGAGCCTGGGTCGTGATAGAGATGCTGTAAAAAGGCTTGAGTTACCTGTCATACAGGTATTGTCCTAAATAAAAGGGGGACAGAGAAAACATGTGAGGACTTTGTGTGAGGCCTAAGGCAGCAAGGGACTGCACAATAGCGCTAGAAGGAAGGCTTCCGTCTCCACCTGGTAAGGGGGATTCCAGATTCGCTTCCAAACTAGCCGGACCAACGACACCTGTGGTTCTGTACCCTGGACTGTGGCTGCCTTGCATCAGTAAAAAGGTAAAGACACTGCAACCCTGTGTCCTCCGTTTCTTTCTACACCATCTACCACCTGTCCCTACTACACCGGGGGCCCTGAGGACCCAGCTTCACCTTTGGGAAGCCATACCATCTCTGCTACCACAACATCACTCCGGAGAACCCCTTGAACCCCTTTCTGACATCAGACATACTATCCCGTCGAGGTGACTCGGGCCCGTATGACCATCGACGGGATAGTATATGCGATCAGCCGCGCTCACGAGGGGAGCATTTCCGATCGCGGCCGGGTGTCAGCTGAATATCACAGCTGACATCCGGACCGCTCCTGGCACATTAAGCACTGGAACACTGCGATCAAACAAGATCAATGTGATCGCATTGTTTCAAGGGTCTCCTTCAGTCTCCTCCCGGCAGGCCCCCGGATCCAAGATGGCCGCGGGGTCCTTCCAGGTCCTGCAGGAAGGTGGCTTGTCAGCGCCTTCTGAGAGGAGGCGCCGGCAAGCCTCCTGCACTGCCTGTCAGATCGCTAATCTGACACAGTGCTCTTCAAAGTGTTAGATCAGCGATCTGACTTTATATAGTGATGTCCTACCCTGGGACAATGTAAAAAAGTTAAAAAAAAAAAAATTACACTGTAAAAATATTTTTAAAAAATTCCTAAATAAAGAAAAAATATTGTTCCAATAAATACATTTCTTATGTAAATAAAAAGAAAAACAATAAAAGTACACATATTTAGTATTGCTGCATCCGTAATGACCCAACCTATAAAACTGTCCCACTAGTTAACCCCTTCAGTGAACATTGTAAAAAAAAAAAAAAAACAAGGCAAAAAAACAATGCTTTATCGTTATACCGCCGAACAAAAAGTGGAATAACATGCGATAATAAAGACAAAATAAAAATGGTACCGCTGAAAACCACATCTTGTCCTGCAAAAAACGAGCAGCCATACAGCGTCATCAACAAAAAAATGAAAAAGTCATAGCAATCAGAATAAAACGATGCAAAAATGATTATTTTTTTTATATAAAATAGTTTTTATTGTATAAAAGCGCCAAAACATAAAAAAAATATAAATGAGGTATTGCTGTAATCGTACAGTCCCGAAGAATAAAACTGCCTTATCAATTTTACCAAATGCTGAACGGTATAAACGCCCCCCAAAAGAAATTCATGAATTGCTGTTTTTTGTTCATTCTGCCTAACAAAAATCGGAATAAAAGCGATCAAAAAATGTCATGTGCCTGAAAATAGTATCAATAAAAATGCCAACTTGTCCCACAAAAAACAAGACCTCACATGACTCTGTGGACCAAAATATGGAAAAATTATTGCTGTCAAAATGTGGTGACGCAAAATCTGTTTTTTGCAATAAAAAGAATCTTTTAGTATGTGACAGCTGTCAAACAAAAACCCGCTATAAAAGCCTACTATAAATAGTAAATCAACCCCCCTATCACCCTTAGTTAGGGAAAAATAATAAAATAAAAATATTTATTTCCATTTTCCCATTAGGGTTAGGGTTGGGGTTAAAGTTAGGGTTAGGGTTGGGGCTAAAGTTAGGGTTGGGGTAAAGGTAGGGTTAGGGTTGGGGCTAAAGTTAGGGTTGGGGCTAAAGTTAGGGTTGGGGCTAAAGTTAGGGTTAGGGCTAAAGTTAGGGTTAGGGTTGGGGCTAAAGTTAGCGTTAGGGTTGGGGCTAGAGTTGGGGTTAGGGTTTGGATTACATTTATGGTTGGGTTAGGGGTATGTCAGGGTTAGGGTTGTGGTTAGGGTTAAGGTTAGGGTTTGGATTAGGGTTAGGGGTGTGTTGGGGTTGGGGGTGTGTTAGGGTTGGGATTAGGGTTAGGGGTGTGTTCGGGTTAGGGGTTTGGTTAGGGTTATGGTTAGGGTTGGGATTAGGGTTAGTGGTGTGTTGGGGTTAGGGGTGTGTTGGGGTTAAGGGTGTGGTTAGGGTTTGGATTAGAGTTAGAATTGGGGGGTTTCCACCGTTTAGTCACATCAGGGGCTCAGCAAACGCAACATAACGTCCGATCTCAATTCCATCCAATTTTGCGTTGAAAAAGGAAAACGATGCTCCTTCCCTTCTGAGCTCTGCCATGCACCCAAACAGTGGTTTACCCCCACATATGGGGTATCAGCATACTCAGGACAAAATGCACTACTTTTTGAGTCCAAATTCTCCTGTTACCCTTGGGAAAATACAAAACTGGGGGCCAAAAGATCATTTTTGTGGAAAAAAAAAGGATTTTTTATTTTCACGGCTCTGTGTAATAAACTTTAGTGAAACAACTGGGGGTTCAAAGTGCACACCACACATCTAGATAAGTTCCTTAAGTGGTCTAGTTTCCAAAATGGGGTCACTTGTGGGCGGGTTTCCACTGTTTAGGCACATCAGGGGCTCTCCAAACGCGACGTGGCATCTGATCTCAATTCCAGCCAATTCTGTGTTGAAAAAGTCAAATGGTGCTCCATCCCTTCTGAGCTCCGCTATGTGCCCAAACAGTGGTTTACCCCCACATATGGGGTATCAGCATACTCAGGACAAATTGCACAACTTTTGGGGTCCAATTTCTCCTGTTACCCTTGGGAAAATAAAAAATTGAGGAAAAAAATATGATTTTTTATTTTTACCGCTCTGCATTATAAACTTCTGTGAAGCTCTTGGGGGTTCAAAGTTCTCATCACACATCTAGATAAGTTCCTTAGGGAGTCTACTTTCCTAAATGGTGTCACTTGTGGGGAGTTTCCACCGTTTAAGCACTGTTTAGGCACATCGGGACCTCTTCAAACGCGACATGGCGTCCTATCTCAATTCCAGCCAATTTTGCATTGAAAAGTCAAATGGCGCTCCTTCCCTTCTGAGGTCTGCCATGCACCCAAACACTGGTTTACCCCCACATATGGGGTATCGACATACTCATATTTTACCCTTGGTAAAATAAAACAAATTGGATCTGAAGTAATTTTTTTGTGAAAAAAAGTTAAATGTTCATTTTTTTAAAACATTCCAAAAATTCCTGTGAAGCACCTGAAGGGTTAATAAACTTCTTAAATGTGGTTTTGAGCACCTTGAGGGGTGCAGTTTTTAGAATGGTGTAACTTTTTTGTATTTTCTATCATATAGACCCCTCAAAGTGACTTCAAATGTGATGTGGTCCCTAAAAAAAATGGTGTTGTAAAAATGAGAAATCACTGGTCAACTTTTAGCCCTTATAACTCCCTAACAAAAAAAAAATTTGGTTCCAAAATTGTGCTGATGTAAAGCAGACTTGTGGGAAATGTTATTTTATGTAACATGTATTTAAATGTATTGTATGTAACATGTCTCTGTGATTTAAGGGCATGAAAATTGAAAGTTGGAAAAATGCAAAATTTTCGCCAAATTTCCGTTTTTTTCACATATAAACGCAAGTAGTATCAACATTTTTTTACCACTATCATGAAGTACAATATGTCACGAGTAGTGTTGAGCATTCCGATACCGCAAGCATCGGGTATCGGGCGATATTCGCGGTATCGGAATTCCAATACCGAGTTCCGATACTTTCAGTGTATCGGAAAACGGAATCGGAAATTCACATCATGCAAACTCCCGGTTTTTTATGAATCAGCCAATAAGGAATGATTTGAAGTGTGGGCACATCCTGTTCTGCATGGTGGGCATGTAACTACTGGCATGGCTGTGATTGGCTGCTGAAATGATGTCACGACGCCCTTTAAAAGTCGCCGCCGCCATTTTGTGCACACTCTGCTGTGAATTCAGTTAGTGACAGGACGCTGTGTTCTGACTGAGGCCCAGTTTAGAGATTGCGATTTGCTTAATTTTGCTTAATCCAGGCTAAATTAGCAACCGCTTTGTGTTCACCTTGCTTTTGCCTTGCAGCGCTGTTTTCACAGCTGTCTGCAAGGTCTCTCTGTGTGTGTGTGTGTGTGTGTGTGTGTGTGTGTGTGTGTGTGTGTGTGTGTGTATGTGTGTGTGAGTGCAGCTCACTCTGCTGTCTGTCCATAGCCACAGCTGGTTGTGTTCAGCTCAGGGTGCTTCACTGCCTCATACTGCTAAATCCTTTTTTTTTTTTTTTAAATTAGTGCAGCCTGCTGCACATTTTTTCAAATATATCCTATATTAGTGGCTTTCCATCTGTATCCTGCTAGATTGTGGAAAATCACTATATAGGATTAGATAGAGGAGCTTTGTTTGGCCTTGCAGCGCCGTTCGCGGCTGTCTGCACGGTCTGTGTGGGTGCAGCTCACTCTGCTGTCTGTCCATAGCCACAGCCTGTTGTGTTCAGCTCAGGGTGCTTTAATGCCTCATACTGCTAAATCCTTTTTTTTTTTAATTTAGTGCAGCCTGCTGCACATTTTCTCAAATATATCCTGTATTAGTGGCTTTCCATCTGTATCCTGCTAGATTGTGGAAAATCACTATATAGGATTAGATAGAGGAGCTTTGTTTGGCCTTGCAGCGCCGTTCGCGGCTGTCTGCACGGTCTGTGTGGGTGCAGCTAACTCTGTTGTCTGTCCATAGCCACAGCCGGTTGTGTTCAGCTCAGGGTGCTTCACTGCCTCATACTGCTAAATCCTTTTTTTTTTAATTTAGTGCAGCCTGCTGCACATTTTCTCAAATATATCCTATATTAGTGGCTTTCCATCTGTATCCTGCTAGATTGTGGAAAATCACTATATAGGATTAGATAAAGGAGCTTTGTTTGGCCTTGCAGCACCATTCGCGGCTGTCTGCACGGTCTGTGTGTGAGTACTGCACTCACTCTGTAGTGTCTGTTCTGCGAAATATACCCAAAGTTCACCAAACACTCTACTTTACTGTTGTGTAGGCCACATAAGCTCATAATAAAGTCTAGTCCACACTCCATAAAATAAGTGTTTCTTATACCTGTTAGCAGCTGTTCAGGAATAAGCACACTAAGTCGTTAGTACTTTTCTGCCTATCTTAACCACTCAGTCAGGATGAAGAAGGCAGGGAGTAAGGCACGTGGGCGTGGAGCAGGGAGAGGACGTGGGGATTCTGCGCCAGCTGCGGGCACCGGTGACTCATCATCCCCCAGTTTCAGCAGGGAGCAGACCTTCATGCGCAGCTTTGTCGGAGCTCGCTGTACCCCGCTGCTGCGGGACGAACAAATTGAAGCCGTTGTCGGATGGATGGCAGCTAACGCATCGACTTCAATTAGTGCCACATCCTCTCAGGCACAGAGCACTGAAGAGCAACCATCTGTCTCTTCACCACCTGCCAAATTGCCCAGGCAGTCAGAGAGCCCAGGACAGGAGCCATCTCTACTTCTGTGCTCTGAATCTCTTGGCTTGGAAACAGGGGGCCAGCCAAGCAGCATTAGAGAATCAGAAGAAGAGGCTGTATGCAGTGATGCCCAACAGCTTTGTCTCTCTGAATCAGAAGAGGCAGGTGGGACAGTGCCTCCGGTTACAACTTCTCAGTACGCATCAGATGATGGGACTCAGGTGCCAGTTTCTGGTGCGTACTGTGCTGCCGAGACTACCCAGGAGAAGCAGTTGGAGGCAGAGGGTAGCGTAGATGATGAGGTCCTCGACCCATCATGGTGTGAGGAACAGGAAGGTGGTGGGAGCAACTCTGAGGAAGAGATTCCCCGAACGGCTGGGAGAGGGAGGGGGAAGACTGCAGCGCCTGGAGCCTCCACTTCGGCACCCGTTAGGAGCTAAATGCAAGCTGTGTAGTCAGAAAATCAAACGAGGTAGAAATGTCAGCAACCTCAATACCTCAAACATGTGGAAACATGTGCGGACCAAGCACGCGGTGGAGTTACAAAAACACACTGAAGACCTAGGCCAACCTACAGCGGCACCTACCACCTCTTCAGCTCGTGATGTTGCCTCTTCCTCCAGCTCACACACTGCTGGTTCGGCTTCCTCACAGGATCGCCATGGAAGAACCTCTGGCACTGTTGTCCAGAGACCCAGTGTAATTCCACCCACAGCACCACGCTCCCAGTCATCCTCACACTCCCTGCCCAGTCTACAGCCATCAGTAGCACAGGTATGGGAGAAAAGGCGGCCATTCTCGGCAAACCACCCATGAGCACAGGCTCTGAATGCAGGCATTGCCAAACTTCTGTCACTGGAAATGCTCTCATTCATGCTGGTGGAGACTGTTGTGAATTCTGCTTTTGGGCTCCCTCCGGTGGTTGTAGGTGGTAATGCAGTTGCCCCTGAGTTGCAGTCCTGGTCAGGTGTATCTGCTGATTGCAGTTCTGACTGGGGTATTTAGGCGTGCAGGATTCATTAGTCCTTGCCAGTTGTCCATGGTTGTTGGGAGGTTTTGGTCCTGGTTTGGTTCCTTCTGCCTTCTGCCAAATCAGCAAAGATAAGTGTCTGGTTTTGTTTCTGTGGCACACATGCTGTGTGCTTAATAATTCTGTGCTATTCAGTGTTTTTTGTCCAGCTTAGATTGTGTCAGTATTTTCTCAGTCTTGTTGGATTCTCTGGAGTGGCAGATATACATTCCATGTCTTTAGTTAGATTGTGGAACTTTTTGTATTATCTGCTGTGGATATTTTTGGAAGGGTGTTAATACTGACTGCTTAGTATTCTGTCCTATCTTTCCCTATTTAGCTAGAGTGGCCTCTTTTGCTGAATCCTGTTTTCTGCCTGCGTGTGTCTTTCCTCTCCTACTCACAGTCAATATTCGTGGGGGGCTGCCTATCCTTTGGGGTTCTGCTCTGAGGCAAGGTAGTATTCCTATTTCTATCTATAGGGGTATTTAGTCCTCCGGCTGGGTGTCTAGGGTTTGTTAGGCACACCCCACGGCTACTTCTAGTTGCGGTGTTAGTTCAGGTTTTGCGATCAGTACAGTTTCCACCTACTCCAGAGAAAGTTCATGCGGCTCCAAAGTCACCGGATCATAACAGGAGACGGACAGCTTCCGTAACTTGATGGCATTGGCAGTCCCACAATACAATGTGCCCAGCCGCTTTTATTTCAGCAGGAAAGCCGTCCCTGCCCTGCAAAAGCATGTGGAGGCAAACATCAAACATGCGCTACTAAACGCCGTTAGTAGCAAGGTCCACCTCACCACCGATGCGTGGACCAGTCACCATGGACAGGGACGATACCTTTCCCTCACTGCCCATTGGGTCAATGTTGTGGAGCCGGGTACAGACATGGCGAGTGGCGCTGTACGTGTACTGCCAACGCCAAGGATTGCAGGAATCCAGTCTGTGCACATTGACTTCTCCTCATACTCCAGTTCCTCAGAATCATCGCTGCAGGAGCCGTCACGGTCTACCTCCACCTTGACCCGTGAACGCTTACCTGTAACAACCGATATGAGCACAGCTGTGGCCAAACGTCAACAGGCCGTACTTAAATTAATTTCTTTGGGGAATCGAAGCCACACAGCGCAGGAGCTCTGGAATGCCATCAATTCTGAGAGCGACAAGTGGTTTGCGCCAGCAAATCTCCAGACAGGCATGGTAGTGTGTGACAATGGTCGAAATCTGGTGGCAGCTCTGGCCCTTGGCAACCTCACTCACATCCCATGTCTGGCACATGTGCTCAATTTGGTTGTGCAGCGTTTTCTGAGGGACTATCCTGATCTTGATGCACTGCTGCACAAGGTCCGCCTTGAGTGTGCTCACTTGCGGCGTTCCAGCATGGCCAGATCACGCATTGCAAGTCTGCAGCGCCGATTCCGTCTTCCGGAACATCGCATCATATGTGACCTCCCCACTCGGTGGAATTCCACGTTACATATGTTGGAGCGGTTGTGTGAGCAGCAGCCAGCAGTAATGGAGTACCAGCTACATCAGGCGCAAAAAAGTCGCAGTGTGCGCCATTCAGACTTCACAACCACTGAGTGGGCCACTATGAAGGACATCTGCCAGGTTTTGCGGGCCTTTGATGAATCCACGCGGATGGCGAGTGCAGATGATGCGCTAGTCAGCATGACTGTCCCCCTTATCTGCCTGCTTGAAAGAACAAGCGCTAAGGGATGAGGTGGTGGAAGAGGTTAAGGATGAGGAGTTACCAATTCCATCAGCTTCTGGACAGTCTGCGCGACGTGGTTCCTCACAAAGGAATAGGCAGGGGACGTTTTGTGAGGAGGATGAGGAGGAGTCAATGGAGGAGGAAGACATCTTTCCAGAGGAGGGAGTTACACAAATCTCCAGTAGTCAGTATGTAGAGCGAGGGTGGGGTGATGCAGAGCAGGCAGACATCACGCCTCAAGCAGGGGGCAGCGTTTCTTGGCCAGTTGGCAGTCTGCAGCACATGGTTGATTTCATGCTGCAGTGCCTGAGAAACGACCGCCGCATCGCCCACATTCTTACCACGGCTGATTATTGGGTGTACACCCTCCTCGACCTGCGCTACAGGGACAATTTGCAAACCCTCATACCACCGTTGCATCGGGAGCGTAAAATGCGGCTGTACCAAGACACACTGGTGCAGTCCATCATCTTCTCCAACCCAATCAAGATAAGTGCTGCACCTGCTACTGCTTTGCAAAGCAGCTCTGTGCGTAGAGGCAGTGGAGGAATCTCTGCACAAAGAGGTAGCAGAAGCAGTGGCCCAGCACAAGCCAAGACCAGTCTGTTCCAACAGTGGCAAAGTTTTGTGTGCCCGCCACAAATGTCTACACCATCACTGACGGTGACGGATCCAGTCAGCAGGAGGCCACGTTTCCGTCAGATGGTGACAGGCTACATGTCTTGCACTCTCAGCGTACTCCCAGACGGCTCTTCCCCCTTCAAGTTTTGGGTCTCTAAGCTGGATACATGGCCAGAGCTTAGCCAGTATGCGTTGGAGGTGCTAGCTTGCCCTGCTGCCAGTGTATTATCGGAACGCGTCTTTAGTGCTGCAGGTGGTGTACTAACAGACCGTCGCATGCGACTATCATCCGATAACGTTGACCGGCTTACTTTTTTGAAAATGAACAAGGCCTGGATCTCACAGGAATTTGCCACTCCTTTTACCGATTAAATAATTGGTTGCCAACAGTATCCAGGTCTCCAGCTGTGTTCATGTTTCAACCACCTGAACTTTAATCCCTGGGCTCCAACACCGCCAGTTGCTGCCCAGAAGTGCCGGCTGCACAGACAACACATGACCCAGTGTTATTGGGTTTCAGTAACGTCCGCTGATCTCCTGCTGTGTATCCGGCAACGTGTCCAGCGACCGCCATGCTGGCACTACAACAGCAATTAAAGGGAACCTTTCCCCCCACCCAGGCATCTGTAACTGAAAGAGCCACCTTGTGTAGCACAAATGCTGCACAAGGAACAGGTGGCTCCTTTAGTTCTGCTTCTTGCACACGCTGCACTTAACACTTATAAAATATGTGTCCCCTCATACCATTAAACCGTCCCGTAGGTAGGACTTTCCTTTGCTATGAGACGTAGCACAGCTGGCATTCATACCCCCATGGTGCCGAGCGCCGCCTCCTCAGCGTTGTTTGCATCTGTCCCGGAGCCAGCGCTGTTATGTTTAACCTTGGGCATGCACAGTTAGCGCTGCCCGTCTTCTAACATCATTTGGTGTCATGGTAACTGTGCCTGTGCGGCCGCACCGCCCGAGAAACCGCCTCGCAGTGTCTTCTGATTTAGTCTCACTGCAGGGCTGGGATTCCTGGGCATGCACAGTGCATATCTTCGCCTCTCCCTCTTCCCCCTCCGCCTTCTACAGACAGTGTGGTGTCAGCTGATCCCAATTCACATGCCACGGCCGTGACGCCGCACACTCTGAAGAAGGCGGATGGAGAGTAGTGAGAGGCGAAGATATGCACTGCGCATGCCCAGGAATCCCAGCCCTGCAGTGGGACTAAATCTGAAGACACTGTGAGGCGGTTTCTCAGGCGGTGCGGCCGCACAGGCACAGTTACCATGACTATAACAAGCCAACAAGCAAGATGTATCAAGTCAGAATACTTCAAGACAATCTCTAGTAGAAGGTATATATAGCCAAGAGAATACCTTATAAAGTAAATTAAAACATAACCTTTAATACTACTAATGTAAAAACATTTTTATGGACAGTAAACGTGAACGTGATAAAGTGCAAACAGTGCATGAATATCAGTGCTCATTAAAAAAATGGTTTTGTCTCACCAAATTAGTTGTTTGTTCCTGGCAGGAGCCTATTGATGCTTGAGGGGGGAGGGGGAAATGATCACTGTACTACCCCAGTCGTGCCCCTGTATTGCTCCTGCCCTGACAAGGGCAGTACCCAAGTAAGGCTAGATACTTGTACCCACCACAAAAAAGATTAGACTTCCCTACGCGTTTCCTCTCAGATCAGGGAGATTCATCAGGGGAATATATGAATATAAAGAATTGTGGAATATTCTACTCAGAAAAAGTGCCCCTCCATCGGGAGGTGACTACTATGTGTCCGATGCACCCGGTTTTAGGTATGGACTAATGGTAGGGTAATGCTGCACAAGGAAAAGGTGCCTCTTTTCGTTGTGCTCCTTGCACACGCTGAACCTAACACTTATGAAATGTGTCCCCTCACACCGTTAAAACGTCCCGTAGGTGGTACTTTCCTTTGTAATGTGACGCAGCACAGCCGTCATTCCTACCCCCTTGGCGCCATTCGCCGCCTCCTCAGCGTTGTTTGCGCTGCCCGTCTTCTGATATCATTTGGTGTCAGGCAGGCTGCGCCTGTGCAGCCGCGCTGCCCGAGATCCCACCTCGCAGTGTCTTCTGATTTAATCACACTGCGGACCTGGGATCCATGGGCATGCGCAGTGCATATCTTCACCTCAGGCTCTCACTCATCTCCCTCCGCCTTCTTCAGACTGTGCGCCGTCAGCTGATCCCTAATAGCATGCCACAGCCGTGACGCCGCACAGTCTGAAGAAGCCGGAGGGAGGGGAGTGAGAGGTGAGGATATGCACTGCGCATGCCCATGGATCCCAGGCCCGCAATGGGATTACATTAGACGACACTGCGAGGCGGGATCTCGGGCACAGGCGCAGCCAGCCTGACACCAAATTATGTCAGAAGACGGGCAGCGTTAAGTGCGCCTGGCCAAGGGATGACATTACAGCGCAGGCTCCGTGACAGAATCAAACAACGCTGAGGAGGTGGCGCACGGCGCCAAGGGGGTAGGAATGACGGCTGTGCTGCGTCACATTACAAAGGAAAGTCCCACCTCCGGTACGGTTTTACGGTGTGAGGGGACACATTTCATAAGTGTCTAGTTCAGCGTTTGCAAGGAGCATAATTAAAAGAGCCACCTTTTACTTTTGCAGCACTAGTGCTGTACAAGATGGCTCTTTCAGCAGCAAACGCCTGGGGGGGGGGGGGGTTAAAGGTTCCCTTTCAACTTGCTCCAGTGCAGGCTTCGGCCTACACTCTGCTCCTCCTGCTGACCCTGGGCTCTAACACCTCCAGTTGGTGCCCGGAAGTGCTGGCTGCACAGAGAAAAACACCCGTCAATGTGTCAGTGGGGTTCAGTAACGCCAGCTGTTCCCCTGCTGTGTAGCCGACAACGTGTCCTGCAAACGCCACGCAGACACAACAGTTATTAAACTGCCTCCAGTGCAGGCTTCAGCCTACACTCTGCTCCTCCTGCTGACCCTGGGCTCTAACACCGCCAGTTGGTGCTCGGAAGTGCTAGCTGCACAGGGAAAAACACCTGTCAATGTGTCAGTGGGGTTCAGTAACGCCAGCTGTGCCCCTGCTCTTTAGCCGGCATCGTGTCCTGCAAACGCCACGCAGACACAACAACTGAAATTGAAGGGAACCTGTCCCCCCCCCAGGCGTTTGTATGTATAACAGCCACCTTGTACAGCAGTAATGCTGCTTTTGTACAAGGTGGCTTTCAGTTTTACTCCTTGCACACGCTGAACTAAACACTTATAAATAATATGTTTCCCCTGATAAAGTTCAACCGTCCCGGAGATGTGACTTTCCTTCGTAATGACACACAGCAACCCCCTAGCCAGCGTGCGCCACCTCCTTAGCGTTGTTTGAATCTGTCCCGGAGCCTGCGCTGTAATGTTATCCCTTGGCCATCCGCAGTTAGCGCTGCCCGTCTTCTGACATCACTTGTAGTCAGGCTGGCTGCGCCTGTGTGGACGCGCTGCCCAAGATCACACGCCTCAGTGTCTTATTTGTTCTCACTGTGGTGCTGGGATTCATGGGAATGCGCTGTGCATATCTTCGCCTCTCACTCATCTCCTTCCGCCTTCTTCAGACTGTGCGGCTTCACGGCCGTGGCATGAGATAAGGGGTCAGCTGACGCGGCACAGTCTGAAGCAGGAGTAAGGACATGAGTGACAGGCGCCGATATTTACTGCACAAGGCCATGAATCCCAGCCCCGCAGTGTAAGTGTTGAGGGAGGATTTAAAGTGATCCTTCACGGTTAACCCAGTGATTTCCAAATTAATATATAAGGTGTTGCCGGCAACTGAAAATGACCAGACGGAGACGTGTGTCTCTGTATGGGGGATCGAGCAGATCTCTAGCCCCCGTTTATTCTGCATGACTTTATCATAGTCATAGAAATTACACTTCAACCAATCAGCATAAGAACACGCTCACGGTTCTTAGCCTATAAGAATGCAGGAACAATCTGTGCGTCAAAGTTTTGTAGAACAATACACCCTCAGTCTCATGTTCTACCGAGGTTGCAACAATCAAGGTCTCATCAAAATCTCATAACAGCTGTAACCTTTAGCCTACTAACAAAATTTATATCAAAACAACAAAATGGAGTCGAAAAGCACAAAATGGAGATTCTTTCTTAATTTCTTCCTTCACATAAGTAAATCAGGAGACACTGCGGGGCTGGGATTCATGGCCTTGCGCAGTAACAGCACATGTCCAAGGGATAACACAACATCGCAGACGACGGAACACAAAAAAGCAACACTCAGGAGGCAGCGCCCAGCACCAAGGTGGTAATTTTCACAGCTGTGCTGCGTCTCATTAAGATGGAAAGTCCCGCCTCCAAGACAGTTTGACTGTATAAGGGGCTACATTTTATACGTGTTTCATTCAGCGTGTGCAATGTCATGATTCTCAATGGCGAGAGAACATAGCCCAGCATATATGAGAACTAGCTCTTGGAAGATGGAAACTATACTGACCATGAACTAAACCTGCCGCACAACTAGAAGTAGCCGGGTAGCATGCCTACGTTTTTTAACCCTAGATGCCCAGCGCCAGCCGGAGAACTACCTAATCCTAGCAGAGGAAAAGACAGTCCTGGCTCACCTCTAGAGAAATTTTCCCAAAAGGCAGACAGAGGCCCCCACATATATTGGCGGTGATTATAGATGAAATGACAAACGTAGTATGAAAATAGGTTTAGCAAAATCGAGGTCCGCTTTCTAGATAGCAGGAAGACAGAAAGGACACTTTCATGGTCAGCAGAAAACCCTATCAAAACACCATCCAGAAATTCCTTTAAGACTCTAGCATTAACTCATAACACCAGAGTGGCAATTTCCGATCACTAGAGCTTTCCAGACACAGTAACGAAACAGCAGCTGTGAACAGGAACAAAATGCAAAAACACACAAGGACAAAAGTCCAACTTAGCTGGGAGTTGTCTAGTAGCAGGAACAAGCACAGAAGGCTTCTGATTACATTGTTGACCGGCAAGAAACTGACAGAGGAGCAAGGTTATATAGCGACTCCCACATCCTGATAGGAGCAGGTGAACAGAGGGGATGATGCACACAAGTTCAATTCCACAAGTGGCCACCGGGGGAGTCCAGAATCCAATTTCACAACAGTACCCCCCCCTCAAGGAGGGGGCACCGAACCCTCACCAGAACCACCAGGGCGATCAGGATGAGCCCTATGAAAGGCACGGACAAGATCGGAGGCATGAACATCAGAGGCAGTGACCCAAGAATTATCCTCCTGACCGTATCCCTTCCATTTGACCAGATACTGGAGTCTCCGTCTGGAAACACGAGAGTCTAAGATCTTTTCCACAACGTACTCCAACTCACCCTCAACCAACACCGGAGCAGGAGGCTCAACGGAAGGCACAACCGGTACCTCATACCTGCGCAACAATGACCGATGAAAAACATTATGAATAGAAAAGGATGCAGGGAGGTCCAAACGGAAGGACACAGGGTTAAGAATCTCCAATATCTTGTACGGGCCGATGAACCGAGGCTTAAACTTAGGAGAAGAAACCCTCATAGGGACAAAACGAGAAGACAACCACACCAAGTCCCCAACACAAAGCCGAGGACCAACACGACGACGGCGGTTGGCAAAAAGCTGAGTCTTCTCCTGGGACAACTTCAAATTGTCCACCACCTGCCCCCAAATCTGATGCAACCTCTCCACCACAGCATCCACTCCAGGACAATCCGAAGATTCCACTTGACCGGAGGAAAATCGAGGATGAAACCCCAAATTACAGAAAAACGGGGACACCAAGGTGGCAGAGCTGGCCCGATTATTGAGGGCGAACTCCGCCAAAGGCAAAAAAGCAACCCAATCATCCTGATCCGCAGACACAAAACACCTCAAATATGTCTCCAAGGTCTGATTAGTCCGCTCGGTCTGGCCATTAGTCTGAGGATGGAAAGCAGACGAAAAAGACAAATCTATGCCCATCCTAGCACAGAATGCCCGCCAAAATCTAGACACGAATTGGGTCCCTCTGTCAGAAACGATATTCTCAGGAATACCATGCAAACGAACAACATTTTGAAAAAACAGAGGAACCAACTCGGAAGAAGAAGGCAACTTAGGCAAGGGAACCAGATGGACCATCTTAGAGAAACGGTCACACACCACCCAGATGACAGACATCTTCTGAGAAACAGGCAGATCCGAAATAAAATCCATCGAGATGTGCGTCCAAGGCCTCTTCGGGATAGGCAAGGGCAACAACAATCCACTAGCCCGAGAACAACAAGGCTTGGCCCGAGCACAAACGTCACAAGACTGCACAAAGCCTCGCACATCTCGTGACAGGGAAGGCCACCAGAAGGACCTTGCCACCAAATCCCTGGTACCAAAGATTCCAGGATGACCTGCCAACGCAGAAGAATGAACCTCAGAGATGACTCTACTGGTCCAATCATCAGGAACAAACAGTCTACCAGGTGGGCAACGATCAGGTCTATCCGCCTGAAACTCCTGCAAGGCCCGCCGCAGGTCTGGAGAAACGGCAGACAATATCACTCCATCTTTAAGGATACCTGTGGGCTCAGAATTACCAGGGGAGTCAGGCTCAAAACTCCTAGAAAGGGCATCCGCCTTAACATTCTTAGAACCCGGTAGGTACGACACCACAAAATTAAACCGAGAGAAAAACAACGACCAGCGCGCCTGTCTAGGATTCAGGCGCCTGGCAGACTCAAGGTAAATTAAATTTTTGTGGTCAGTCAATACCACCACCTGATGTCTGGCCCCCTCAAGCCAGTGACGCCACTCCTCAAAAGCCCACTTCATGGCCAAAAGCTCCCGATTCCCAATATCATAATTCCGCTCGGCGGGCGAAAATTTACGGGAAAAAAAAGCACAAGGTCTCATCACGGAGCAGTCGGAACTTCTCTGCGACAACACCGCCCCAGCTCCGATTTCAGAAGCGTCGACCTCAACCTGAAAAGGAAGAGCAACATCAGGCTGACGCAACACTGGGGCGGAAGAAAAGCGGCGCTTGAGCTCCCGAAAGGCCTCCACAGCATCAGGGGACCAATCAGCAACATCAGCACCCTTCTTAGTCAAATCAGTCAATGGTTTTACAACATCAGAAAAACCAGCAATAAATCGACGATAAAAGTTAGCAAAGCCCAAAAATTTCTGAAGACTCTTAAGAGAAGAGGGTTGCGTCCAATCACCAATAGCCTGAACCTTGACAGGATCCATCTCGATGGAAGAGGGGGAAAAAATGTATCCCAAGAAAGAAATCTTTTGAACCCCAAAAACACACTTAGAACCCTTCACACACAAGGAATTAGACCGCAAAACCTGAAAAACCCTCCTGACCTGCTGGACATGAGAGTCCCAGTCATCCGAAAAAATCAGAATATCATCCAGATACACAATCATAAATTTATCCAAATAATCGCGGAAAATGTCATGCATAAAGGACTGGAAGACTGAAGGGGCATTTGAAAGACCAAAAGGCATCACCAAATACTCAAAATGGCCCTCGGGCGTATTAAATGCGGTTTTCCACTCATCCCCCTGCTTGATTCGCACCAAATTATACGCCCCACGGAGATCAATCTTAGAGAACCACTTGGCCCCCTTTATACGAGCAAACAAATCAGTAAGCAGTGGTAACGGATATTGATATTTAACCGTGATTTTATTCAAAAGTCGATAATCAATACACGGCCTCAAAGAGCCGTCTTTCTTAGACACAAAGAAAAAACCGGCTCCTAAGGGAGATGACGAAGGACGAATATGTCCCTTTTCCAAGGACTCCTTTATATATTCTCGCATAGCAGCGTGTTCAGGCACAGACAGATTAAATAAACGACCCTTAGGGTATTTACTACCCGGAATCAAGTCTATGGCACAATCGCACTCCCGGTGCGGAGGTAGTGAACCAACCTTGGGTTCTTCAAAAACGTCACGAAAGTCAGACAAGAATTCAGGAATCTCAGAGGGAATAGATGATGAAATGGAAACCAAAGGTACGTCCCCATGAGTTCCTTTACATCCCCAGCTTAACACAGACATAGCTCTCCAGTCGAGGACTGGGTTATGAGATTGCAGCCATGGCAATCCCAGCACCAAAACATCATGTAGATTATACAGCACCAGAAAGCGAATAACCTCCTGGTGATCCGGATTAACACGCATAGTCACTTGTGTCCAGTATTGTGGTTTATTACTAGCCAATGGGGTGGAGTCAATCCCTTTCAGAGGTATCGGAGCCTCCAGTGGCTCCAAATCATACCCACAGCGTTTGGCAAAGGACCAATCCATAAGACTCAAAGCAGTGCCAGAGTCGACATAGGCGTCCGCGGTAATAGATGACAAAGAACAAATCAGGGTCACAGATAGAATAAACTTAGACTGTAAAGTGCTAATTGAAACAGACTTGTCAGGCTTCTTAGTACGCTTAAAGCATGCTGATATAACATGAGTTGAATCACCACAATAGAAGCACAACCCATTTTTTCGTCTAAAATTCTGCCGCTCGCTTCTGGACAGAATTCTATCACATTGCATATTTTCTGGCGTTTTCTCAGTAGACACCGCCAAATGGTGCACAGGTTTGCGCTCCCGCAGACGCCTATCGATCTGAATAGCCATCGTCATGGACTCATTCAGACTCGCAGGCACAGGGAACCCCACCATAACATCCTTAATGGCATCAGAGAGACCTTCTCTGAAAATCGCCGCCAGGGCGCACTCATTCCACTGAGTAAGCACAGACCATTTGCGGAATTTTTGGCAGTATATTTCAGCTTCATCTTGCCCCTGAGACAAGGACATCAAGGCCTTTTCCGCCTGAAGCTCTAAATGAGGTTCCTCATAAAGCAACCCCAAGGCCAGAAAAAACGCATCCACATTGAGCAACGCAGGATCCCCTGGTGCCAATGCAAAAGCCCAGTCTTGAGGGTCGCCCCGGAGCAAGGAAATTACAATCCTGACCTGCTGTGCAGGGTCTCCGGCAGAGCGAGACTTCAGGGACAAAAACAATTTGCAATTATTTTTAAAATTTTGAAAGTGAGATCTATTCCCCGAGAAGAATTCAGGCAAAGGAATTCTAGGCTCAGACACAGGTGCATGAACAACAAAATCTTGCAAATTTTGTACCTTTGTGGCGAGATTATTCAAACCTGTAGCTACACTCTGAAGATCCATTTGAAACAGGTGAACACAGAGCCATTCAAGGATTAGAAGGAGAGAAAGAGAGGAAGGCTGCAGTATAGGCATACTAGCAAGTGATTCAATTAAGAGCACACTCAGAACTAGAGGAAAAAAAAAAAAAAAAAAAAATTGTAGCAGACTTCTTTTTTCTCTCCTTTCTCAGCCAGTAATTTAACCCTTTTTTGGGCCGGTCAAACTGTCATGATTCTCAATGGCGAGAGAACATAGCCCAGCATATATGAGAACTAGCTCTTGGAAGATGGAAACTATACTGACCATGAACTAAACCTGCCGCACAACTAGAAGTAGCCGGGTAGCATGCCTACGTTTTTTAACCCTAGATGCCCAGCGCCAGCCGGAGAACTACCTAATCCTAGCAGAGGAAAAGACAGTCCTGGCTCACCTCTAGAGAAATTTTCCCAAAAGGCAGACAGAGGCCCCCACATATATTGGCGGTGATTATAGATGAAATGACAAACGTAGTATGAAAATAGGTTTAGCAAAATCGAGGTCCGCTTTCTAGATAGCAGGAAGACAGAAAGGACACTTTCATGGTCAGCAGAAAACCCTATCAAAACACCATCCAGAAATTCCTTTAAGACTCTAGCATTAACTCATAACACCAGAGTGGCAATTTCCGATCACTAGAGCTTTCCAGACACAGTAACGAAACAGCAGCTGTGAACAGGAACAAAATGCAAAAACACACAAGGACAAAAGTCCAACTTAGCTGGGAGTTGTCTAGTAGCAGGAACAAGCACAGAAGGCTTCTGATTACATTGTTGACCGGCAAGAAACTGACAGAGGAGCAAGGTTATATAGCGACTCCCACATCCTGATAGGAGCAGGTGAACAGAGGGGATGATGCACACAAGTTCAATTCCACAAGTGGCCACCGGGGGAGTCCAGAATCCAATTTCACAACAGTGCAAGGAACGAAATTAAAAGAGCAATCTTTTACTTGTGCAGCATTACTGCTGCACAAGGTAGCTCTTCTAGTTTGTAACACCTGAGGGGGGTTTAAAGGTTGCCTTTCAATTTGCTCCAATTAGGCTTCGGCCTACACTCTGCTCCTCCTGCTGTCCCTGGGCTCTAACACCGCCAGTTGGTGCCCGGAAGTGCTAGCTGCACAGAGAAAAACACCAGTCAATGTGTCAGTGGGTTTCAGAAACACCAGCTGTTCCCCTGCTGTGTAGCCGCAACGTGTCTTGCAAATGCCACGCAGACACAACAGATATTAAACTGCCTCCAGTGCAGGCTTCGGCCTACACTCTGCTCCTCCTTCTGACCCTGGGCTCTAACCCCGCCAGTTGGTGCCCGGAAGTGCTAGCTGCACAGAGAAAAACACCCGTCAATGTGTCAGTGGGGTTCAGCAACGCCAGCTGTTCCCCTGCTGTGTAGCCGGCAACGTGTCCTGCAAACGCCACGCAGACACAACAGATATTAAACTGCCTCCAGTGCAGGCTTCGGCCTACACTCTGATCCTCCTGCTGACCCTGGGCTCTAACACCGCCAGTTGGTGCCCGGTAGTGCTGGCTGCACAGAGAAAAACACCCGCCACTGTCAGTGGGGTTCAGCAACGCCAGCTGTTCCCCTACTGTGTAGCCGGCATCGTGTCCTGCAAATGCCACACAGACACAACGGACCTCCAAATGCCTCCAGTGCAGGCTTCGGCCTACACTCTGCTCCCCCTGCTGACCCTTTGCTCCAACACAGCTAGTTGGGGCTCTAGGAAGACAAACTTGAATAGGTCCCCATCCTGGTTCCAGTACCGTCAGCTGGTTCCGGGTTGAGCCTTTGGCTTAGGTGCCTCCTTCTGGGTATCTGAATTCCACCAACGTCAGGTGTTCCTTGGTAGTGCTTTCAGGCACGGGTACCTCCTGCTTAGTAACCGGGTTCCAGTAACGTCAGCTGGTCCTCGGTAGTTCCATTGGCTCTTGGACCTTCTGCTACCCATCCGGGTTCCAGTACCGTCAGCTGGTTCTCGGCAGTGTCTTTTGCTCTTGTACCTTCTGCTCCCCATCCTGGTTCCAGTACCATCAGCTGGTTCCGGGCAGAGCCTTTGGCTTAGGTGCCTCCTTCTGGGTATCCGAGTTCCACCAACGTCAGGTGGTCCTTGGTAGTGCTTTCAGGCACGGGTACCTCCTGCTTAGTAACCGGGTTCCAGTACCGTCAGCTGGTTCTCGGCAGTGTCTTCTGCTCTTGTACCTTCTGCTCCCCATCCTGGTTCCAGTACCATCAGCTGGTTCCGGGCAGAGCCTTTGGCTTAGGTGCCTCCTTCTGGGTATCCGAGTTCCACCAACGTCAGGTGGTCCTCGGTGGTGCTTTCAGGCACGGGTACCTCCTGCTTAGTAACCGGGTTCCAGTAACGTCAGCTGGTCCTCGGTAGTTCCATTGGCTCTTGGACCTTTGGCTACCCATCCAGGTTCCAGTACCGTCAGCTGGTTCTCGGCAGTGTCTTTTGCTCTTGTACCTTCTGCTCCCCATCCTGGTTCCAGTACTGTCAGCTGGTTCTGGGCAGAGCCTTTGGCTTAGGTGCCTCCTTCTGGGTATCCGAATTCCACCAACGTCAGGTGGTCCTTGGTAGTGCTTTCAGGCACAGGTACCTCCTGCTTAGTAACCGGGTTCCAGTAATGTTAGCTGGTCCTCGGTAGTTCCATTGGCTCTTGGACCTTTGGCTACCCATCCGGGTTCCAGTACCGTCAGCTGGTTCTCGGCAGAGTCTTTTGCTCTTGTACCTTCTGCTCCCCATCCTGGTTCCAGTACCGTCAGCTGGTTCTGAGCAGAGCCTTTGGCTTAGGTGCCTCCTTCTGGGTATCTGAGTTCCACCAATGTCAGGTGGTCCTTGGTAGTGCTTTCAGGCACGGGTACCTCCTGCTTAGTAACTGGGTTCCAGTAACGTCAGCTGGTCCTTGGTAGTTCCATTGGCTCTTGGACCTTCAGGTAGCCATCCGAGTTCCAGTTCCATCAGCTGGTTCTCGGCATTTTCTCAGCCTTCTTGTACCTTCTGCTACATTTCCAAGTTCAAGACCCTAAAGACGACGACACCAGAGATGACAACCACTGAGATGATGACCCTGAAGACGATGACCCTGATGACCACCCCGATGACGACGACCCCGATGACGACGACGACGACCCCGGAGATGACGACACTGGAGACGACGACATGGAAGACCGAGAAGCAATAGAACAAGAGGCTGCAGAACAAAGAGCAGAAGAACATTAAGCATAAGACTAAACATCAGAGCAAAAGATATAATCTAAATTATAAGCAGAAGAAGACTAAGCAGTGTATGGGGGTGAGTCCGTTCCTCCTCGTGGTGCCCCTGGATAAAGCCTGCTGCTGCAGGCCAAACTGAACGCGGACAAATCCTGTTTTAAATCTTTTGCGACAGGCAGAACGGAAGGTGTAAACTTCAAACTTTGATAGATAACAAGTACAGGAATGCCTGTCAAACATAAGATTTTGATGAAGAAGAGGAATATGAAGGAGATTATGAACTTGAATATGGAGAAGAATAAGAGTTGAATGAGAAGAATATGAAGATTTTTTTAAAAAAGAATAATAGGAAGAAGGTGAAGAAGAAGAAGAGGAAGAAGGTGGAGAACAAGTTGATGAAAAAGATGCTGCTGCTGAGGATTATGAAGAAGAAAGTGTGTTAGAAGTAAAAAAAAGGTGCAGAGCATGGAAGTAGAGAAACATAAATATCTGACAAAATCTAAAAAATCCAAACATAGTCAAAATCTTTGTAAATCCGAACGTCTTACAAAAATTTATAATTCCTGCTATTCCATTTGAATGGGCTAAACCTCTATGCCTTTAATGTCCCCTCCACCTTCTCCGATATATTCTACGTTATTCTTAGTTG
This sequence comes from Ranitomeya variabilis, assembly GCF_051348905.1. Classification (NCBI taxonomy): domain Eukaryota; kingdom Metazoa; phylum Chordata; class Amphibia; order Anura; family Dendrobatidae; genus Ranitomeya; species Ranitomeya variabilis. The sequence goes on along the minus strand of NC_135235.1, from coordinate 384,067,664 downwards.
TTTTCCTTCATGTGGAATTAGGCTACAAGGAAATAAAGGGTTTATTTTAATTCCGATATTTTGCTCCCATTGACTTGCATTGGTATCGGGTATCGGTATCGGCGAGATCCGATATTTTTCCGGTATCGGCCGATCCAATCCGATACCTATACTTTCGAATATCGGAAGGTATCGCTCAACACTAGTCACGAGAAAACAATGTCAGAATCACCAGGATCCGTTGAAGCGTTCCAGAGTTATAACCTCATAAAGGGACAGTGTCGGTCACCCCTGACCAAATACCACAAGTGGTGTCACGAACAAACTTTATTTCACATACCCCTTTAAAGACATTCCATTTTACATGGGTGCCCAGGGCCACGGATCGGGTTGCTACCACCATGACACATCCCATTAAATACCGCACCCGGTACCGAGTACCCCACGGCCCTGGCAGGCATTCCAGAAGATTCCCTATATTGAGGCAGATGGAGACACTGTGGATGTCGTCTGGCCTATATCCATGTTTTTCAGCATGCATAAAAGCACTGTCGGCCACAGTTTTGTGCTCCTCTGAAAAGAAGGACACTGCTGAACAGAGGCCAGACGGAGCCCAGAGTAACTCTGCTGACTCACTATAGTGAATGGATCCCTCAGGGGTTTTATATGAATCACGTCATTGGGAGATTTAGATGGAAACCCCGATGTAAGTGCGAGGTGTAGCGTGGAGGATAAACGTGATGCAAAATGTTATGTAAAATTTTCTCAATAAAATCTTCAGCTCAATAAACAAAAAAAGTCTCCAGTCGTGTCCATCATATGTCAATGAAAATATAGAGGACTTCCACGTTACTGGTAGCACAAAGGCTCTAGAAAATCTAAATGGCTCCTTGTTCACCAAAAGAAATCCAGCTAATTTTGCACTCCCAAATCCAAATGTCCCCTCCCTTCTGAGTCCCAGTGTGTCTAAACCACATGTAGTGTCCACATATTTGGCATTTCTGTAGCGATAAGAGCCTGCTTAATTTACCGATGCATGTCTTCAGAAGCATGAGTTGGGCATAATGTATGGGGACTAAAATCTACTGGGCACTACAACATCCTGGGAACTTCAATGTACAGATTTGCAATTGTGTCTTAGCAACATCCAGTCTTGGACTGGCCCACAGGAGAACAGGAAAATCCACTGGTGGGCCCCTGTGCAAGAGTGGGCCACCACCGTTATATAAGCAGTTATTGGTACAATATACTTGAATCACTATGTACAGAGAAAGGCAGCATCTTATTAATTTCTACAAAGCTCTTTGTTATATAAATTTGTGATTGAGGATAATGTCAGTTTTGCATGTAGTTAAAAAGTGGAGCCCTGGAGTTGGTTACTGGTGGGCCCTTAACACACCAGTCAGACACTGGCAACATCCATTGCTGCTCGTTTCTGGAAAACACTCATGTAGTCAAAATTATTACTACACCTGTAGATAAATCCCCAGGGGAGTGTAATTTCCAAAATGGGGTCACTTGAGTGGTGATTCTGCTCTTCTGGCACTTAGGGGCCCTGTATATGGAGTCTAAAAAACTATTCTATGATAACTTGTTCTCCAAGAGTCAAATAGCGGTCCTTCCCTCCTGAGTCTCGCCGTGTGACTAAGCACTACTGTACAGCGACATATGGGGCTGTAAGAAGAAGGACCAGACGAGGGGTACCTCTCTTGCACCGGGTCCGGAACTGTAGGGGCTGTCTCCTCTGTTGTCCAGGGGAAAGCTTAGAAACCCAGACTGACCTTTGCACCTGGCAGCAGAGGGCGTGGCTAAGCTAAAAAGGCCAGAGTGCACGTGGAAGCAGTCAGTCCTGCTGGAAACAAGCAGCGCGCAGCAGGTAACAGTTGGTGCTCCGTCCTCTGAGCACCATGACAGCACAGGCCTTCGCGATAGATTCCCTGCGAACACGTACAGAGACTGTGATGGGAAATGTGCTGTGTGCCCGTTGGCTTCACCAGCTGAAGGTGCCAAACGCTACGGGCCAGTAAGTTCGGCATGCGAACTGCTCAGGAAGGACTGGGTGACTCACCGTGAACTTTGCTCCATCTCACCGGCTTACATCCGTTGAGCCACGTCAAGACCCGACGGAGTCGGAGATTGCGCTTCATACCGCACAAAGAACCCTGGATCCAGGACCCCATCCAAGACGACAAAGACCCATCGTCATCACAGGAAACCGGATCATCAACGCCTTCAGGATGACATCGAACTCTCCACGCGCTAACTGCGTTGGCGCCACTGATTGAACCATGGACTCTATAGTCAAGAAGCCGCCATACCGATAATTAACCTTTAAAGAACTACTGCATTAGGCTGGTTTCACATTTGCGTTGGGCAGAGCTGCGGAGGGCTGCGTAGTTACTCTGTTAAGCCCTGCCCACTGCCACACCTCTTTCATTCAGCTCTGCCTATGTTGGCATGCGTCCTGCATGCGTATCTTTAACATTGGGTACGCAGGCCATGCGAATGTATGCGGATGCTTCCGCATGCGTCGCTTTGACACTGCGTCGAACTGCGTCAAATGCAACATGTTGCATTTTGTTGCGGTCGGTGCAGCATAAAAACGAAGCATGCAGAGGCATCCGCATACATTCGCATGGCCTCCATACCCAATGTTAAAGATAGGTATGCAGGACGCATGCTGACGTAGGTGGAGCTGAATGGAAGAAGTGCGGCAGTGGGCGGGGCTTAATGAAGGAACTACACAGTCCTCATCAGCTCTGGCCTACACAAATGTGAAACCAGCCTTATTGTTTTTGTTACTCTCGCCCTGCACACCAATTGTGCATATATCACCCGCTATTGTTGTGAATTCTGCTCTTGGGTTCCCTCCGGTGGTTGTTGATAGTAATGCAGTTGTCCCTGGGTTGCAATCCTGGGCAGGTGTCCCTGCTGATTGCAGCTCTGACTGGGATATTTAGGTGTGCAGGATTCATTAGCCCTTGCCAGTTGTCCATTGTTCTTGGAGGTTTTGCATCTCTGTCTGGTTCCTCCTGCCCTGCTGCCAAATCAGCTAAGATAAGTGTCTGGTTTTGTTTCTGCAGCACACATGCTGTGTGCTTTACAATTCAGTACTATTCAATGTTTTTTCTTGTCCAGCTTAGACTGTGTTTGGATATTTCAGTCAAGTTGGATTCTCAGGAGATGCAGATATACATTCCATGTCTTTAGTTAGATGGTGGAATTTTTGTATTATCTGCTGTGGATATTTTTAGGGTTTCAATACTGACCGCTTAGTATTCTGTCCTATACTTTCCTATTTAGCTAGCGTGGCCTCTTTTGCTAAATCCTGATTTCTGCCTGCGTGTGTCTTTCCTCTAATACTCACAGTCAATATTTGTGGGTGGCTGCCTATCCTTTGGGGTTCTGCTCTGAGGCAAGATAGAATTCCCATTTCCATCTATAGGGGTATTTAGTCGTCCGGCTGTGTTGAGGTGTCTAGGATGTGTTAGGTACACCCCACGGCTACTTCTAGTTGCGGTGACAGTTTAGGGTTTGCGGTCAGTACAGGTTCCACCTACTCCTGAGAAATTCTCATGCGGCTCCAAGGTCACCGGATCATAACAGTACAACTGGCCAACAATGAGTTAAATGCATCTCAGAAGAAGGGAAGAAAGAGCCATTTTTTTTTCTGTAGCCTGCTTTGTCTTTTCTTTCCTCTTTTTCTCTGGGTGGCTGAGGAGCCTTGTGCTGGCATGGATGTTCAGGGATTAGCTTCTCGTGTAGACCAGCTTGCTGCTAGGGTACAGGGTATTTCTGATTATATTGTTCAGACTCCAGTTTTAGAGCCTAAGATTCCTACTCCTGATTTGTTTTTTGGGGACAGGTCCAAATTTTGAGTTTTAAAAACAACTGTAAACTGTTTTTTGCTCTGAGACCTCGATCCTCTGGTGATTCCATTCAGCAGGTTAAAATTGTCATCTCCCTGCTGCGTGGCGATCCTCAGGATTGGGCATTTTCCCTGGAATCTGGGAATCCGGCCTTGCTTAATGTAGACGCCTTTTTTCAGGCCTTAGGATTATTATGTGATGAACCAAATTCTGTGGATCAAGCGGAGAAGACCTTGTTGGTCCTGTCTCAGGGTCAAGAAGCGGCAGAATTGTATTGTCAGAAATTTAGAAAATGGTCTGTGTTGACTAAATGGAATGATGATGCTTTGGCGGCAATTTTCAGAAAGGGTCTTTCTGAATCCGTTAAAGATGTTATGGTGGGGTTTCCCACGCCTTTCGGTCTGAGTGATTCTATGTCTCTGGCCATTCAGATTGATCGGCGTTTGCGGGAGCGCAGAACTGTGCGCGCTGTGGTGTTGTCCTCAGAGCTGATGCCTGAGTCAATGCAGTGTGATAGGATTCTGTCCAGAACGGAACAACATGGATTCAGACGTCAGAATAGGTTGTGTTTTTATTGTGGCGATGCTTCTCATGTCATTTCAGTCTGCCCTAAGCGTACAAAGAGGATTGCTAGTTCATTTTCCATCAGTACTGTACAACCTAAATTTTTATTATCTGTGTCCTTGATCTGCTCATTGTCATCATTTTCTGTCATGGTGTTTGTGGATTCAGGCGCCGCCTTGAACTTAATGGACTTTGAGTTTGCCAGGCGTTGTGGTTTTCCCTTGCAGTCTCTGCAGAACCCTATTCCTTTAAGGGGGATTGATGCTACACCTTTGGCTAAAAATAAGCCCCAGTTCTGGACACAGGTGACCATGTGCATGGCGCCAGCCCATCAGGAAGATTGTCGATTTCTGGTGTTGCATAATTTACATGATGCTATCGTGCTGGGTTTTCCGTGGTTGCAGGCACATAATCCTGTGTTGGATTGGAAGTCTATGTCTGTGACTAGTTGGGGATGTCAGGGGGTTCATAATGACGTTCCTTTGATGTCAATCTCCTCTTCTTCCACTTCTGAAATTCCAGAGTTTTTGTCTGATTTTCAGGATGTATTCGATGAGCCCAAGTCCAGTTCCCTTCCACCGCATAGGGACTGTGATTGTGCGATTGACTTGATTCCAGGCTGTAAGTTTCCTAAGGGCCGACTTTTCAACCTGTCTGTGCCTGAACATACCGCCATGCGGAGTTATGTTAAGGAGTCTTTCCAGAAAGGACATATTCGGCCATCTTCTTCACCGTTGGGAGCGGGATTTTTTTTTGTTGCTAAGAAGGATGGCTCCTTGAGACCCTGTATTGATTATCGCCTCTTGAATAAGATCACGGTCAAGTTTCAATACCCTTTACCCCTGCTTTCCGATTTGTTTGCTAGGATTAAGGGGGCTAGTTGGGTTACGAAGATTGACCTTCGGGGGGCATATAATCTTGTTCGTATTAAGCAGGGTGATGAATGGAAAACTGCGTTTAATACGCCCGAAGGCCATTTTGAATACCTTGTGATGTCATTCGGGCTCTCTAATGCTCCATCTGTTTTTCAGTCCTTCATGCACGATATCTTCCGGACTTATCTTGATAAATTCATGATTGTATATTTATATGACATTTTAATTTTTCCCGATGATTGGGAGTCTCATGTGAAACAGGTCAGGATGGTATTTCAGATCTTTCATGATAATGCTTTGTTTGTGAAGGGGTCTAAGTGTCTCTTTGGAGTGAAGAAGGTTTCTTTTTTGGGCTTCATTTTTTCTCCCTCATCTATAGAGATGGATCCGGTTAAGGTTCAGGCCATTCATGAGTGGATTCAACCCACATCTGTGAAGAGCCTTCAGAAATTTTTTGGCTTTGCTAATTTTTATCGCCGTTTCATTGCTAACTTCTCCAGTGTGGTTAAACCCTTGACCAATTTGACGAAGAAAGGCGCTGATGTGATGAATTGGTCCTCTGCGGCTATCTCTGCCTTTCAGGAGCTTAAACGTCGATTTACTTCTGCCCCGGTGTTGCGTCAACCGGATGTTTCACTTCCGTTTCAGGTTGAGGTTGATGCTTCTGAGATTGGGGCAGGGGCCGTTTTGTCTCAGAGGGATCCTGTTAGTTCCTTGATGAAACCGTGTGCCTTCTTTTCCCGTAAGTTTTCGCCCGCTGAACGCAATTATGATGTCGGCAATCGGGAGTTGTTGGCTATGAAGTGGTCATTTGAGGAGTGGCGACATTGGCTCGAGGGAGCTAAGCACCGTATTGTGGTATTGACCGATCATAAAAATCTGATTTACCTCGAGTCTGCCAGGCGGCTGAATCTGTTATGACCCCAGTGGACAGGGTCTCAGAGGAACGTGTAAGTCTGCAAGATACAAAAATCCAGCTCATAGGGCTGTGGTAACTGGGTTGACCAAATAGCTACTCCTAACGCCAACACTAGAAGTAGCCGGGGATCATGCCTACGGTGATCGCTAGATGACTCGCGCCAGCCGGAGAATCTAACTACCCCTAGGAGAAGAAAACAAAGACCTCTCTTGCCTCCAGAGAAAGGGACCCCAAAGCAAGATACAAGCCCCCCACCAATAATAACGGTGAGGTAAGAGGAAATGACAAACACAGAAATGAACCAGGTTCAGCAAAGAGAGGCCAGCTTACTAATAGCAGAATATAGCAAGATAACTTATCTGGTCAACAAAAACCCTATAAAAATCCACGCTGGAGATTCAAGAACCCCCGAACCGTCTAACGGTCCGGGGGGAGAACACCAGCCCCCTAGAGCTTCCAGCAAAGGTCAGGATACAGATAGGAACAAGCTGGACAAAAATACCAAACAAAACAAAAGCAAAAAGCAAAGAAGCAGACTTAGCTTGAAAAACAGGAACCAGGATCAGAGGACAAGAGCACAACAGATTAGCTCTGATTTCAACGATGCCAGGCATTGAACTGAAGGTCCAGGGAGCTTATATAGCAACGCCCCTGAACTAACGGCCCAGGTGAGGATATAGGAGAAGACAGACGCTCCAGAGTCAAATCACTAATGACCACTAGAGGGAGCAAAAAGCAAAATCACAACAGTACCCCCCCCTTAGTGAGGGGTCACCGAACCCTCACCACGACCACCAGGGCGATCAGGATGAGCGGCGTGAAAGGCACGAAATAAATCGGCCGCATGAACATCAGAGGCGACCACCCAGGAATTATCTTCCTGACCATAGCCCTTCCACTTGACCAGGTACTGAAGCCTCCGCCTGGAGAGACGAGAATCCAAGATCTTCTCCACCACGTACTCCAACTCGCCCTCAACCAACACCGGAGCAGGAGGCTCAGCAGAAGGAACCACAGGCACAACGTACCGCCGCAACAAGGACCTATGAAACACGTTGTGGATAGCAAACGACACAGGTAGATCCAGGCGAAAGGATACAGGATTAAGAATTTCCAATATCTTGTAAGGACCAATAAAACGAGGTTTAAATTTGGGAGAGGAAACCTTCATAGGAACAAAGCGGGAAGAAAGCCACACCAAATCCCCAACACGTAGTCGGGGACCCACACCGCGGCGGCGGTTGGCAAAGCGCTGAGCCCTCTCCTGTGACAACTTCAAGTTGTCCACCACAAGATTCCAGATCCGCTGCAACCTATCCACCACAGAATCCACCCCAGGACAGTCAGAAGGCTCCACATGACCCGAAGAAAAACGAGGGTGGAAACCAGAGTTGCAGAAAAACGGCGAAACCAAGGTGGCGGAACTAGCCCGATTATTAAGGGCAAACTCAGCTAACGGCAAGAAGGTCACCCAATCGTCCTGATCAGCAGAGACAAAACACCTCAAATAAGCCTCCAAAGTCTGATTAGTTCGCTCCGTCTGTCCATTAGTCTGAGGATGGAAAGCAGACGAAAACGACAAGTCAATGCCCATCCTACTACAAAAGGATCGCCAGAATCTGGAAACGAACTGGGATCCTCTGTCTGACACAATATTCTCAGGGATGCCGTGCAAACGAACCACGTTCTGGAAAAACACAGGAACCAGATCGGAAGAGGAAGGCAGTTTAGGCAAAGGAACCAAATGGACCATCTTGGAGAAGCGATCACATATCACCCAGATAACAGACATGCCCTGAGACACCGGAAGATCAGAAATGAAATCCATGGAGATATGTGTCCAAGGTCTCTTAGGGACAGGCAAGGGCAAGAGCAACCCGCTGGCACGAGAACAGCAAGGCTTAGCTCGAGCACAAGTCCCACAGGACTGTACAAATGACCGCACATCCCTAGACAAGGAAGGCCACCAAAAGGATCTGGCCACCAGATCTCTGGTGCCAAAAATTCCTGGGTGACCTGCCAACACCGAGGAATGAACCTCGGAAATGACTCTGCTGGTCCACTTATCAGGCACAAACAGTCTGTCAGGTGGACAAGAATCAGGCCTATCAGCCTGAAATCTCTGCAACACACGTCGCAGATCAGGAGAAATAGCTGACAAGATAATACCATCCTTAAGAATACCAACAGGTTCAGCGACTCCAGGAGCATCAGGCACAAAGCTCCTGGAAAGAGCATCGGCCTTCACATTCTTTGAACCTGGTAAATACGAGACAACAAAGTCAAATCGGGAGAAAAACAATGACCAGCGGGCCTGTCTAGGATTCAGGCGTTTAGCAGACTCGAGATACATCAGATTTTTGTGATCAGTCAAGACCACCACACGATGCTTAGCACCCTCGAGCCAATGACGCCACTCCTCAAATGCCCATTTCATGGCCAACAACTCCCGATTGCCCACATCATAATTTCGCTCCGCAGGCGAAAACTTCCTAGAGAAAAAGGCGCAAGGTCTCATAACAGAGCAACCAGGGCCTCTCTGCGACAAAACGGCCCCTGCTCCAATCTCTGAAGCATCCACCTCAACTTGAAAGGGAAGCGAGACATCAGGCTGGCACAAAACAGGCGCCGAAGTAAACCGACGTTTCAACTCCTGGAAAGCCTCCACGGCAGCAGGAGCCCAATTAACCACATCGGAGCCCTTCTTGGTCATATCCGTCAAAGGTTTCACAATGCTAGAAAAGTTAGCGATAAAACGACGGTAGAAGTTAGCGAAACCCAAGAACTTCTGAAGACTCTTAACTGACGAGGGCTGAGTCCAATCAAGAATAGCTCGGACCTTGACTGGGTCCATCTCCACAGCAGAAGGGGAAAAAATGAACCCCAAAAAGGGAACCTTCTGTACACCAAAAAGACACTTTGAGCCCTTGACAAACAAAGAATTTTCACGCAAAATTTTAAAGACCATCCTGACCTGCTCCACATGCGAGTCCCAATTATCAGAAAAAAACAGAATATCATCCAGATAAACGATCAGAAATTTATCCAGATAGTTCCGGAAAATGTCATGCATAAAGGACTGAAAAACTGAAGGGGCATTAGAGAGCCCAAAAGGCATCACCAAGTACTCAAAATGACCTTCGGGCGTATTGAATGCGGTTTTCCATTCATCCCCTTGCTTAATGCGCACAAGGTTGTACGCACCACGAAGGTCTATCTTGGTAAACCACTTGGCACCTTTAATCCGGGCAAACAAGTCAGACAACAGCGGCAAAGGATACTGAAATTTGACAGTGATCTTATTTAAAAGCCGATAGTCAATACAAGGCCTCAAAGATCCGTCCTTTTTAGCCACAAAAAAGAATCCCGCACCAAGAGGGGAAGAAGACGGACGGATGTGTCCTTTCTCCAGAGACTCCTTGATATATGAACGCATAGCGGTATGTTCAGGTATCGACAGATTAAACAGTCTTCCCTTAGGAAATTTACTGCCTGGAATCAAATCTATTGCACAGTCACATTCCCTATGAGGAGGCAATGCACTGGACCTGGACTCGCTAAAGACATCCTGATAATCAGACAAGTACTCCGGAACTTCCGAAGGCGTAGAAGAAGCAATAGACACAGGCAGGGAATCCTCATGAATACCACGACAGCCCCAACTAGACACTGACATAGCCTTCCAGTCAAGGACTGGATTATGGGTCTGTAACCATGGCAGCCCCAAAACAACCAAATCATGCATTTTATGTAGAACGAGAAAACGTATCACCTCGCGGTGTTCAGGAGTCATGCACATGGTAACCTGTGTCCAATACTGCGGCTTATTTTCTGCCAATGGCGTAGCATCAATACCCCTAAGAGGGATAGGATTTTCTAATGGTTCAAGAATAAAACCACAGCGCTTAGCAAATGAGAGATCCATAAGACTCAGGGCAGCACCCGAATCTACAAACGCCATGACAGGATAAGATGACAGTGAGCAAATCAAAGTTACAGACAGAATAAACTTAGGATGCAAATTACCAACGGTGACAGGACTAACAACCTTAGATATACGTTTAGAGCATGCTGAGATAACATGTGTAGAATCACCACAGTAGTAGCACAAGCCATTCCGGCGTCTATGAATTTTCCTCTCATTTCTAGTCAGGATTCTATCACATTGCATCAAATCAGGTGTCTGTTCAGACAACAACATGAGGGAATTTGCGGTTTTGCGCTCCCGCAACCGCCGGTCAATTTGAATAGCCAGGGACATGGTATCATTCAGACCTGTGGGAATGGGAAAACCCACCATAACATTCTTAATGGCCTCAGAAAGGCCATTTCTAAAATTAGCGGCCAGTGCACACTCGTTCCAATGTGTCAGCACGGACCATTTCCGAAATTTTTGGCAATACACCTCAGCCTCGTCCTGGCCCTGAGACATAGCCAGCAAGGCTTTCTCTGCCTGAATCTCAAGATTGGGTTCCTCATAAAGTAAACCGAGCGCCAGAAAAAACGCATCAATATCAGCCAATGCCGGATCTCCTGGCGCCAACGAAAAAGCCCAATCCTGAGGGTCACCCCGTAAGAATGAAATAACAATTTTTACTTGTTGAGCAGAGTCTCCAGACGAACAAGGTTTCAGGGACAAAAATAATTTACAATTATTCCTGAAATTCCTAAACTTAAATCGGTCTCCTGAAAACAGTTCAGGAATCGGAATCTTGGGTTCAGACCTAGGATTTCTGGTAACATAATCTTGTATACCCTGCACACGAGCGGCAAGCTGGTCCACACTTGTAATCAAGGTCTGGACATTCATGTCTGCAGCAAGCTTAAGCCACTCTGAGGTAAAGGGGAAAAGAAAAAAAAAAATGAGAGAGGGAAAAAAAAAACTCAAAATTTTCTTTCTTATAATCCCACTTCTGCAATGCATTAAACATTTAATACTGGCCTGGCATACTGTTATGACCCCAGTGGACAGGGTCTCAGAGGAACGTGTAAGTCTGCAAGATACAAAAATCCAGCTCATAGGGCTGTGGTAACTGGGTTGACCAAATAGCTACTCCTAACGCCAACACTAGAAGTAGCCGGGGATCATGCCTACGGTGATCGCTAGATGACTCGCGCCAGCCGGAGAATCTAACTACCCCTAGGAGAAGAAAACAAAGACCTCTCTTGCCTCCAGAGAAAGGGACCCCAAAGCAAGATACAAGCCCCCCACAAATAATAACGGTGAGGTAAGAGGAAATGACAAACACAGAAATGAACCAGGTTCAGCAAAGAGAGGCCAGCTTACTAATAGCAGAATATAGCAAGATAACTTATCTGGTCAACAAAAACCCTATAAAAATCCACGCTGGAGATTCAAGAACCCCCGAACCGTCTAACGGTCCGGGGGGAGAACACCAGCCCCCTAGAGCTTCCAGCAAAGGTCAGGATACAGATAGGAACAAGCTGGACAAAAATACCAAACAAAACAAAAGCAAAAAGCAAAGAAGCAGACTTAGCTTGAAAAACAGGAACCAGGATCAGAGGACAAGAGCACAACAGATTAGCTCTGATTTCAACGATGCCAGGCATTGAACTGAAGGTCCAGGGAGCTTATATAGCAACGCCCCTGAACTAACGGCCCAGGTGAGGATATAGGAGAAGACAGACGCTCCAGAGTCAAATCACTAATGACCACTAGAGGGAGCAAAAAGCAAAATCACAACATGAATCCTGGACAGGCTCGATGGTCCTTGTTTTTTTCCCGTTTTGATTTCGTGGTATCGTATCTTCCGGGTTCTAAGAATATTAAGGCTGATGCCCTCTCTAGGAGTTTTTTGCCTGATTCTCCTGAGGTCCTTGAACCGGTCGGCATTCTGAAAGAAGGGGTGGTCCTTTCTGCCATTTCCCCTGATTTACGACAAGTTCTTCAGGAATTTCAGGCTGACAAACCTGACCGCTGTCCAGTGGGGAAACTGTTTGTTCCTGATAGATGGACTAGTAGAGTGATTTCTGAGGTTCATTGTTCTGTGTTCGCTGGCCATCCTGGTATTTTTGGTACCAGAGATTTGGTTGGTAGGTCCTTTTGGTGGCCTTCTTTGTCACGTGATGTGCGTTCTTTTGTGCAGTCCTGTGGGACTTGTGCGCGGGCCAAGCCTTGTTGTTCCCGTGCTAGTGGGTTGCTTTTGCCTTTGCCGGTCCCTGGGAGGCCCTGGACGCATATTTCTATGGATTTTATTTCTGATCTTCCAGTTTCCCAGAAGATGTCTGTCATCTGGGTTGTTTGTGACCGGTTCTCTAAGATGGTCCATTTGGTGCCTTTGCCTAAATTGCCTTCTTCTGATTTGGTTCCGTTGTTTTTTCAGCATGTGGTTCGTTTGCATGGTATTCCGGAGAATATTGTGTCCGACAGAGGTTCCCAGTTTGTTTCTCGGTTTTGGCGGGCCTTTTGTGCTAAGCTGGGCATTGATTTGTCTTTTTCTTCCACATTCCATCCTCAGACAAATGGCCAGACCGAGCGAACTAATCAGACTTTAGAAACTTATCTGAGATGCTTTGTGTCTGCTGATCAGGATGATTGGGTGGCTTTCTTGCCATTGGCCGAGTTTGCCCTTAATAATTGGGCTAGTTCGGCTACCTTGGTTTCGCCCTTCTTTTGTAATTTTGGTTTTCATCCTCGTTTTTCTTTGGGGCAGGTTGAGCCTTCTGACTGTCCTGGTGTGGATTCTGTGGTTGACAGGTTGCAGCAGATTTGGGCTCATGTGGTGGACAATTTGGTATTGTCTCAGGAGGAGGCTCAACGTTTTGCTAACCGTCGTCGGTGTGTTGGTTCCCGGCTTCGGGTTGGGGATCTGGTCTGGTTGTCTTCCCGTCATGTTCTTATGAAGGTTTCTTCCCCTAAGTTTAAGCCTCGCTTTATTGGTCCTTATAGGATATCTGAGATTATTAATCCGGTGTCTTTTCGATTGGCCCTTCCGGCTTCTTTTGCTATCCATAATGTCTTCCATAGATCTTTATTGCGGAAATATGTGGTGCCCGTTGTTCCCTCTGTTGATCCTCTGGCCCCTGTGTTGGTTGATGGGGAGTTGGAGTATGTGGTTCAGAAGATTTTGGATTCTCGCTTTTTGAGGCGGAGGCTTCAGTACCTTGTCAAATGGAAGGGTTATGGCCAGGAGGATAATTCTTGGGTTTTTGCCTCTGATGTCCATGCTGCTGATTTGTTCCGTGCCTTTCATCTGGCTCGTCCTGATCGGCCTGGGGGCTCTGGTGAGTGTTCGGTGACTCCTCTTCAAGGGGGGGGGGTAACTGTTGTGAATTCTGCTCTTGGGTTCCCTCCGGTGGTTGTTGATAGTAATGCAGTTGTCCCTGGGTTGCAATCCTGGGCAGGTGTCCCTGCTGATTGCAGCTCTGACTGGGATATTTAGGTGTGCAGGATTCATTAGCCCTTGCCAGTTGTCCATTGTTCTTGGAGGTTTTGCATCTCTGTCTGGTTCCTCCTGCCCTGCTGCCAAATCAGCTAAGATAAGTGTCTGGTTTTGTTTCTGCAGCACACATGCTGTGTGCTTTACAATTCAGTACTATTCAATGTTTTTTCTTGTCCAGCTTAGACTGTGTTTGGATATTTCAGTCAAGTTGGATTCTCAGGAGATGCAGATATACATTCCATGTCTTTAGTTAGATGGTGGAATTTTTGTATTATCTGCTGTGGATATTTTTAGGGTTTTAATACTGACCGCTTAGTATTCTGTCCTATCCTTTCCTATTTAGCTAGCGTGGCCTCTTTTGCTAAATCCTGATTTCTGCCTGCGTGTGTCTTTCCTCTAATACTCACAGTCAATATTTGTGGGTGGCTGCCTATCCTTTGGGGTTCTGCTCTGAGGCAAGATAGAATTCCCATTTCCATCTATAGGGGTATTTAGTCCTCCGGCTGTGTCGAGGTGTCTAGGATGCGTTAAGTACACCCCACGGCTACTTCTAGTTGTGGTGACAGTTTAGGGTTTGCGGTCAGTACAGGTTCCACCTACTCCTGAGAAATTCTCATGCGGCTCCAAGGTCACCGGATCATACCACGCTATACTCCAGTTTACCCCTTCCTCTCCCTGCGTGGAGTAACCCCCTGTTCAAGTAAAGTAACGTTAACTCTTGCTCTGCCTCCTGCCCGTTACGTCAACCCGCAACGTGCTCACACTTGGCGTAGTTAGCAGGATGCAGTCCAACAGCATGGAGGCTGCAGACCAAGCAATTGGGGGGCCCAAGGTCCAGCATATCCCTGGGGGCGATGACGAGTAACCTCCTGAAGTTTAATTGAAACAACACTATGTTATGGAGCTGGACTGAGCGGGTCAGCGGTATGATGAGGATGCATCCCATGACCCCGGCGTTACAGGCGGAGGTTGCCATGATGGCTTTCGATGGAGAGGCAAGGGATTCCGTCATGCTACGACCCCCTCAAGAAAGGGACTCTTTTGACAAGTTGTTACAAATACTGGAGGAAACACACATGGACCCCACGGATGTAGGGGAGTTACGCATGCATTTATTTTGCTGTGCTCAAAGGGAGGGGGAGTCGGTGATGCAGTACATGGACAGGTTACAGGAAATCCATACTGCCATTACTAAAAAATACTGCGTAGGCGTAGGGCTGACTGATATAGTACTGCGGAATCAGTTGGTGACATGCTTGAGAGATGAGCTGCTGAAACAGGCCTTGCGAGAGCGCTTGCGAGTGAGCTTATACCTGTTAATTTTATTAGAAAGCAATCCATAGCCCCCTTTTTTCTACATTTATTTGCTTGGTCATGCTGCAGACTACAGCCAGGTCATTGCAATACAAGAGTGTGAAAATCTAACAATTTAAAAAAAAAAAATGTCAGAGGCATCAGATATAAGTGCGCAGAAAAATCTGGCCTTTTTTTTTTGGTACTATATTATTTTTTGGAGTGTCTTACAACATTTTTGGTCACCATTTTGCTGCCCCAATAATCTGTAGCTAGGCCAAAAATATTTAGCTAGTTCTTATATTTATCACTGTGATTTGTATGCCACACGCATCGCATATCATTGTGGTAAATATTTTACAATTTTAGTACTCCAATTTATTATTTTAGTGTCGTAGCCTACTTATTGACACAATTTTGGTGGGCCCCCAAAAATCAAGGCCACACTTTAATCAGTCTATTATCTCCATCTTTCAAAAATATCAAAAAGTTCAATTTTCATGTTTCATGTTTGCATGTTTTAGCGCCGCAGTGTGCTGCCTTATTTATTTGACTGTATACGAGTTGGTGACTCTAGGTTCAGCATCTGTTCACACTTATTCTATGTTTGGATGTGACTGTCAGTTTTTTGAAATTTGTATTCATTAGCCTTCTGACTGAGCACTCCACCTTTTAGCCACAGGTGTTTTAATCACAGCAGGACCATTACCCCTCCACAAAGAGAGAGATTATAGTCTAAGAAGAGGATTCACAGTAGGTTCCCATTCAGATGAAGACGTTTATTCTCAGTGAGGAAAGGAATGTCTAGGTCCTGGTATACGAGAGATGCCTTAATGTGGCTACCAGGTACACATTAATTGGCCAATTTATGCGCTAAACGCTATAATTTTTTCATATTTCTAATGCAGTAATGCAGTTCAATTTTCATGTTTGCATGTTTTAGCGCCGCAGTGTGCTGCCTTATTTACCGTATTTTTCGCTTTGTAAGACGCTCTGGATTATAAGGCACACCCCAAATTTTGAGGAGAAAAATTTAATAAATTGGTGGGGCTTCTTATAATCCATGTGTCTTATTGCTTACCAGGGGTTGTGGCTGCGGTGGATCAGGGTCCCAGGGTTGTTGCTGGAGGCAGGAGTGGAGCATTGCTGCAGGCTGGGATGAGGGGGTCTGCAGGGGGGGCTCCTGTGCTGCAGGCTGGGATGGGGGGCCTGCAGGGGGGCTCCGGTGCTGCAGGGGGGCTCCGGTGCTGCAGGGCTGTCTCCGGTGCTGCAGGGTTGTCTCCGGTGCTGCAGGGCTGTCTGTGGTGCTGCAGGGGGCTCTGCCGACATTTTGTGAAAGGCCAGAGCCCCCGGCAGTTCGTCCATGCTTTCCTATGCGTTGGACTTCGGGAAAATGGCCGCCGAGTGGCGGTGCATGTGCAGATGGAGATCTTGGGACCAAGATCTTGAGAGATGAGATCTCAGCCCTGAAATCTCATCTCCCAAGATTCCGGCGGCCATTTTCCCAGAGTCAGTCATACAGGAAAGCATGGACGAACTGCCGGGGGCTCTGGTCTTTCACAAAATGTCGCCAGAGCCCCCCGCAGCACCGGAGCCTCCAGCATCACCCGGGGCAGCAGCGGACAACCGAGTAGCAGCGGTGGCGGGTGGCAGCGGTGGCAGACAACCGTGGCAGCGGTGGCGGGCGGCAGCAGACAGCCACGGCAGCTATGGTGGGCAGCAGCGATGGCGGACAACCGCGGCGGCGGACACCCCCTCATCCCAGCCTGTAACGGTAAGCGGTATATCCGCTTTGTAAGATGCACCCCTATTTACCCCCCAAATTTGGGGGAAATAAAGTGCATCTTACAAAGTTGAAAATACGGTATTTGACTATTATCTCCATCTGATGCCTGGCGTATCTATGGTGTCAAAATCCTCGCTTTGCAGGCACACATTGCATTTTTTTGCCTGCTAGCCTTTGTCTACTCAGCATTTTGTTGTTTAAAACATTTGAAAAGTAAAAAAAAAGGCCAAATATTGAAACAGTCTGTTATCTCCGTCAGATGCTTGGTGTATCTGTGGTGTCAAAATCCTCGATTTGCAGGCATACATTGCATTTTTTTGTCTGCTAGCCTTGGCCTATACTGTATTTTGTGGTTAAAAACATTTTAAAACCCCAAAACAGGCCACATATTGAAACAGTCTGTTATCTCCGTCACAAGCCTGGTGTATTTATGGTGTCCAAATCCTCACTTTGCAGGCATACATTGCATTTTTTGGTCTGCTATACATTGCTAGTTCCAAAAATGTTAAAACAAAAAACAGGCCACAGATTGAAACAGTCAGTTATCTTTGTCAGACGCCTGGTATATCTGTGGTGTCCAAATACTTGCTTTTCAGGCATACTGATCACATATAAGGTTTCTCAAAATTAATCCATTTGTATTGAACTTTTAAAATTTTTCAGTAGTCCATTTAACATGGGCAAGGGACGGGGAAGAGGACGTGATGCTGATGGTGCATACAGAGGACGAAGCCATGGCCAAGCTGAAAGTGGGCCACAACAAAGACCCACATCTTCTCGCTCGACTTTCCTGTCCCAGTTTCTAGGGGACTGCAGCACACCACTATTGAAGTCAGAGAAGTGTGAAACAGTTGTTGGTTGGATAGCGGATAATGCTTCCAGTCACTTAGCCACCACCACATCTTCCACACGGTCAAGTCTGAGTAGCCATGAGTGTGGACCGCATATTACTCACCCTGAACCTCCTTCATCCCACCATGCCGAGTGCCCTTAGACAACTGATCCCACACTTGGACACTCCAAAGAGCTGTTCAGTTTTCCATTTAAAGATTCCGGACTCTCGGACGGTCAACTTGAAGTGGGACTAGATGAGATCGCATGTAGTGATGACCAAAGATTTGAACAGCCCCAGTGTTATGATCCTTAGTGGTTGAGGATCACAAATTACTCCAGCTAAGTAACAAACATAGGACAAGCTCTAGGGAGGTGGCAAACTGGACTGACCGCAAATCTGAACCTATCCAAACACACTAGAAGTAGCCGGTGAACGTGCCTAAAAATCCTAGACGTCTCGAGCCAGCCTGAGGAACTAACTACCCCTAGAGAGAAAGAAAGACCTCTCTTGCCTCCAGAGAAATAATCCCCAAAGATATAGAAGCCCCCAACAAATAATAACGGTGAGGTAAGAGGAAGGCACATACACAGGGGTGAAAGCAGATTCAGCAAATGAGGCCCACTAATACTAAATAGCAGAAAATAGAAAAGGAAATCTATGCGGTCAGTAAAAAACCCTTACAAAATATCCACTCTGAGATTTCAAGAACCCCCACACCAACTAACGGTGTGGGGGGAGAAACTCAGTCCCCTAGAGCAACCAGCAAGCGAGGAAATCACATTTTAGCGAGCAGGACTAAAAACATAATGAACGCTGATAATCAAAAAATGATCAAACAAAAACTTAGCTTGTCTTGGAGAGACTGGGAGCAAGGTAGACACAAGGAATCTGAAGAGCACTGAATACATTGATAGCAGGCAAGGAACTGAGTATCCAGGTGGGCTAAATAGGAAACTGTTGTGAATTTGGATTCTGGGCTCCCCCGGTGGCTACTGGTGGAATTGAACTTGTGACATCATCTTCCCTGTTCACCTGTTCTGATTAGATCTGGGTGTCGCTATATAACCTGGCTTCTCTGTTAGATGCTTGCCGGTCAACAATGTTATCAGAAGCCTCTCTGTGCTTGTTCCTGCTCCCAGACATCTACTAGATAAGTTGGACATTCGTCCATGTTTTGTTTTTGTATTTTGGTTCCAGTTCACAGCTGCAGTTTCGTTACTGTGTCTGGAAAGCTCTTGTTGATCAGGAATTGCCACTCTGGTATTATGAGTTAATGCCAGAGTCCTAAAGTAATTTCTGGATGTGTTTTGTTAGGGTTTTCTACTGACCATGAAAGTATGCTTTCTGTCTTCTGCTATCTAGAAAGCGGACCTCAAATTTGCTAAAACTATTTTCCTGCTGCGTTTGTTGTTTCATCTCATATCACCGCCAATATATGTGGGGGGCTTCTGTCTCCTTTTTGGGCATTTCTCTAGAGGTGAGTCAGGTCTTATATTTCCCTCTGCTAGCATTATTTAGTTCTCCGGCTGGCGCTGGGCATATAGGGATAAAAAGTAGGACATGCTACCTGGCTACTTCTAGATGATGCGGTAGGTTTAGTTCATGGTCAGTACAGTTACATCTTCCAAGAGCTTGTTCCTATTGAGGCTTATGCTAGTTCTCTGGCCATGGAGATCATGACAGTTTGACCGGCCCACTAAAGGGTTAAAATCCTTGGCTGAGAAAGGAGAGAAATAAGAAGTCTGCTGAGAGTTTTTTTTTTTTTTTTTTTTCTCTAGTTGTGAGTGTGCTCTTAATTGGATCACTTGCCAGTCTGTCTATGCTGCAGTCTTTCTTTTTTTTCTCTCTCCTTCTAATCTTTGAATGGCTCTATGTTCACCTGTCTATAATGGATCTACAGAGTGTAACTGCAGGTTTGAATAATCTCGCCACGAAAGTACAAAGTTTGCAAGATTTTGTTGTTCATGCTCCGGTATCAGAGCCGAGAATTCCTTTGCCGGAATTCTTCTCAGGGAATAGATCTAGCTTTCAGAATTTTAGAAATAATTGTAAGTTATTTTTGTCCCTGAAATCTCGTTCTGCTGGAGACCCGGCACAGCAGGTTGGGATTGTGATTTCCTTGCTCCGCGGCGACCCTCAAGATTGGGCTTTTGCATTGGCACCAGGGGATCCTGCGTTGCGCAATGTGGATGCGTTTTTTCTGGCCTTGGGCTTGCTTTATGAGGAACCTCATTTGGAACTTCAGGCAGAAAAAACTTTGATGTCCCTATCGCAGGGGCAAGATGAAGCTGAAATTTACTGCCAAAGATTCCGTAAATGGTCTGTGCTTACTCAGTGGAATGAGTGCGCCTTGGCGGCTACTTTCAGAGAGGGTCTTTCTGATGCCATTAAGGATGTTATGGTGGGGTTCCCTGTGCCTGCAAGTCTGAATGAGTCCATGACAATGGCCATTCAGATCGATAGGCGTCTGCGGGAGCGCAAACCAGTGCACCATCTGGCGGTGTCCACTGAGAAGACGCCAGAAAACATGCAGTGTGATAGAATTCTGTCCAGAAGCGAGCGGCAGAATTTTAGACGGAAAAATGGGTTGTGTTTCTATTGTGGGGATTCTACTCATGTTATATCAGCATGCTCTAAGCGTACTAAAAAGCTTGATAAATCCGTTCCCATTGGCACTTTACAGTCTAAATTTATTTTGTCTGTGACCCTGATTTGCTCTTTGTCATCTATTACTACGGACGCCTATATCGACTCTGGCGCCGCGTTGAGTCTTATGGATTGGTCCTTTGCCAATCGTTGTGGGTATGATTTAGAGCCTTTGGAGACTCTTATTCCTCTGAAGGGGATTGACTCCACCCCATTGGCTAATAATAAACCACAATACTGGACACAAGTGACTATGTGTATTAATCCGGAACACCAGGAGACTATTCGTTTTCTGGTGCTGTATAATCTACATGATGATTTGGTGCTGGGATTGCCATGGCTGCAGTCTCACAACCCAGTCCTTGACTGGAGAGCTATGTCTGTGTTGAGCTGGGGATGTAAGGGGACTCATGGGGACGTACCTTTGGTGTCCATTTCATCATCTATTCCCTCTGAAATCCCTGAGTTCCTGTCTGATTATCGTGACGTCTTTGAAGAACCCAAGCTGGGTTCATTACCTCCGCACCGGGAGTGCGATTGTGCTATAGATTTAATTCCGGGTAGTAAATACCCAAAGGGTCGTTTATTTAATCTGTCTGTGCCTGAACATACTGCTATGCGAGAATATATAAAGGAGTCCTTGGAAAAGGGACATATTCGTCCATCGTCATCTCCCTTAGGAGCCGGTTTTTTCTTTGTGTCAAAAAAAGACGGCTCTTTGAGACCATGTATTGATTATCGGCTTTTGAATAAAATCACGGTTAAATATCAATACCCATTGCCGTTGCTGACTGATTTGTTTGCTCGCATAAAGGGGGCCAAGTGGTTCTCTAAGATTGATCTCCGTGGGGCGTATAATTTGGTGCGGATCAGGCAGGGGGATGAGTGGAAAACCGCATTTAATACGCCCGAGGGCCACTTTGAGTATTTGGTGATGCCTTTTGGTCTTTCTAATGCCCCTTCAGTCTTCCAGTCCTTTATGCATGATATTTTCCGCGATTTTTTGGATAAATTTATGATAGTGTATCTGGATGATATTCTGATTTTTTCGGATGACTGGGACTCTCATGTCCAGCAAGTTAAGAGGGTTTTTCAGGTTTTGCGGTCTAATTCTCTGTGTGTCAAGGGTTCTAAGTGCGTTTTTGGGGTTCAGAGAATTTCCTTTTTGGGATATATTTTTTCTCCCTCTTCCATTGAGATGGATCCTGTCAAGGTTCAAGCTATTTGTGATTGGACGCAGCCCTCTTCTCTTAAAAGTCTTCAGAAATTTTTGGGCTTTGCCAACTTTTATCGTCGATTTATTTCTGGTTTTTCGGATGTCGTTAAGCCATTGACCGATTTGACTAGACAGGGTGCTGATGTTGCTAATTGGTCCCCTGATGCTGTGGAGGCCTTTCAGGAGCTTAAGCGCCGTTTTTCTTCTGCCCCTGTGTTGCGTCAGCCTGATGTGACTCTTCCTTTTCAGGTTGAGGTCGACGCTTCTGAGATCGGGGCTGGGGCAGTGTTGTCGCAGAAAAGTTCTGACTGCGCCGTGATGAGGCCTTGTGCCTTCTTTTCCCGTAAATTTTCGCCCGCTGAGCGGAATTATGATGTTGGGAATCGGGAGCTTTTGGCCATGAAGTGGGCGTTTGAGGAGTGGCGCCATTGGCTCGAGGGGGCCAGACATCAGGTGGTGGTATTGACTGACCACAAAAATTTGATCTATCTTGAGACCGCCAGGCGCCTGAATCCTAGACAGGCGCGCTGGTCATTATTTTTCTCTCGGTTTAATTTTGTGGTATCGTACCTACCGGGTTCTAAGAATGTTAAGGCGGATGCCCTTTCTAGGAGTTTTGAGCCTGATTCACCCGGCAACTCTGACCCCACAGGTATTCTTAAGGAGGGAGTTATCTTGTCAGCCGTTTCTCCAGACCTGCGGCGGGCCTTGCAGGAGTTTCAGGCGGATAGACCGGATCGTTGTCCGCCTGATAGGTTGTTTGTTCCTGATGATTGGACCAGTAGAGTCATCTCTGAGGTGCATTCTTCTGCATTGGCAGGTCATCCTGGAATTTTTGGTACCAGGGATTTGGTGGCAAGATCCTTCTGGTGGCCTTCCCTGTCACGAGATGTGCGAGGCTTTGTGCAGTCTTGTGACGTTTGTGCTCGGGCCAAGCCTTGTTGTTCTCGGGCTAGTGGATTATTGTTGCCCTTGCCTATTCCTAAGAGGCCTTGGACACACATCTCGATGGATTTTATTTCAGATCTGCCTGTTTCTCAGAAGATGTCTGTCATCTGGGTGGTGTGTGACCGTTTTTCTAAGATGGTCCATTTGGTTCCCCTGCCCAAATTGCCTTCTTCTTCCGAGTTGGTGCCCCTGTTTTTTCAAAATGTTGTTCGTTTGCATGGTATTCCTGAGAATATCGTTTCTGACAGAGGAACCCAATTTGTGTCTAGATTTTGGCGGGCATTCTGTGCTAGGATGGGCATAGATTTGTCTTTTTCGTCTGCTTTTCACCCTCAGACTAATGGCCAGACCGAGCGGACTAATCAGACCCTGGAGACGTATCTGAGGTGTTTTGTGTCTGCTGACCAGGATGATTGGGTTGCTTTTTTGCCATTGGCGGAGTTCGCCCTCAATAATCGGGCCAGCTCTGCCACTTTGGTGTCCCCGTTTTTCTGTAATTCGGGGTTCCACCCTCGATTTTCCTCCGGTCAGATGGAATCCTCGGATTGTCCTGGAGTGGATGCGGTGGTGGAGAGATTGCATCATATCTGGGGGCAGGTGATGGACAATTTAAAGTTGTCCCAGGAGAAGACTCAGCTTTTTGCCAACCGTCACCGTCGTGTTGGTCCTCGGCTTTGTGTTGGAGATTTGGTGTGGTTGTCTTCTCGTTTTGTCCCTATGAGGGTCTCATCTCCTAAGTTTAAGCCTCGGTTCATCGGTCCGTATAAAATATTGGAGATTCTTAACCCTGTTTCCTTCCGTTTGGACCTCCCTGCATCCTTTTCTATTCATAACGTTTTTCATCGGTCGTTATTGCGCAGGTATGAGGCACCGGTTGTGCCTTCCGTTGAGCCTCCTGCTCCGGTGTTGGTTGAGGGTGAGTTGGAGTACGTTGTAGAAAAAATCCTAGACTCCCGTGTTTCCAGACGGAGACTCCAGTATCTGGTCAAGTGGAAGGGATACGGCCAGGAGGATAATTCTTGGGTCACTGCATCTGATGTTCATGCCTCTGATCTGGTTCGTGCCTTTCATAGGGCCCATCCTGATCGCCCTGGTGGTTCTGGTGAGGGTTCGGTGCCCCCTCCTTGAGGGGGGGGTACTGTTGTGAATTTGGATTCTGGGCTCCCCCGGTGGCTACTGGTGGAATTGAACTTGTGACATCATCTTCCCTGTTCACCTGTTCTGATTAGATCTGGGTGTCGCTATATAACCTGGCTTCTCTGTTAGATGCTTGCCGGTCAACAATGTTATCAGAAGCCTCTCTGTGCTTGTTCCTGCTCCCAGACATCTACTAGATAAGTTGGACATTCGTCCATGTTTTGTTTTTGTATTTTGGTTCCAGTTCACAGCTGCAGTTTCGTTACTGTGTCTGGAAAGCTCTTGTTGATCAGGAATTGCCACTCTGGTATTATGAGTTAATGCCAGAGTCCTAAAGTAATTTCTGGATGTGTTTTGTTAGGGTTTTCTACTGACCATGAAAGTATGCTTTCTGTCTTCTGCTATCTAGAAAGCGGACCTCAAATTTGCTAAAACTATTTTCCTGCTGCGTTTGTTGTTTCATCTCATATCACCGCCAATATATGTGGGGGGCTTCTGTCTCCTTTTTGGGCATTTCTCTAGAGGTGAGTCAGGTCTTATATTTCCCTCTGCTAGCATTATTTAGTTCTCCGGCTGGCGCTGGGCATATAGGGATAAAAAGTAGGACATGCTACCTGGCTACTTCTAGATGATGCGGTAGGTTTAGTTCATGGTCAGTACAGTTACATCTTCCAAGAGCTTGTTCCTATTGAGGCTTATGCTAGTTCTCTGGCCATGGAGATCATGACAGGAAACCAACCAAGGATAACGAACCAGCTGATGCTGCAACCTGCAGAAAGACAACACTACACAGTACCGCTTGTGACCACTAGAGGGAGCCCAAAAATAGAGTTCACAACACCCAGTCACACGAAGGCAATGGTGAGTAAGTGTCACAAGAGGTGGACGATGATGAGACACAATTGCCAGAAAGTCAGGAGGAGGAGCAGGGTGCGGATGTGGAAGACGAGGAGGTGAATGACATAGTAACTGACCCAACCCGGCAGGAGGACATGCAGAGCGAGGACAGCAGCACATATGGGGAAGGAGGCATAGCACCTCAACAGGCAGGAAGAAGCAGTGTGGTGGCCACAGACAGAAGGCGTGCATCCGTTCCCCGTAATACCAGCATGACGGAAGTTGCCATTCCAACTGTTAGATCTTTCTGAGTCTGACGATAACCCCAAACAGGCCATTTGCAGCACCTGCCAAGCCCGCATCAGCAGGGGTAGCAAAGTTACCAGCCTGATCACCACTAGCATGATCAGGCACATGGCAGCAAATCACCCAACTTTGTGGACCGAACCCCAGGCTCCAGGAACACTGCAGCTGACACCGCTGCTTCTTGCACTGCTTTGCGTAGAAGCAAATCCCCAGTCCACGGTGCATGTGAAGATGCCTCTTGCCCTGAACCGTTGTTGCCCACAGTCAACCAGCACCATCATCAAGCCCGTCTACATCCTTGTGCCAGTGCAGCCTTCAGTTGTCTATACCCCAGTCACTGGAACGCAAGCAGAAATACCCAGCCAACGCCCCACAGGCTACAGTATTAAATTTTAACATTTCTCATCTGCTTGCACTCAAAATTTTGCCTTTTAGGCTCATTGAGACTGAAGCTTTCCGCAACCTGATGACAGCGGCTGTCCCAAGGTACTCGATCCCCAGTCACCATTATTTCTCCTGGTGTGCCGCACCGGCATTACACCAGCATGTGTCCCACAACATTACCTGTGCCCTCAACAGTGCTGTTACTGGGAAAGTCCACCTAACCATGGACACATGGACAAGTGCTTGTGGGCAGGGACGGTACATCCCACTGGCGGCACACTGGGTTAACATAGTGGAAGCCGGGACCCAGTCAGACCTTGGGATGGAACACATCCTCCCCACGCCGAGGATTGCGGGCCCTATGTCAATCAGGGTTGCCCCCACAGTCTACAGCAGAAGAGGGCAGTTGTTGACTACCAGCATCAACAAGGCCATCATTATTCAGTTCAGACTCCACACATAAGACCTCAGGAGTGGACATGGATGTCAGACATATGTACCATTCTCAAAAACTGTGAGGACTGTAGCAAGATGGTGAGCGGCGATGATGCCATAATAAGCGTCACCATCCAGCTTCTCTACATTCTGAAAACCTCTCTGCTCACAATTAAAGAAGATGCATTGCAGGCGGAGCATGATGACATGGAGCAAGGAACCATACAGGGTGATTACACTCAGCCCACCCTCATGTCATCCCAACGTGGATTGGTAGACAATGAAGAAGAGGAGGAAGAAGAACAGGAGCTACTTTCATGCGCTATAGACGGTACTACAAGCACAGCTGTCATACTGTCTGTTCAGCATGGATGGCCTGAGGACAGGGAGGAGGAGAAGTATGATGAGGAGGAGGACAGCACGGTCAGTCGCCCTGTTGGTGAGGACGTGGAAGTCTTGCCTGTTAGCAGTCTGGCACGCAGACTTTATGTTGCACTGTGTTTCCCGTGACCCTCACATTATAAAAATTTTCGGTGACACTCATTACTGGTTGGTGACACTTCTAGACCCACGCTACAAGGAGAACTTTCAATCTCTTCTTGCAGAGGCAGACAGGTGTACTAAAATGTAGTACCAGAGGGCTCTTGTAGCGGAATTGCTAACAAAATTCCCATCTGAGAACACTGGCAGCAGACGTCAAAGTTTGTTGTACAACCAAGGAGTCCAAGCAAGAGAGGCAGAAGTACAATCCAGCTCAGGCAGGGAAACAATGGCAAAGTTCTGGGACAGTTTTCTCAGACCCTCCCATCGTACCACCACAGAGAGGCTAATAATTTTAAACCAATAAATTTTTTATTCCCCCATGGGGAAATGTTTGTCAGCCCATGCATTTAGTGTATGGGCATTACAAGTCTAGGAGACCCGCTCCTTTACATTGGGCATAATTTTTAATGAGGACTTCATCAAAGTCTCATCATTCTACGCCACTACATCACCAGGGTTAACAAGTTCCATTCTGCTACAGCCAGTCCAATTTTTGGCAAGGGTGTCTATGATGCCCATACAATATTTTTTAAAAATGTACCCCCCTATGGGGAAATGTTTGTCAGCCCATACACTTAGTGTATGGGCAATACAAGTCTAGGAGACCCGCTCCTTTAAATTGGACCTAGTTTTTAATGAGGCCTTCCTCAACGTCTCATCATCCACCACCACTAGATCACCAGGGATAACGTGTTCCATGCTGCTCCAGCCAGTCCAATTTTTGGTAAGGGTTTCTATGATGTCCATAAAATATTTTTTAAAAATGTACCCCTCATGGGGAAATGTTTGTCAGCCCATTCATTTAGTGTATGTCTATGAGAGTCTATGAGACCCACTCCTTTACATTGGGCTAGTTTTTAATGAGGCCTTCATCAACATGTCATCATTCTCCGCCACTAGATCACCAGGGTTAACGTGTTTCTTTCTGCTACAGCCTGTCAATTTTGGGGCAAGGGTGTCTATGATGCCCATAAAATATTTTTTTTAAATGTACCCCTCATGGTGAAATGTTTGTCAGCCCATGCACTTAGTGTATGGGCATTACGAGTCTAGGAGACCCTTTCTTTTGTAATGGGACAGTTTTTTATGAGACCCTCCTCCATGTTTCTTCCTAGGGGAGATTATGTTGCGTTCAAATTTGGGTCAAGGCGGCCCTTGCATTCAATGCATAAGGAATCAGTATGGCAGGATCAGAACTGAAGAATTTGAAGTGTATTTTCCTGTGGCCATCCAGTACCTGGGTTCAAAGGCTTATTGATATGACTTGGTAGCATGGCAGGCCTTGCAGTCAATACATAAGAAAACAGTATGGGATTACAAAATGAATAATATATTGGGGTGTGTCATAATTCTTGACAGCCCAGCCACTCTCTGCATAGGCAATAACAGCATAGGAGACCCACTGTTTAATAATGGCCCTTTAAGAATATTAATGCCGCCTGGTGCCCTCTAAAAATAGGCTTTGTGACTTTAAGAGTCCCTCCTTCATAAATAAAACAAGATGTTTCTCCTTATGTGTCACACACCACATGGCCAGCTAGGGTTGTTAAATGTTACAATGACATTTCCCAGTGAATGCATTTGTATTGGTTGAAAGCAATGTTAGGGTATGTGTCCACGTTCAGGAAACGCTGCGTTTTTGACGCAGCGTTGAGCAGCATGCATAAAAAACGCAGCGTCCAGATGTTACAGCATAGTGGAGGGGATTTCATGAAATCCTGTCTCCACTATGCAGTAAAAGACGCATGCGGCATACCCGAGAAAACTCACATGCGGCGCGTCTTTTAAGAACGCAGCATGTCCTTACATTGCAGAAAAAACTCAAGGACAACGCAGGTGACCTGCCAGTGACCTCAGGTGCAGATTTGGTCAGGATTTTACCTGCATAAAATCCTGACCAAATCCTGAAGCAATCCTGAACATGGACACATACCCTTAAAGTTGAAAAACGCATCAAAAACGCTGCGTGAGAACATTGCCCAAGTGGTGGAGGAACATTTTGGTCTGGGGTTAATTATTTTGCCTTATATACAAGTCATTACCCTGGCCTGGAAAGGATGTACTTTAACATATTTCCCAGCAAAATCCATTTTGGTTTCGTTTTTGTATGTTTTTTGGTGCACCTGTAACAATGGCGTGAAACTCTGACAATATTGCTTACATCTGTGACATAGGAGTCAGAAATGATTCCAGGGGCGATCCCCATGATGTTTCTGTGTCATTTGAGCAGTGTTTCCATCATTTTTAGAGGTCCTTATACCTTAAAAGAACCCTCGGGGGGGATCACGGTAAAAATACTCGGGTTTCCCATAGACTTACATTGGGGTCGTTGCTCGGGTCGAGTACCCGAGTATTCCAATCTGCTCGACCCGAGGAACGAGCACCCGAGCATTTTAGTGCTCGCCCATCACTAGTAAAAATGTAATTATTTATTCTTCACCGCCCAACGGTATACTTCTGTCAGGCACATGTGGTGTCAGCAAACTCACTGCACCCCTAAATGAGTTCGTTGGTGGGGTGTAGTTTGTAAAATGAGATGACTTATGGGGTTGTGCTGTTTTGGTACCTTAGAGTCTCTGCCAATGTGATATTGCACCCTAAAACCATCCCAGCAAAAATCTAAACTAAAATACGATGCTTCTTCCCTTTTGATCTTTGCACTGTGCATCAACATTTTTTTGGATCATATATTGGGTACTGGCATACTCAGCATAAATTGCGTAATAATTTGTGCCATTCCATTTCTCCTGTTATTCTGTTTGAAAATTAAAAACTTGGGAACAAAGCAACATTTTAGTGGAAAACATGTAATTTTCCATTTACTCAGTCCAATGTTATACAATTCTTTGAATTGTCTGAGGCTTAAAAATGCTCAGTACATCCCTAGATGAATTTTTCCAGAGGTGTAGTTTCCAAAATAGGGTAATTTATGGCGATTTCTTCTGGTTTGCATGTCAAAGGCTTTTCAAATGTGATATGGAATCCATTCTCTATTCCAGCCAAAATTGTCCTCCAGATTTTAATTGGTGCTGCTTCCCTAATGAGCCCTGCTGTTCACCCAAACAGTAGTTTTCCACCACATATGGGGTATCGGTGTACTCAGGAGAAATTTCACAACAAATTGTGGGGTCTATTTTATTCTGCTACCCTTGTGAAAATGAAAACTTTGGAGCAAAAACAACATTTTTGTGGAAAAAAATGTATTTTTCTTTTTTAAGCTCAACGTTATAAAATTCTGTGAAGCATCTGTGGATTCAAAATACCCTCTAAGTATATTCCATGACAGGTGTAAATTCCAAAATGGTTGTCATTTGTGGGAAGTGTTCATTGTTTAGGCACATCAGGGGCTCTGTAATCGTGACATGGCGTCTGCAATCTATTCCAGCCAATTTTGCGTTATTAAAGTCAAATGGTGCTCCGTCCCTTCTGCCACCTGCGGTGTGCCCAAACAGTAATTTTCTACCACATATGGGATATTGGCTTACTCAGGAGAAGTTGCACAACAAATTGCACTGTCCATTTTCTCCTGTTACCCTTGTGAAAGGGAAAAAAATGGGGCTAAAGCAACTTTTTGGTGAAAAAAGGGAACATTTTCATTTTTGTCCTTCTATATTGCTTTAATTCCTGTGAAGCACCTAAAGGGTTAATAAAGTTGAATGTGGTTTTGAGCCTGTTGTGGCATGCAATTTTTAAAATTGTGTCAGTTTTGGGTATTTTCTTTCATATAGGCTCATCAAAGACCTACCCCCGTGAGCGGCCATTACCTGAACATTGTACCCCTGGCCATGTGGGCCAAACCCTGATCGAGTATCCTAAACCGGCATGTCTGAACTGAGCCCGATTCCTTGTCAGTAACCGTTCTTTAGAGGAGTCAGAAATTATTAGTTTTAATGGAGACCTAGCCTTATTCAGTGTCAGCAAACCTCAGCAGCTGCAGTATCGGATTCTGCCCAGGATTGGTACCTGGCAGTCACATGCAGCTCAGTCTGTCTCCACCTTCAAGAGCTCCAGTGAACACCGGGTAGCCGCTTAGCTACGCCCCTTCCTGGGTAGGCCCGGCCCTGTGGCATAGTGGATCAAAAATCTACAAGCACCAACGTTAGGCGTAATAGTTTGCTTGGGTATGGGCCCCCCTGATCCCCAGTCCTGTCTATGCTCATATCTGTGTCAGCAATTGAGGCACCAGCGAAAGAGCGAGGATTTTTTTTTTAATCATCTTATGACACTAGATGCTTAAATGAAAGCCCTTACATCTGAGCAACCTGAAACTTGTGATCCTGGAATGGAATCCATCCTGTCTGATCCGCCTCAGTACTATGGGATGTGAAGCAGTGCCATGGGTTCCTGGAGCAGTGCATGCAGCCATATGAAGTGTTCATCCAGCAGTTTTCCTCTGATCGGGCCAAAGTGGGATTCTTGATCACCTACCTAGCAGAAGATGTCCTGGCATGGGTCATTCTCCTATGGGAGAATGGGGCTCCTGTCACCTCGGACCTGCAGGTCAGATGGGTGACGTGTGTGAGGAAACCGTCATGTCTAGCCCTGTCCCTTCAAAGACCACCCATTCGCCAGCCTGTTGAGACAGCTACCCGTGCAGAATCCGTGAAGGTCGACTGTGTTTGGCAGACTAATCAGAAGCTGGAACTTGGTAGTGACAAGGGATTCTGGTATCGCTGCAGTTGTGCAGAACATCCTGACGATCTTTGTCCAGTGAAGCCTAAAAAACTCCAAAACCTTGGGCCAGTGGGAGAGGCTACGCTTGGCGGGAGTATTCCCTCTCCACAAATGGCTGTGACTGTATCCATGGCAAGTGGAGGCTTCGTTTTGGTGGGAGAGTTCATGCTGCAAGCCGTGAAGAGTCGGTGTCAGACTCCCGTCCAACAGCTCCAGGATCCGGTGAGGGTGTTGTCAAGTGAAGGACGAGCCCTATTCAGAAACAGTTTAGTCATATCTGAACAACTTGAGCGCCAGATCCGAGTGTTATGCACAGAGATCGCCTTCCATGTGCTGTCTGGTATTCCCACAGGTCATCCAGACCTGAGAAATCAAATGCCCATTCTAGACTGGAGGCACTGAGTGGTGGTTCGTTGGGGACAATTGAGTCACAAGAAGTGTCTGGTGCCCACACATTCAGGCCAGTCAGCAGTGTTGCCATCTTCTCCATCAGGTCTTCTAGTTGCCAAGTCTTTGTGCTGATATCTCCTGAAGAAAGGGAAGTGGAAGCTATGTCCCCACACAGTTCCAATGATTGTACCAATGGTCTGCCTTTAGGAACCTCATGGCCATGTTGTCGTGGAGGCCAGGCTGAACATGGATCCTGCACAGGTATCTTCAGTCTCTAGTAGGTCTGGTGAAAATAATGTCAAGGCAGTGGCACCTTCCTAGTCTTTGCAACCCACCATTTAGGCAGAGGGACTCCAGTCGGTCCTTGAATGCTCTGAGGTGGTAGCTGATCTCAACGAATCGAGAGAGTCTTCCCAGTGTCCAGTTGCTGGTACTGTGCCTGCTTCGTCCTATGCTGAGGGTGGCTTGCTTGAGAGAAGCATTCTAGTTGCGAAAATGGTGAGAGGTGTCACTTTTCTTCTAGTGGACAGAATAAGTTGTGGTCCTGAAGAGAAGTCGTGGGAGTTCGTGGAGAGGTGTCGACCTCCAACTTCTCTGCAGAGAGTCCTTGAAGAAGGGGCTTAAGGAGGTACTGTATTGCTATTGCCAACACCCTGCATGGTGTCCCCTTCCCCCTACATGCAGGGATGCCAGCTTACTCCCTGCCGTGGTCCTCAGCGCCGTTCCTGGCATGCTCCTGCTTCCTGTATGTGTAAGAAGAGGGACCATGCCATGGGTACCTTTCTTGCGCCAGTTCCGGAACTGTCGGGGCTGTCTTCTCTGTTGTCCAGGGGAAAGCATAAGAGACCGCACCAATCTTTGCAGGTGGAAGCAGGGGGCGTGGCTAAGGTTCGGGGGATGCAGTGCACGCAAAAACAGGCAGATTTGGCAAGAAGAGACAGCGCGCAGCAGGGTAACGTGAGTGCTTCGGCCCTCGAGCATAGGGATAACACAGGCCGGCGCTCGAGCTTCCCCACCACCGCTGCTAGAGTCTGTGTGGAGAGATGTGCGGTATGCCTGTTGGTCACCACAAAGCTAGCTGCTGAATGTTCCAGGCTAGTGATTGCCACGCACGTGCCGCCAAAGCAAGACCGGGCGCAGGACTGCCATCTGCACTCTGACTCACCAGTGTATATACTCCAGGCCACGATGGGTTCAGACAGTGCATTGACTCCCACTCCTTCAGCCACATCAGTATATGGACTAGGGGCTCAGCGGAAGGTACTGGAGACCAACCGCAGCCACCAGGAGACGGATCATCGTTACCTGCCGGATCGTATTGGACAAGCGCCGCACCAGCCGTGGCTGGTGCCATCTCCTGCTCCGGGACAACTACGTTGTGATAAACATCTGACAGGATAAGTTAACCCCCAAGAACTGTCAACACGTTTTTTTCACTGTTATTTAAACCCTGCATACTATCCTTATTTTTGAACTGTTTACCTATCCTCTGTTAACCTTTTACCTCCCTGCATGGAGTACTACAGTGTTAATTAAAATTGATAACCCTTGCTCTGTCTCCTGTCCGTCACTGCATCCCGCAACCTGCTCATACTTGGTGTAGTCGGCAGGGTGCAGGCACAGAGGGGACAGACCAAGCGATTGGGGGCACCCCAGACACAGAGGAAGCGAATCCAGCGGTCATAGGTATCCCGATGGCTAGTATACTGTTGGGAGCAATGTTAAGCAATGTCCCAAAGTTTACAAGGGAGCAACACTCTGCTGTGGGACTGGACTGAGCGGGTCAGGGGTATGTTAAGAATGCATACCATGACCCCCGCGATGGAGGCAGAGATTGCAATGATGGCCCTGGACGGAGAGGTGAGAAGCTCTGTCATGTTTTGCCCCCCATGAGCTGGATACCTTCACCAAGGTACTACAAATCCTAGAAGAAATGCATGGGGACCCCACAAACGTAGGAGAGTTGCGCATGCGTCTGTTTCACCGTGTCCAAAGGGAGGGGGAGTCCATAACCCAGTACATGAATGTGCTGCAGGAAATCCACACTGTGATCATTAGGTGGGATGGCATAGATGTAGGACCCCCTGACAAAGTTCTGAGAAATCAGCTGGTAGCAGGCTTTAGAGACGCATTGCTTAAACAGGCCTTGCTAGAGCGCTTGCGGGTTAAACCACGCATGTCCTATTTGGAAGTAGGGGCCAAAGCGCGTGCGCGAGAGCAGGAGCAGTGGGTGACAGTTCCGGGAGGGAAGGTCCGGAGCTGGGAGGTATCCATCCCGTTGGCAACCGAACCGAGTTGGCTGAAGGAACTCCGGAAGGAGATTCAATACATGTGGGAGGAATATTCTGATCTGAAGAAGAAACATCGGTGTCCCTGGATCCTTCCAGAGGCAAAACTGGTCCTGAACCATACCAGGGATCGAGGCTACCATGCATAGAAGGGCCGCCAACCTGTTTCAACTGCGGGGAAACTGGACATTATGCTAAAGGATGTGCACCCCGGGGAAGACCTCTACACCGCCTTCCGTTAAACTAGCAGGCTCCGTGGCTGGTGGGAGCCGCCCGAAGCTTGAGCAGCCAAGAAGCAGAAAAAGAAGTCCCACAAGTTTAGTTTCTCTGATTCCTCTCGTTTAGGCCGAAATGGATGGCTGGACTCTCCGCTGCTTAGTTGATACCGGCTCTCAAGTAACTACAATGCCCAAGACTTATTTCAGACATAATTTCCCTGCAGCGCTGAGACCCTAGTGGGGTCCCGTCATCAAATTGACAGCAGCCAACCAGTTGCCCATCCCGGTCGCAGGGGTGGTATGGATGCAAATCACTGTATGTGGCAAAGATGTGGTCCGAAAAGGAGTCATGTTGACCACTGGATTTGTCAATCTCATAGAGGGCAACCTCACGCTACCCCCAAGAGCGAAGTAATACAGATCATGGGGATGCCAGAAGAGCTGATACCACCGGAGGCTCTTCAGTTGGCAGTGAAGCAGGGTGATCCCTGAACAGTGGTCGTATCGGTGTCCCCTGAACCAGAATCTAACCACCAAAAAGAAGGATGCCGAATCCTAGAGCAGATGTGGGCAGAGCAGAACTCTCGCACCAACAAGTACAACAAGTGGAAGCGGTGCTGGAGCGATATCAGAAGGTTTTTGCCCGCCACGACGATGATTTTGGATGTACCACAGCCATCACTCATGAGATTCCAACGGGAAACACAGCCCCTATTAGGGAATGATACAGACAGATCCCACCGCAAATGTACCAAGAGGTGAAAGAGATGTTGGCGCATATGCTCCAGAGTGGAGTTATCTAAGAGAGCCAAAACCCGTGGGCTGCACCCCAAAGACCGTGAACGATGTCTGGGCCTTTCTGGGACTCACCGGGTACTATCGACGGTTCGTGAAAGACTTCACTCGCATTGTCAACCCACTGCTGGAGTTGTTGAAGGAAGTGCCATCCGGTGCGAAGAATCAGACCATTCAGTGGGGAGAAAGTCAGGAAGAAGCTTTTTGAGCTCTGAAGGGACGAAGAGCTGGAAGCTGAGGAGATCCCTGAGTTTCGTAAACCCACCAGGATGATGGCAGCAACGCAGGAACAGATCGGGGAGATGTCCAGAGGACACACCCTAGGGCGACCCCGTAATGATTGGGTATGGCTTCAGCAGGAAGATAGGGAACTCCCTCAGACGAGGCACTGGGTGGCCTTAAGACAACTCCCCAGTCCGAGAGAGAGAAAAGCCCTGTCTCTGGGAGCTCTACGGATCCTTCGGCAGTGGGAAAGGCTCCATCTGGAAGATGGTCTGCTGTATAGGAAGGTACAGTTGGCATGGGAGTTGGAAGTCACCTGGCAGGTGGTGCTCTTGGAAAAGTTGCTTCATGAGGCAGCTGCAGAAGCTTATGAGAGAGGAGCTCACTTTGGCTTGGAGAAGACGTTCCAGTGCCTACAGAAGTTGATCTACCATCCTCGACTGAAAACAGCAATGGAAGAAGCTTGTCAACTGTGTTGGAACTAGCAAAACCTCCAGAACAGAGGGCCCTCACATAAACTATCGTAACTTCTGCTCCCCTAGAGGTGTTGATGATTGACTACTTGACTGTGGGTCCAGCTCACCTTGGATACGAACACTGTCTAGTAATGACCGATCACTTCACCAAATTTGCGGTAGTAACCCAAACCCCGGATCAGACTGCTGAGTCGGCAACCCAGGCCATTTGTAGGGACTTCATCCGAATGTACGGCTGCCCGAAGAGAATTCACTCTGGTCAAGGTGCCTGCTTTCAAGGATGAGAAGAACTGCATCGCCTGTATCAGATCGAGAAATCCAGGACAATGCCCTATCACCCCCAAGGGAATGGGGCCTGTAAGCGTTTTAATCGGACACTGATTCAGATGCTGAGGACCCTGGAAGAAGACCAGAAGGTCCGTTGACCTGAGTTTGTGGCTAAGCTAGTCTGGATGTACAATAATTGGGTGCACAGTACGACTGGATAAACACTGTACACCCTGCTGTTCGGTCGGAAAGGGCAAGAAAACACCGAGCTGGAATTGGATCCAGAGGAGGATTACCCACAGACGGAGGTGACCATCTGGCTCCGGCCCTCGAGCTCGTGCCCGAGCTTCTCCACCACTGCTGCTAGAGACTGTGGGGAGAGACGTGCGGTGTGCCTGTTGGTCACCATAAAGTCAGGTGCTGAACGTAGCGGCCTAGAGATTGCTGCATGCGTGCTGCCAGAGCAAGACCGGGCGCAGGACTGCCGTCTGCCCTTCGACTCACCAGTGTATATCCTCTGGGCCACGATGGGTTCGGACAGTGCAGTGGCTCCCACTCCTTCAGCTACGTCAGTATATGGACTCAGCGGAAGGTAGCGGAGACCGACCGCTGACGCCAGAAGACAGATCATCGTTACCTGCCGAATCGTATTGGACAAGCGCTGCACCAGCCGTGGCTGGTGCCATCTCCTGCTCCTGGACAACTACGTCGTGATAAACCCCCAAGAACTGTCAACACCTTTTTTTTACTGTTCTTAAACCCTTGCATATTATACTTATTTTTGAACATTTACCTATAGTCTGTTAACCTATTACCTCCATGCGTGGAGTACTACAGTGTAAATTAAAATTGTTAACCCTTGCTCTGTCTCCTGTCTGTCATTACATCCCGAAACCTGTTCACACGTGCGCACCGCAGTACTGGCGGTGCACCTAGTATGCCCGTTCTTAAAGTATGCAGTTGGCAGTATGCCAAGTGCCCGCAGCTTGTTGCTGGGAGGCATTTAATATAATTAGTACACCTGCAAGATGGTTTCCAGCCAATTGCTTAGAGTCATCCTGTATAAAAGACTCCCGCTCCCTTAGAGAGTCACCAAGCAATGCATAGAATCATTAGTGAGTAATGTGTACTACTAGTGAGTTGTGAGGTCCCATGGTCACTGCAGCCAGTCCTGTTCCTGAAGTCCCTTGGTCCCTGAGCTCCCAGGACCTGAAGTTTGTCTTCTGGTCCCAGAGAGGCCAGTGCCTGAACCTCGGCCCCTGGTCCCAGAGTTGCCAGTGCCTGAATCTCGTCCCTTGGTCTGTGAGCGGACAGAGCCTGAACATTGTCCCCAGTTTGGTGTGCAGCCAAACCCTATATCCTAGACAGGTGTATCTGAACTAAGCCCGAATATATGTCTGTAGAGGAGTCAAAACTTATTAGGGTATGTGCGCACGTTGGGGATTTGCCTGCGGATCCAAAGCGGATTGGACGCTGTGGATTCGCAGTAGTTTTCCATCTGGTTTACAGTACTATGTAAACCTATGGAAAACAAAATCCGCAGTGCACATGCTGCGGAAAATACAGCGCAGAAATGGTGCGTTGTATTTTCTGCAGCATGTCAATTCTTTATACGGATTTTACAGCATTTTACACCTGTCCCTTTATAGGAATCCGCAGGTGGTAAAACGCAGGTGAAATCTGCACAAAAAAAGCAAAAAACATAAATCCACGGGTAATGCATTTTACCTGCGGATTTTTCAAAAACTGAGCGGAATAATCCGCACAGAAATCCGCAACGTGTGCACATAGCCTTAGTCTAAACGAGAAACTAGCCCTTTCAGCAGTAGCGTAGCTACTGGGGGGCAGAGGGTGCGAGCGCCCCGGGCTCATAGCTCTGAAGGGGCCCACCCGGAGCTACGCTACTGTAACAGCAGCACGCCGATACAGTTGCATTCTGCAGCAGAGCAGGGAGAATCGATCTCCCTGCTCTGCCACTATGGGGCCCCTGAGCAGGCGGGGGGGCCCACTGCCAGCAATGGGCCCCCCGCCTGTCATCGCAAGGTGAGCTGTATTGGCATCTAGCCGATACAGCTCACCGCATTGATGAGGGAAGGAGCGTTACGCACCTTCTCCCATCATCCAGTTGCAGTATGCAGTTAATAGCACTCTGTGTCTGTACTGCTACATACTTAGGCAGTTAACTGGTTCATGCAGCTTTACATGAACACCCGAGCCTTACACTATGGCTGGTCCAAATAACTAAAGCAATTGTTACCATCCACCTCTCGTGTCTCCCCTTTTCCTCATAGTTTGTAACTTGCGAGCAGGGCCCTCATTCCTCCTGGTATCTGTTTTGAACTGTGATTTCTGATATGCTGTAATGTCTATTGTCTGTACAATTCCCCTCTATAAGTTGTGAAGCGCTGCGGAATATGTTGGCGCTATATAAATAAAAATTATTATTATTATTATTATCCCCCTGTCAGCGTTTGTCGTCGCCGGCGCCGACACTGACAGCTGGCGCGATTACATCACTGACCAGTGCCTGCTGTCAGGAGATGAGCGCGAGCGGGAGCTCGGAGCACCACTGGAACAAGGAGGAAGAGAGGTGAGTATTTATTGTGTTTTTTTTATGGGGGCTGCCTTATACTACAGGGTCTGCCTATGGGGTGCTGCCTTATACTACAGGGCCTGCCTATAGGGGTACTGTCTTATACTACAGCGTCTGCCTATGGGGTGCTGCCTTATACTACAGGGTCTGCCTATAGGGGTACTGTCTCATACTACAGGGTCTGCCTATGGGGGTGCTGCTTTATACTACAGGGTCTGCCTATGGGGGTGCTGCCTTATACTGCAGGGTCTGCCTATAGGGGTACTGTCTTATACTACAGGGTCTGCCTATAGGGGTACTGTCCTATAGTACAGGATGTGCTAATGGGGTGCTGCCTTATACTGCAGGGTCTGCCTATGGGGTGCTGCCTTATACTACAGGTTTGCCCATGGGGGTGCTGCCTTATACTACAGGGTCTGCCTATGGCAGTGTTGCCTTATACTGCAGGGTCTGCCTATATGGGTACTGTCTTATACTACAAGGTCTGCCTATAGGGGTACTGTCTTATACTACAGGGTCTGCCTATAGGGGTACTGTATTATACTACAGGGTCTGCCTATGGGGTGCTGCTTTATACTGCAGGATCTGCCTATGGGGATACTGTCTTATACTACAGGGTCTGCCTATAGGGGTGCTGCCTTATACTACAAGGTCTGCCTATAGGGGTGCTGTCTTATACTACAGGGTCTGCCTATGGTGTGCTGCCTTATACTATAGGGTCTGCCTATAGTGGTACTGTATTATACTACAGAGTCTGCCTATGGGGTGCTGCCTTATACTACAGGGTCTGCCTATAGGGGTACTGTCTTATGCTACAGGGTCTGCCTATAGGGGTGCTGCCTTGTGCTATATTGAGGACTATCTGGCACATTATACTATATGGACATTATCTATGGGGCCATCATACAGTGTGAGGATTACAGTGAAGGGGCCATCATACAGTGTTGGAGCCATCAAACAGTTTGGAGGCTACTAGGGGGTCAGTATACTGTGTGGGTGATACTATACAGTGAGGTGGCATTATACTGTGTATAGGGCAGCTGTACAGGGGGGCAGACTTGGGACTTTATTAAATGTAAAGTGGGCACTTATTGTTATAGTGGAACTCAGGTTACTGTGACTGTCAAAAGGGGACACAGGGCATTATTGCTTTCTAGGGGGCAAAATATGGGCAGTGTTTTCTAGGGCACTTCCGCCCGGCATTACTATATTATAGAGGGTTGCTTTAGAATTTAGAGGGCAAAGAGAACCACACAGCAGGAGCAGTAATAGAGACACATACGGCAGCAGCGGCTCAGTATTGGGGTTTCAGCGGGATGAGGAGTTTGTGCAGGTTGGGAATAGATGGTGATAGCTGGAATGTGAGAAGTGAAAAGTGTCTTTGTTGCATTCTCTGCAGCCGATTCGTGGCTGGAAGAAGTTGTCATGTCGGTCGGTCTGGGCCAGATGGAAAAGACGGGAAAAATGAACGATTCCATCAGAAAGAACGTCAGCGGTAAGTCATTATCTATAACTGTGCTGTGATCGCTTATATGTTCTGTAGGGCTGGTGTCTACCACTGACCATATGGCGGTAATATCCATGTTCGTCTTTATATAGAGATTATCTTCAGTAACAGCGAGGTCACATGCTGAGGTTCTCCTCCACTATTAGGGGGTGTCACCGAGTTGTAATCAAGGTTACCTGGTTAGGGGCCCACTCAGAAGGTCCCCCCCCCCTGAACCAAATCTCTAGCTACGCCTCTGCCTTTCAGTATCAGCAAACCTGACACCTGGGGTCAGCAGCTGCAGTACTGGGTTCTGCCCAGGAGTAGTACCTGGCGGTTACCTGCAGCTCAATCTGCATGTTTGAAACTTCCAGCACCTATTATTATCTTTTCAGTTATTTGCATCATGTCTCTGTTATGAGTGATCTTTGTATATGTGGCTGATCATTTCCTGCCACTTTCAGCACAGGCACTTTACCTTTTTGTCCCCATTTTCCTCCATATACCTGCACTTACCTATTACCTTGCATTTCTCTATCCTTGAAGCAACTAGACATTAACTCTACATAAACATATGCTGATACTATCAGGGAGCATGTTCGCAATTTTGCATATAGGCACTTTATTGTTTATCTAACATACCTCATTTTGTTGCTGCTTACTATATATTCTGATACCATCAGGCTGCATGTTTACAACTTTGCACATACTGTAGGCACTTTATTGTTTATTCAACAATCCTCATCTTTTTGCTGCTAGCTATATATTGTACTATACTGTATTGTGGACTGGAGTATTCAGTGTTTTTCCTCTGTTTTTTTCTATTCATTTTTCCGAAATGTCCAATATTTTTGGCCATCAGTAACACATATGGCATGATGATATGATATAATATTTTTATCTACAATATTTATGGCCATTTATCTTATGTGTACTGCACCTTTGAGGCTTTCTTTTAACCATTCTATGAGTAGGAGTGAAGTTACCCCACTTATCTTTACCATGTTTGTAATAGCTATACAGTGGCATGTAAAAGTTGGGCACCCTTGGTCAAAATTACTGTTATTGTGAACAGTTATGCAATTTGAAAATTATATAATCCCTAGAAGGTCTGAAGTTAAAGATGACACATTTCCTTTGTTTTATATTTTTTTACATGAAAGTTTAGGTTTCAGCTCTCTTAGACATACCATTCTTGAGATAATAACCCCAAAATGAAAACAGAATATGAAAACAAATATTAATTTACAGCTAGGCAGCCAGATTAATTAAGCTTTGACAAAGACCGCGGTACGGTCGAAACGCGTTGCTTTACCCACTGGGGCCATGGTGATGTATTAGGAGCACTTTTTGTATAATTTCTTTTGCAATTTGCATTTTAACTTAAATTTTTTTTTTTCCAATAAACTGTTTATATTTTATTGAGCTGGAACATTGCAATTTTCCCAGATTAATCTCACCCAAAATTGGCATGAATGTAAATGAGGTACTTTGAAAGTTTTTACTCTGGGTTTCAGCTATCTCAAACCTACAATTCTTAAGATATTCAACCATAAAATGGAACGCAAAAACAAATATTAATTTGTGGCCAATAGTGTTGAGCGATACCTTCCGATATCGGAAAGTATCGGCCGATACCGTCAAAGTATCGGATCTAATCCGATACCGATACCCGATCCCAATGCAAGTCAATGGGACGAAAATATCGGAATTAACCCCTTAATCCCGTTTGACGTACTATCCCGTCAAGGTGACCTGGGACTTAATTCCTGGTGACGGGATAGTACGTCATACGCGATCGGCCGCACTCACGGGGGGAGCGCGGCCGATCGCGGCCGGGTGTCAGCTGCCTATCGCAGCTGACATCCGGCACTATGTGCCAGGAGCGGTCACGGACCGCCCCCGGCACATTAACCCCCGGCACACCGCGATCAAACATGATCGCGATGTGCCGGCGGTGCAGGGAAGCATCGCGCAGGGAGGGGGCTCCCTGCGGGCTTCCCTGAGCCCCCCGCAGCAACGCGATGTGATCGCGTTGCTGCGAGGGTCTTACCTCCCTCCCTGCAGGCCCCAGACCCGGATCCAAGATGGCCGCGGATCCGGGTCCTGCAGGGAGGGAGGTGGCTTCACAGAAGCCTGCTCAGAGCAGGCACTGTGAAGCAGCCTGCACTTCTCGCAGATCGGTGATCTGTCAGAGTGCTATGCAAACTGACAGATCACCGATCTGTATTGTCCCCCCCTGGGGCAAAGTAAAAAAGTAAAAAAAAAAATTTCCAAATGTGTAAAAAAAAATAAAAAAAAAATATTCCAAAATAATGAAAAAAAAATTATATATATTATTCCCATAAATACATTTCTTTATCTAAATAAAATTAAAAAAACAATAAAAGTACACATATTTAGTATTGCCGCGTCCGTAACGACCCGACCTATAAAACTGGCCCACTAGTTAAGCCCTTCAGTAAACACCGTAAGAAAAAAAAAAAAAAACGAGGCAAAAAACAACGCTTTATTACCATACCGCCGAACAAAAAAGTGGAACAACACGCGATCAAAAAGACTGATATAAATAACCATGGTACCGCTGCAAACGTCATCTTGTCCCGCAAAAAACAAGCCGCCATACAGCATCATCAGCAAAAAAATAAAAAAGTTATAGTCCTGAGAATAAAGCGATACCAAAATAATAATTTTTTCTATAAAATAGTTTTTATCGTATAAAAGCGCCAAAACATAAAAAAATGATATAAATGAGATATCGCTGTAATCGTACTGACCCGACGAATAAAACTGCTTTATCAATTTTACCAAACGTGGAACGGTATAAACGCCTCCCCCAAAAGAAATTCATGAATAGCTGGTTTTTGATCACTCTGCCTCACAAAAATCGGAATAAAAAGCGATCAAAAAATGTCACGTGTCTGAAAATGTTACCAACAAAAACGTCAACTCGTCCCGCAAAAAACAAGACCTCATGTGACTCTGTGTACTTAAATATGGAAAAATTATAGCTCTCAAAATGTGGTAACGCAAAAAATATTTTTTGCAATAAAAAGCGTCTTTCAGTGTGTGACGGCTGCCAATCATAAAAATCCGCTAAAAAACCCTCTATAAAAGTAAATCAAACCCCCCTTTATCACCCCCTTAGTTAGGGAAAAATAAAAAAATTAAAAAAAATGTATTTATTTCCATTTTCCCATTAGGGTTAGGGTTGGGGCTAGGGTTGGGGCTACAGTTAGGGTTGGGGCTAGGGTTAGGGTTGGGGCTAAAGATAGGGTTAGGGTTTGGATTACATTTACGGTTGGGAATAGGGTTGGGTGTGTCTGGGTTAGGGGTGTGGTTAGGGTTACTGTTGGGATTAGAGTAAGGGGTGTGTTTGGATTAGGGTATCAGTTATAATTGGGGGGTTTCCACTGTTTAGGCACATCAGGGGCTCTGCAAATGCAACGTGACGCCTGCAGACCAATCCATTTAAGTCTGCATTCCAAATGGCGCTCCTTCCCTTCCGAGCTCTGTCATGCGCCCAAACAGTGGTTCCCCCCCACATATTGGGTATCAGCGTACTCAGGACAAATTGGACAACAACTTTTGGGGTCCAATTTCACCTGCTACCCTTGTGAAAATACAAAACTGGGGGCTAAAAAATCATTTTTGTGAAAAAAAAAAGAATTTTTATTTTCACGGCTCTGCGTTATAAACTGTAGTGAAACACTTGGGGGTTCAAAGTTCTCACAACACATCTAGATAAGTTCCTTGGGGGGTCTAGTTTCCAATATGGGGTCACTTGTGGGGGGTTTGTACTGTTTGGGTACATCAGGGGCTCTGCAAATGCAACGTGACGCCTGCAGACCAATCCATTTAAGTCTGCATTCCAAATGGCGCTCCTTCCCTTCCGAGCTCTGTCATGCGCCCAAACAGTGGTTCCCCCCCACATATTGGGTATCAGTGTACCCAGGACAAATTGGACAACAACTTTTGGGGTCCAATTTATCCTGATACCCTTGTGAAAATACAAAACTGGGGGCTAAAAAATCATTTTTGTGAAAAAAAAAAAAGAATTTTTATTTTCACGGCTCTGCGTTATGAACTGTAGTGAAACACTTGGGGGTTCAAAGTTCTCACAACACATCTAGATAAGTTCCTTGGGGGGTCTAGTTTCCAATATGGGGTCACTTATGGGGGGTTTGTACTGTTTGGGTACATCAGGGGCTCTGCAAATGCAACGTGACGCCTGCAGACCAATCCATTTAAGTCTGCATTCCAAATGGCGCTCCTTCCCTTCCGAGCTCTGTCATGCGCCCAAACAGTGGTTCCCCCCCACATATTGGGTATCAGCGTACTCAGGATAAATTGGACAACAACTTTTGGGGTCCAATTTATCCTGATACCCTTGTGAAAATACAAAACTGGGGGCTAAAAAATCATTTTTGTGAAAAAAAAAAAAGAATTTTTATTTTCACGGCTCTGCGTTATGAACTGTAGTGAAACACTTGGGGGTTCAAAGTTCTCACAAC
This sequence comes from Ranitomeya variabilis, assembly GCF_051348905.1. Taxonomy (NCBI): domain Eukaryota; kingdom Metazoa; phylum Chordata; class Amphibia; order Anura; family Dendrobatidae; genus Ranitomeya; species Ranitomeya variabilis. The sequence continues at coordinate 384,023,766 of NC_135235.1, read as the reverse complement.
ACATCTAGATAAGTTCCTTGGGGGGTCTAGTTTCCAATATGGGGTCACTTGTGGGGGGTTTGTACTGTTTGGGTACATCAGGGGCTCTGCAAATGCAACGTGACGCCTGCAGACCAATCCATTTAAGTCTGCATTCCAAATGGCGCTCCTTCCCTTCCGAGCTCTGTCATGCGCCCAAACAGTGGTTCCCCCCCACATATTGGGTATCAGCGTACTCAGGATAAATTGGACAACAACTTTTGGGGTCCAATTTATCCTGATACCCTTGTGAAAATACAAAACTGGGGGCTAAAAAATCATTTTTGTGAAAAAAAAAAGAATTTTTATTTTCACGGCTCTGCATTATAAACTGTAGTGAAACACTTGGGGGTTCAAAGCTCTAAAAACACATCTAGATAAGTTCCTTATGGCGTCTACTTTCCAAAATGGTGTCACTTGTGGGGGTTTTTAATGTTTAGGCACATCAGGGGCTCTCCAAACGCAACATGGCATCCCATCTTAATTCCAGTCAATTTTGCATTGAAAAGTAAAATAGCGCTCCTTCCCTTCCGAGCTCTGCTATGCGCCCAAACAGTGGTTTACCCCCACATATGGGGCATCGTCGTACTCAGGACAAATTGCACAACAACTTTTGTGGTCTAATTTCTAATCTTACCCTTGGGGAAATAAAAAAATGGGGGCGAAAAGATCATTTTTGTGAAAAAATATGATTTTTTTATTTTTACGGCTCTGCATTATAAACTTCTGTGAAGCCCTTGTTGGGTCAAAGTGCTCAACACACATCTAGATAAGTTCCTTAGGGGGTCTACTTTCCAAAATGGTGTCACTTGTGGGGGGTTTCAATGTTTAGGCACATCAGTGGCTCTCCAAACGCAACATGGCGTCCCATCTCAATTCCAGTCAATTTTGCATTGAAAAGTCAAATGGCGCTCCTTCCCTTCCGAGCTCTGCCCTGCGCCCAAACAATGGTTTACACCCACATATGGGGTATCAGCGTACTCAGGACAAATTGCACAACAATTTTTGGGGTCCAATTTCTTCTCCTACCCTTGGGAAAATAAAAAATTGGGGGCGAAAAGATCATTTTTGTGAAAAAATATGATTTTTTATTTTTACGGCTCCGCATTATAAACTTCTGTGAAGCACTTGTTGGGTCAAAGTGCTCACCACACATCTAGATAAGTTCCTTAGGGGGTCTACTTTCCAAAATGGTGTCACTTGTGGGGGGTTTCAATGTTTAGGCACATTAGGGGCTCTCCAAATGCAACATGCGTCCCATCTCAATTCCAGTCAATTTTGCATTGAAAAGTCAAATGGCGCTCCTTTCCTTCCGAGCTCTGCCATGTGCCCAAACAGTGGGTTACCCCCACATATGGGGTATCAGCGTACTCAGGACAAATTGTACAACAACTTTTGGGGTCTATTTTCTCCTGTTACCCTTGGTAAAATAAAACAAATTGGATCTGAAATAAATTTTGTGTGAAAAAAAGTTAAATGTTCATTTTTATTTAAACATTCCAAAAATTCCTGTGAAACACCTGAAGGGTTAATAAACTTCTTCAGAGTGGTTTTGAGTACCTTGAGGGGTGCAGTTTTTAGAATGGTGTCACACTTGGGTATTTTCTATCATATAGACACCTCAAAGTGACTTCAAATGAGATGTGGTCCCTAAAAAAAAATGGTGTTGTAAAAATGAGAAATTGCTGGTCAACTTTTAACCCTTATAACTCCGTCACAAAAAAAAATTTTGGTTCCAAAATTGTGCTGATGTAAAGTAGACATGTGGGAAATGTTACTTATTAAGTATTTTGCATGACATATGTCTGTGATTTAAGGGCATAATAATTCAAAGTTGGAAAATTGCGAAATTTTCAAAATTTTCGCCAAATATTCGTTTTTTTCACAAATAAACGCAAGTTATATCGAATAAATTTTACCACTAACATGAAGTACAATATGTCACGAGAAAACAATGTCAGAATCGCCAAGATCCGTTGAAGCGTTCCAGAGTTATAACCTCATAAAGGGACAGTGGTCAGAATTGTAAAAATTGGCCCGGTCATTAACGTGCAAACCACCCTCGGGGCTTAAGGGGTTAAAATAAACCCTTTCTTTCCTTGTAGGTTAATTCTACATGAAGGAAAACAACTAAGAATAAAGTAGGATGTATTGGGGGACGTGGCGGAGACATTAAAGGCACAGAGGTTTAGCCCAATCAAATAGAATAGCAGGATTTTTATTTTTTTTTATGACGTTCGGCGTTAGAAAGATTTTGACTATGTTAATTTTTTATTTATTTTGTCAGATATTGATGTTTCACTACTTCCACGCCCTTCACCTTCTTTTTTACTTCTCCCACACTTTCTTCTTCATTATCCTCATCATCAGCTTCTTTGACATCAACTAACCTTATTCATCTTCTTCTTCATCTTCTACCTATTATTTTTTTTGTTACATTGTTCATATTCTTTTTATTTAACTATTATCTTCTTCATATTCTAATTCTTCATCATATTCTTATTTGTGACAGCCAGGCATTCCCGTAGTTGTTATCTATAAAAGTTTGAAGATTACACCTTCCGTTCTGCCTGTCACAAAAGAGTTACATTTGTCCGCGTTCAGTTTGGCCTGCAGCATCAGGCTTTATCCAGGGGCACCACGAGGAGGAACGGACTCACCCCCATACACTGCTTAGTCTTCTTCTGCTTATAATTTAGATAATATCTTTTGCTCTGATATTTAGTGTTATGCTTAATGTTCTTGTGCTCTTTGTTCTGCAGCCTCTTGTTCTTCTGCTTCTCGGTCTTCCAGGTCGTCGTCGTCTCCAGGGTCGTCGTCTCCGGGGTCGTCGTCATCGGGGTGGTCTTCAGGGTCATCGTCTCCTGGGTCGTCGTCATAACGGTGGTTGTCGTCTCTGGTGTCGTCGTCATCTTAGGGGTGGTCTTCCGGGTCATCGTGTTTAGTCTCTTGAACTTGGAAATGTAGCAGAAGGTACAAGAAGGCTGAGAAAATGCCGAGAAACAGCTGATGGAACTGGAACTCGGATGGCTACCCGAAGGTCCAAGAGCCAATGGAACTACCGAGGACCAGCTGACGTTACTGGAACCCGGTTACTAAGCAGGAGGTACCCGTGCCTGAAAGCACTACCAAGGACCACCTGACGTTGGTGGAACTCGGATACCCAGAGGGAGGCACCTAAGCCAAAGGCTCTGCCCGGAACCAGCTGACGGTACTGGAACCAGGATGGGGAGCAGAAGGTACAAGAGCAAAAGACACTGCCGAGAACCAGCTGACGGTGCTGGAACCCGGATGGGTAGCCGAAGGTCCAAGAGCCAATGGAACTACCGAGGACCAGCTGACGTTACTGGAACCGGTTACTAAGCAGGAGGTACCCGTGCCTGAAAGCACTACCAAGGACCACCTGACGTTGGTGGAACTCGGATACCCAGAGGGAGGCACCTAAGCCAAAGGCTCTGCCCAGAACCAGCTGATGGTACTGGAACCAGGATGGGGAGCAGAAGGTACAAGAGCAAAAGATACTGCTGAGAACCAGCTGACGGTACTGGAACCCAGATGGGTAGCCGAAGGTCCAAGAGCCAATGGAACTACCGAGGACCAGCTGATGTTACTGGAACCCGGTTACTAAGCAGGAGGTACCCGTGCCTGAAAGCACTACCAAGGACCACCTGACGTTGGTGGAACTCGGATACCCAGAGGGAGGCACCTAAGCCAAAGGCTCTGCCCGGAACCAGCTGACGGTGCTGGAACCAGGATGGGGACCTATTCAAGCTTGTCTTCCTAGAGCCCCAACTAGCAGTGTTGGAGCAAAGGGTCAGCAGGAGGAGGAGAGGGAGCAGAGTGTAGGCCGAAGCCTGCACTGGCGGCAGCTTTGGGTCTGTTGTGTCTGCGGGGCAGTTGCAGGACACGTTTCCGGCTGCACAGCAGGGGAACAGCTGGCGGTGCTGAACCCCACTGACACATTGGCGAGGTGTTTGGCTCTGTGCAGCCAGCACATCTGGGTCCCAACTGGCGGTGTTAGAGCCCAGGGTCAGCAGGAGGAGGAGAGGGAGCGGAGTGTAGGCCGAAGCCTAATTGAACCAATTTCAAAGGTAACCTTAAACCCCCCCTCAGGTGTTCCAAACTAGAAGAGCCACAGCTTATGCAGCAGTAGTGCTGCACAAGTCAAAGGTTGCTCTTTTAATTTTTCTCCTTGCACACGCTGAATGAAACACGTATAACATTTAGCCCTTTATACAGTCAAACTGTGTTGGAGGCGCGAGTTCCCTTCGTAATGAGATGCAGCACAGATGTCAAGAATCCCACCTTGGTGCTGGGCGTGGCCTCCTGAGCGTTGTTATTTGCTGTACAGGAGTCTGCGCTGTCGTGTTATCCCTTGGCCTAGCGCTGTTAGCGCTGCCCATCTTCTGACATCATTTAATGTCGGCCGGTGCGGTTCGCGATGACCATGAATCCCAGCCCCGCAGTGTCTTAACATTGTTAAAACACTGCGGGGCTGGGATTCATGGCCTGGCGCAGTACATATGTTCGCCTCTCACACTCGGGTCCTTACACCCGCTTCAGACTGTGCGGCGTCAGCTGATCCCTTATCGCATGCCACGGCCATGAAGCCGCACAGTCTGAAGAAGGCGGAAGGAGATGAGGGACAGGCGAACTTATGCACTGCTCATGCCCATCAATCACACCCTCGCAGTCCAAATAAATAAGACACCGAGGGGCGTTGTGTGGGTCAGGGCGGCTGCAGAGGCGCAGGCAGCCAAACAATGATGCCAGAACACGGGCAGCGCTACCAAGGGGGTTGCAGCGTGTCATTACAAAGGAAAGTCACACCTCCGGGACGGTTAAATGGTCACACAGAGGATACATTTTAGACGTGTTTTCAGTTCCACATGTGCGAGGAGAATACGTTTATGAGCCACCTTGCACACATGCAGCATTACTGCTGTACAAGGTGGCTGGAAAACATACAAACGCCTGGAGGAGGGGGGACAGGTTCCCTTCAATTTCAGTTCTTGTGTCTGCGTGGCTTTTGCAGGACACGATGCCGGCTACACAGCAGGGGAACAGCTGGCGGTGCTGAACCCCACTGACACATTGGCTGGTGTATTTCTCTGTGCAGCTAGCAGTACCGGGCACCAACTGGCGTTGTTAGAGCCCAGGGTAAGCAGGAGGAGCAGGGGGAGCAGAGTGTAGGCCGAAGCCTGCACTGGCGGCAGCTTTGGGTCTGTTGTGTCTGCGTGGCTGTTGCAGGACACGTTGCCGGCTGCACAGCAGGGGAACAGCTGGTGGTGCTGAACCCCACTGTCACATTGGCGATGTGTTTTTCTCTGTGCAGCCAGCACTTCCGGACAGCAACTAGCGGTGTTGGAGCCCGGGCTCTGCAGGTGGAGCAGAGTGTAGGCCGCAGCCTGCACTGGAGCAAGTTGAAAGGGAACCTTTAACCCCCCCCCCAGGCGTTTGTAGCTGAAAGAGCCATCTTGTACAGCACTAATGCTGGAAAAGGTAAACTTAGCTCTTTTAATTATGGTCCTTGCACATGCTGAACCTAACACTTTTGAAATGTGTCCCCTCACACGGTTAAACCGTCCGGTCAGTGGAACTTTCCTTTGTCATGTGACGCAGCACAGCCGTCATTCTTACCCCCTTGGCGCCGTGCGCCTCCTCCTCAGCGTTGTTTGAATCTGTCCCGGAGTCTGCGCTGTTATGTTATCCCTTGGCCAGGCACACTTAGCGCTGCCCGTCTTCTGACATCATTTGGTGTCAGGATAGCTGCGCCTGTGCGGCCGCGCTGGAGGAGATCCCGCCTCGCTGTGTCATCTAATGTAATCACTCTGCGGACCTGTGATCCATGGTCATGAGCAGTGCATATCCTCGCCTCTCACTCCCCTCCCTACGGCTTCTTCAGACTGTGCGGCGTCACGGCTGTGGCATGCTATTAGGGATCAGCTGACAGCGCACAGTCTGAAGAAGGTGTAGGGAGATGAGTGAGAGGCGGAGGTTCAGATATGCACTGCTAATGTCCATGGATCACAGGTCCGCAGTGGGATTAAATCAGAAGACACTACGAGGCGGGATCTCGTCCTGCGCGGCCGCACAGGCGCAGCCATCCTGACACCAAATGATGTCAGAAGACGGGCAGCGCTAAGTGTGCCTGGCCAAGGGATAACATAACAGCGCAGACTCCGGGACAGATTCAAACAACGCTGAGGAGGAGGAGCACGGCGCCAAGGGGGTAAGAATGACGGCTGTGCTGCGTCACATGACAAAGGAAAGTTCCACCGACCGGACGGTTTAACCGTGTGAGGGGACACATTTCAAAAGTGTTAGGTTCAGCATGTGCAAGGAGCACGACGAAAAGAGGCACTTTTTCCCTTTGCATCATTACTGCTGCACAAGGTGTCTCCTTCAGTAACAAACGCCTGGGGGGGGGGGACAGGTTCCCTTAAATTTAACTTGTTGTGCCTGTGTGGCGGTCGCAGGACACGTTGCCGTATACACAGCAGGGGAGCAGCAGGCATTACTGAACCCCACTAACACATTGGCGAGGTGTTTGGCTCTGTGCGGACAGCACTTCTGGATGGCAACTAGCGGTGTTGGAGCCCAGGGACAGGAGGAGAAGGAGGTGGGGGAGATAGGAGGGATTGCCACACACACAGCTGGGGAACAGCTGACGTTACTGAACCCCAATAACAGAGGAGGGACTGTTGGGACTGTGCGGACAGCACTTCTGGACGGCAACTAGCGGTGTTGGAGCCCAGGGACAGGAGGAGGAGGAGGAGGTGGAGGAGATAGGAGGGATTGCCACACACACAGCTGGGGAACAGCTGACGTTACTGAACCCCAATAACAGAGGAGCGACTGTTGGGACTGTGCGGACAGCACTTCTGGACAGCAACTAGCGGTGTTGGAGCCCAGGGACAGGAGGAGGAGGAGGAGGTGGAGGAGATAGGAGGGATTGCCACACACACAGCTGGGGAACAGCTGACGTTACTGAACCCCAATAACAGAGGAGGGACTGTTGGGACTGTGCGGACAGCACTTCTGGATGGCAACTAGCGGTGTTGGAGCCCAGGGACAGGAGGAGGAGGAGGAGGTGGAGGAGATAGGAGGGATTGCCACACACACAGCTGGGGAACAGCTGACGTTACTGAACCCCAATAACAGAGGAGCGACTGTTGGGACTGTGCGGACAGCACTTCTGGACGGCAACTAGCGGTGTTGGAGCCCAGGGACAGGAGGAGGAGGAGGAGGTGGAGGAGATAGGAGGGATTGCCACACACACAGCTGGGGAACAGCTGACGTTACTGAACCCCAATAACAGAGGAGGGACTGTTGGGACTGTGCGGACAGCACTTCTGGACGGCAACTAGCGGTGTTGGAGCCCAGGGACAGGAGGAGGAGGAGGAGGTGGAGGAGATAGGAGGGATTGCCACACACACAGCTGGGGAACAGCTGACGTTACTGAACCCCAATAACAGAGGAGGGACTGTTGGGACTGTGCGGACAGCACTTCTGGACGGCAACTAGCGGTGTTGGAGCCCAGGGACAGCAGGAAAAGCAGAGGAACACAATGTAGGCCGAAGCCTGATTGGAGAAAGTCGAAAGGGAACCTTTAAACCCCCCCCCCAAGGCGTTTGTAGCTGAAAGAGCCAGCTTGTGCAGCAAAAAAGATGCAAAAGGAAAAGGTGGCTCTTTTCATTATGCTCCTTGCAAACACAGAACTAAACACTTATAAAATGTGTCCCCTGAAACTGTGAGACCGTCCCGGAGGTGGGACTTTCCTTCATAATATGACGCAGCACAGCCGTCATTCTTACCCCCCCGGCGCCGTGCCACGGCTCCTCAGCGCTGTTTGATTCCGTCCCGGAGCCTGCGCTGTTATGTTATCCCTTGGCCAGGCACACTTAGCGCTGCCCGTCTTCTGACATCATTTGGTGTCAGGCTGGCTGCGCCTGTGCGGACGCGCTGGCCGAGAGCCCGCCTCGCAGTGTCGTCTAATGTAATCCCACCGCAGGCCTGGGATTCGTGGCCATGCGCAGTGCATATCCTCGCCTCTCACTCCCCTCCCTACGGCTTCTTAAGACTGTGCGGTGTCACGGCCGTGGCATGCTATTAGGGACCAGCTGACACCGCACAGTCTGAAGAAGCCGTAGGGAGATGAGTGAGAGGTGGAGGTTCAGATATGCACTGCGCATGTCAATGGATCTCAGGCCCCCAGTGGGATTAAATCAGAAGACACTGCGAGGCGGGCTCTCGGCCAGCGCGGCCGCACAGGCGCAGCCAGCCTGACACCAAATGATGTCAGAAGACGGGCAGCGCTAAGTGTGCCTGGCCAAGGGATAACATAACAGCGCAGGCTCCGGGACGGAATCAAACAACGCTGAGGAGCCGGGGCACGGCGCCAAGGGGGTAGGAATGACGGCTGTGCTGCGTCATATTACGAAGGAAAGTCCCACCTCCGGGACGGTTTTACGGTATCAGTGGACACATTTTATAAGTGTTAAGTTCTGCGTGTGCAAGGAGCTAAACAAAAATAGCTACCTTTTCCTTGTGCAGCATTACTGCTGCACAAGGTGGCTCTTTCAGTAACAAACGCCTTGGGGGGGGGGACAGGTTCCCTTACATTTCAGTTGTTGTGTCAGCATGGCGGTCGCAGGACACATTGCCGGCTACACAGCTGGGGATCAGCTGACGTTACTGAAACCCAATAACACTGGGTCGTATGTTTTGACTGTGCAGACGGCACTTCTGAGCCTCAACTGGCAGTGTTGGAGCCCAGGAATTTAAGTTCAGGTGGTAGAAAGATGAACACAACAGGAGACCTGGATAACGTAGACAGTGACCTAATTATTTAATCAGGAAGAGGAGTGGCAAATTCCTGCGAGATCCAGGCCTTGTTCATTTTCAGGAAAGTAAGCCGGTCAATGTTATCGGAGGATAGTCGCATGCGACGGTCAGTTAGTACACCACCTGCAGCACTAAAGACACGTTCCGATAATACACTAGCCGCAGGGCAAGCCAGCACCTCCAATGCATACTGGCTTAGCTCTGGCCATGTATCCAGCTTTGAGACCCAAAACTTGAAAGGGGAAGAGCCGTCTGGGAGTACAGCAAGAGGGCAAGACATGTAGTCTGTCACCATCTGACGGAACCGTTGCCTCCTGCTGACTGGAGCCGTCTGTGATGGTGTAGACTTTTGTGGCGGGCACAGAAAACTGTGCCACAGTTCGGCCATACTGGTCTTTCCTTGGGCAGAGGCACTGCTTCTGCTCCCTCTTTGTGCAGAGCCTCCACCACTGCCTGGACGCACTGAGCTGCTTTGTAATGCACTAGCAGCACTTCTCTCAGTTGGAATGGAGAAGATGATGGAATTCACCAGTGTGTCTTGGTACTCCCGCATTTTTCGCTCCCGGTTCAACGGTGTGATGAGGCTTTCTACGTTGTCCCGGTAGCGAGGATCGAGGAGGGTGAACACCCAATAATCAGACATGTTGAGAATGTGGGCGATGCGGCGGTCGTTTCTCAGGCACTGCAGCATGTAATCCACCATGTGCTGCAGACTGCCAACTGCCCAAGAAACGCTGTCCCCTGCTGGAGGCGTGATCTGTGCCCGCTCGTCATCACCCCACCCTCGCTGTACACACTGAGTACTGGACAATTGTGTAACTCCCTCCTCTGGACGGATGTCTTCCTCCTCCATTGACTCCTCCTCATCCTCCTCACAAACTGTCCCCTGCCTACGCGTTTGTGAGGAACCACGTGGCGCTGACTGTCCAGAAGATGATGGAAATGGTGAATCCTCATCCTCCACCTCTTCCACAACATCATCCCTTAGCGCTTGCAGTGATTTTTCAAGCAGGCAGATAAGGGGGACAGTCATGCTGACTAGTGCATCATCTGCACTCGTCATCCGCGTGGAATAATCGAAGGGACGCAAAACCTGGCAGACGTCCTTCATAGTGGCCCACTCTGTGGTTGTGAAGTCTGAACGGCGCGGAGTGCGACTTCTTTGCGCCTGATGCAGCTGGTACTCCATTACAGCTTGCTGCTGCTCACACAACCGCTCCAACATATGTAACGTGGAATTCCACCTGGTAGGTAGGTCACATATGATGCGATGTTCCGGCAGGTGGTGTCGGCGCTGCAGAGCCACAATGCACGCTTTTGCCGTGCTGGAACGCCGCAAGTGAGCACACTCTAGGCGGACCTTGTGCAGCAGTGCATCAAGATCCGGATAGTCCCTCAAAAAACTCTGCACGACCAAATTGAGCACATGTGCCAGACATGGGATGTCAGTGAGGTTGCCGAGGCCCAGAGCTGCCACCAGATTTCGGCCATTATCACACACTACCATGCCTGGCTGGAGATTCGCTGGCACAAACCACACATCGCTTTCCTGCTTGATGGCATTCCAGAGCTCCTGCGCTGTGTGGCTTCGATTCCCCAAAGAAATTAATTTCAAGACGGCCTGTTGACGTTTGGCCACGGCTGTGCTCATGTCGGTCGTAACAGGTAAACGTTCACGGGTCAATGTGGAGGTGGACTGTGACGGCTCCTGCAGCGATGATTCTGAGGAACTGGTGTAAGAGGAGGAGTCAATGCGTACAGAATGGATTCCTGCAATCCTTGGAGTGGGCAGGACACGTCCTGCGCCACTCGCACGGTCTGTACCCGGCTCAACGACATTAACCCAATGGGCAGTGAGGGAAAGGTATCGCCCCTGTCCATGTTGACTGGTCCACACATCGGTGGTGAGGTGGACCTTGCTACTGACGGCATTCAGTAGCGCGTGTTTTATGTGTCCCTCCACATGCTTGTGCAGGGCAGGGACGGCTTGCCTGCTGAAGTAAAAGCGGCTGGGCACATTGTACTGTGGGACTGCCAATGACATCAAGTCACGGAAGCTGTCAGTCTCCACCAGCCTGAATGACAGCATTTCCAGTGACAGAAGTTTGGCAATGCCTGCAGTCAGAGCCTGTGCTCGTGGGTGGTTTGACGAGAAAGGCCGCCTTTTCTCCCATGCCTGTACTACCGATGGCTGTAGACTGGGCTGGGAGTGTGTGGATGACTGGGAAAGTGGTGCTGCGGGTGGAATTACAGCGGGTCTCTGGACAACAGGGCCAGAGGTTCTTCCACGGCGATCCTGGGAGGAAGCCGAACCAGCTGCGTGTGAGCTGGAGGAAGAGGCAACACGAGCTGAAGAGGTGGTAGCTGCCGCTGTTGGTTGGCCTAGCTCTTCAGTGTGTCTTTCTAACTCCGCCGCGTGCCTGTTGCGCACATGTTTCCACATGTTGGAGTTATTGAGGTTGCTGACATTTCGACCTCTTTTGACTTTGTGATGACACACCTTGCATTTGACATAGCAAATGTCATCTGCAACTGTGTCAAAAAAGGACCAGGCACTGCAAGTCTTGGGAGCGCTCTTTTTGGCTTTTGGAAGAGACATGCTCCTAACGGGTGCCAAAGCGGAGGCTGCAGGATCCGCAGTCTTCCCCCTCCCTCTCCCTCTTTGGGCCGTACGGGGAATCTCTTCCTCAGAGCTGCTCCCACCACCTTCCTGTCCCTCACGCCAAGATGGGTCAAGGACCTCATCATCTACACTACCCTCTGCCCCCAACTGATCCTCCTGGGTAGTCTCAGCAGCAGAGCACGCACCAGTAAGTGGCACCTGAGTGTCATCATCAGCTGATGCGGCCTGCGATGTGGTGACCGGAGCCACTGGCCCACCCGCCTCTTCAGAGGAAGAGAGAAAAAGCTGTTGGGCATCACTGCACCCTGCCTCTTCTTCCATTTCTCCAATGCTGCTTGGCTGGCCCCCTGTTTCCAAGCCAAGAGATTCAGAGAACAAAAGTAGAGACGGCTCCTGTCCTGGGCTCTCTGTCTGCCTGGGCAATTTGGCAGGTGGTGAAGAGACAGATGGCTGCTCTCCAGTGCTCTGTGTCTGAGAGGATGTGGCACTAATTGAAGTTGATGCATTAGCTGCCATCCATCCGACAACGGCTTCAATTTGTTCTTCACGCAGCAGCGGTGTACGGCGCTCTGCAACAAAGCTGCGCATGAATGACTGTTCCCTGGTGAAAGTGGGTGCTGATGAGTCACCGGTGCCCGCAGCAGGCACAGAATCCCCACGTCCCCTCCCTGCTCCGCGCCCACGCCCACGTGCCTTACTCACTGCCTTCTTCATCTTGGTTGACTGATAAAGATAAGCAGAAAAGTACTAACGGCTTTGTGTGCTTATTCCTGAACAACTCCTAACAGGTATAAGAAACACTACTTTTCTAAAGTGTGGACTAGACTTTAATATGAGCTAATGTGGCCTACACAAATGTAAAGTGGTGTCACTGGTGTGTTTGGTGAACTTTATTATTTATTTATTTTTTGGGGGCTGAACTGACAACAGAGAGAGCTGCAGTCACACGGAGACCGTGCAGACAGCCGTAAATGGCGCTGCAAGGCCCAAAAACCCTCCTCTACGTTATCCTATGTAGTGTTTTTCCACAAGTTAGCTGGAGACGGGTGGAAAGACACTAATAGGAATTTTTTGAAAAAATGTGCAGCAGCCTGCACTACTTAAAACAAAAGGAAAATTGATTTTACGGTATGACGCAGTGAAGAACCCTGAGCTGGAGACAACCAGGCTATGGCTGCTCACAGACTACAGGGCGAGCTGCAGTCACACGGAGACCGTGCAGACAGCCGTAAACGGCGCTGCAAGGCCCAAAAACCCTCCTCTACGTTATCCTATGTAGTGTTTTTCCACAAATTAGCTGGAGACGGGTGGAAAGACACTAATAGGATTTTTTTGAAAAAATTAGCAGCAGACTACACTACTTGGAAAAAAAAAAAAAAGAACAGTATGAGGCAATGAACCACCCTCCCTGAACTGAATACAACCAGCTATGGATGGCCTATGTGGCTGCACTCAGACTAGAGAGTGGGCTGCACTCACACACACACACACACAGACCTTGCAGATCGCTGTGAAAACAGCGCTACAAGGCAAAAGCAAGGTGATTAGTAGGTGAACACAGCGGTTGCTAAATTAGCCTTGGAAAAGCACAAAGTAGCAAATCGCTATCTCTAAACTGGACCTCAGTCAGCAAACAGCGTCCTGTCACTAACTGAATTCACAGCAGAGTGAGCGCAAAATGGCGCCAGCGACTTTTAAACTGCATCATGACATCATTTCAGCAGCCAATCACAGCCTTGCCAGTAGTTTCAGGCCCTCCATGCTGAACAGGATGTACCCACACTTGGAATCAGTCTCATTGGCTGATTTCGTACAAAGTTGTGCAGTTTGAATCCTGGGAACTTCCGATTCCGGTATCCGATGCGCGGCAAGTATCGGATCTCGGTATCGGAATTCCGATACCGCTAAGTATCGGCCGATACCCGATACTTGCGGTATCGGAATGCTCAACACTAGTGGCCAAGTGATCGGAAAAAACTGCCCTAGATTTGGCAAATAGGTAAATCAAGCACTTTGAGAAGCTTTTAACCAGGATTCAGCTCTCTCAGGCTTACCATTCTTGGGATATTTGCCCCAAAACTTGACACAAACGCAAATTTACAGGCAAACGACTGCACAAGTCTTCCCCACATTTACCAAATAGATAAATCAGGCAATATTTAAGGTTACAACTCTCTAAGACCTACTGTCCAAAAAAACTTACTACAAAAGTGTTCTCGGGATATTTACTCTCCAAATATGGTTCACAAATGTATATATTAATTTACGGCCAAACGACTGGACCAATTAGCTCCAAATTTGGTGTATAGGTAAATCAGGCACTTCTAGATTTGGTTTCAGCTCTCTAGGTCCTACCGTTCTCAAGATAAAATAATATCAAAAATTATATATTTAGGGACAAACGACAGGACCAATTTGCACAAAATTTGGAATCAAGGTACAGTATATTAGGCACTTCTGAAACTTTTATCCAGGTTTCAACCCTCTAGAACTTACTGTTACCAATATACACTGATCAAAAAAATAAAGGGAACACTTAAACAACAGAATATAACTCCAAGTAAATCAAACTTTTGTGAAATCAAACTGTCCACTTAGGAAGCAACACTGATTGACAATCAATTTCACATGCTGTTGTGCAAATGGAATAGACAACAGATGGAAATTATTGGCAGTTATCAAGACACCCTCAATAAAGGAGTGGTTCTGCAGGTGGGGACCACAGACCACATGACCACATCTCAGTACCAATGCTTTTTGGCTGATGTTTTGGTCACTTTTGAATGTTGGTTATGCTTTCACACTCGAGGTAGCATGAGATGGACTCTACAACCTACACAAGTTGCTCAGGTAGTGCAGCTCATCCAGGATGGCACATCAATGTGAGCTGTGGCAAGAAGGAATTCTTGTGTCTGACAGCGTAGTGTCCAGAGGCTGGAGGCACTACCAGGAGACAAGCCAGTACACCAGGAGACGTGGAGGGGGCCGTAGGAGGGCAACAACCCAGCAGCAGGACCGCTACCTCCACCTTTGTGCAAGGATGAACTGGAGGAGCACTGCCAGAGCTCTGTAAAATTACCTCCTGCAGGCCACAAATGTGCATGTGTCTAAACTAATGGTTAGAAAATGACTCCATGAGAATGGTCTAAGTGCCCGATGTCCACAGATGGGGGTTGTGCTCACAGCCCAACACTGTGCAGGACGCTTGGCATTTGCCACAGAACACCAGGATTGGCAAATTCACCACTGGCACCCTGTGCTCTTCACAGATGAAAGTAGGTTCACACTGAGCACATGTGATAGACGTGACAGAGTCTGGAGATGCCATGGAGAGTGATCTGCTGCCTGCAACATTCTTCAGCATGACCGGTTTGGCAGTGGGTCAGTAATGGTGTGGGGTGGCATTTCTTTGGAGGGCCGCACAGCCCTCCATGTGCTCGCCAGCGGTAGCCTGACTGCCATTAGGTACCGAGATGAGATCCTCAGACCCCTTGTGAGACCATATGCTGGTGCGGTTGGCCCTGGTTTCCTCCTAATGCAGGACAATGCCAGACCTCATGTGGCTGGAGTGTGTTAGCAGTTCCTGCAAGATGAAGGCATTGAAGCTATGGACTGGCCCGCCCGTTCTCCTTACCTGAATCCGATTGAGCACATCTGGGACATCATTTATGGCTCCATCCACTAACGTCGCTTTGCACCACAGACTGTCCAGGAGTTGGCGGATGTTTTAGTCCAGGTCAGGGAGGAAATCCCTCAGGAGACCATCCGCCGCCTCATCAGGAGCATGCCCAGGCGTTGTACACTAGGGAGGTCATACAGGCACGTGAAGGCCACAGACAATATTGAGCATCTTTTCCTTGTCATGAGGCATTTCCACTGGAGTTGGATCAGCCTGTAATTTGATTTTCCACTTTGATTTTGAGTAACATTTCAAATACAAACCTCCATGGGATATTCATTTTGATTTACATTGATAATTGTTATGTTTTATTGTTCTGAACACATTACACTATGCAATGAATAAACATTTGCAACTGGAATATTTCATTCAGAGATATCTAGGATGTGGTATTTTAGTGTTCCCTTTATTTTTTTGAGCAGCGTATTTGCAAATAAAAACACCAACACAAATATCAGTAGCAAACAGAGTTTTTAGCAACACACAAATAACAAACAGGTAAACCAAATACACCCATGTAAAGCTGAGTAAATTCTAATAGTTTCCAATATGTTTTAGAAAGGTGCAACAGGAAAACATGTGCAGTCATCCAAGTATACCATATGTTCATCAATCTATGTCCAGCATTAGACTTTAAAGGAATTTTCAACTGAATAACATCTTGATGACCTATGAATATCAGATTGGTGGTGGTCTGACACCTGCCAGTCACCCCAACAAATCATCTATCTGCTCTGGTGGATGCCAGTATAAACAGTGAACACTGGTCATTGTTTAGTGACCCACAGCCGGGTAATGCTTCTTATCTCCTATTCAGGTGGGATATCAGTAGTCCAGAGACATTGAAATATAAACATTCTGATAAATATAATTGCTCTTCTCAGAAAGCTCAGCATTACCATAGATAAAGTGGACAGTTCTTCTCAAACCCTCCATAGAGGAAAGAAGAAGAAACAGCTGGAATCTGGCACCAGTGGCATGACTGGAAAACATCTGTCACATGGCCGTGTACCCTGATACTATAAGGCTATATTCACTTGTCCAATAGTCATCTGTTGTCCAATAGTCATCTGTTAGAACAGATCCAGCAGAAATTTGTTCACAAAAAAGTTGTGCAGACATAATTTTTTTTTGTCTGGCTAAAAGCAAAACCTGATTTCAACTGGATCCGTTTTTTTTAATCATTGAAGTCTATGGAAAATGGAAAAGTTAATTTGCCATCTGCTTTACTTTAATTTGAAAAGGATCCATTTTTTGCTCACTGGATCAGTTTCAAATGGAAGAAAATCGATGACGAATTAACGGATCCGTTTTCTATAGACTTCATTGTTAAAAAAACCCAAAAAAACAACATTTTTTTTAGCTGGACAAAAAGTGTCTGCAAAACTCTTGTGAACGGATTGCATGCTAACTGATGATTACTAGCCTAAAACATACTCAACAACAAATCACAAAACAATAAAACCGGCCATACACAATAGATGTCTTTTGGCCAAACGATTCTTCGGCTGATCGAACAGCCAACAGCCATCTAAACCTGTTCTTCCATATACAGGAGAGCCAGTTTAGCCCAGTGCTCGTATGTATGGGAGCCAACTTACCCAAGAAAGCAGCCAGATGACCTGTCGGCCGACCGCTTATCTCCGCCAGAACAAATCGATCAGCAATCCAAAAATGGACATGCTCTATCGACATCTCTTTTTACCATCAGTCGGCTGGCGCCGTTATACAGATTAGACTGTTGGCTGAATCCGTCAATATATGTGGGTTTCCATTGACATCTAATGTGTGTGATGGGGCCTTAAAAGTATGCTCACTAGGGTTGAGCGACCTTTAGTTTTTTAGGGTCGAGTCGGGTTTTGTGAAACCCGACTGTCTTAAAAGTCGAGTCGAGTGAAATCGGCCGACCACCGTGAAAAGTCGGGTTTCGGCCGAAACACGAAACCCAATGAAGAAATTTTTTTTTTTTCCTCCTCCTCCTCCTCCTCCTCCTCCGTCCCAGCACAGAAAATTTTGTATTGCACATTCCAAATCCCTACTGCGCACAAGCGTATGACGATAGGCGTTCACTCCCCTAAGACCTATGTCATCACTCTGCCCACGCTCATTCATTGGCTGAAAAAATGGCGCTAAACGCATCATACGAAACGCGACTTTAGCGCCAAGATCGCGTACCGCATGGCCGACCCCGCACAGGGATCGGGTCGGGTTTCATGAGACGCCGACTTTGCCAAAAGTCGGCGACTTATGAAAATGAACGACCCGGTTCGCTCAACCCTAATGCTCACACATGGCATAATTGCAGCGGGAAAAACACTGAAACAATTGCTATGCTCCAGATTTGGAAAAAAAACAAACAGCTTTAATAGTAAAAATATGTAAGGAAAAAAACAACAACATGTGCATGAGATTTCAAAAATCTCATTAATTTTGCTGTTAATGTAAGTGCTGCGTATTGTACGCACGAAATACGCTGAGTAAAATATACATCAAAAACGCTGCAGTTATGCCATGTTTGAACACACCTGAAGGTTTTCTTGATAATAATATCCAGACAGTGTATGCTCCATGCAATAACTCAGCAGAACAACCTCCAGTACTTTTTCTTAGGAACAATATGAAAAGGATGTCCTAGAAAGTTCAGTGAGGAAAACAACCTATGCCAAAACATGGTATCCATCCACAGACAGCTGTTTCAGGCTATTTGCCCCTCATCAGTGTGGAGTAGGAAACTGGCTATTAGGAGCAGTGCCTAGTGAAAAGACTATAAACATAAGGATGAATGACCTCAGGGAGATCAAAACATCCAACACCGCGGAGACACCATCACGTGTTTCTCAACGCAGTGATCCAGAACACTGCCCCCATCCCTAAAGGGAAATATGCAAATGCATGTAGAAAAGCCGCGGAGACACCATCACGTGTTTCTCAACGCAAGCAATGAATAGCCAGGTCTTTCACCGGGAAGGAACAACCACGGGAAGGGCAGCATCCAATAAAGGAAAACCACCTATGCCAAAACATGGTATCCATCCACAGACAGCTGTTTCGGGGTATTTGCCCCTCATCTGTGTGGAGTAGGAAACTGGCTATTAGGAGCAGTGCCTAGTGAAAGGACTATAAACATAAGGGTGAATGACCTCGGGGCTTTTCTACATGCATTTGCATATTTCCTTTAGGGATGGGGGCAGTGTTCTGGATCACTGCGTTGAGAAACACGTGATGGTGTCTCCGCAGTGTT
This sequence comes from Ranitomeya variabilis, assembly GCF_051348905.1. Lineage (NCBI taxonomy): Eukaryota > Metazoa > Chordata > Amphibia > Anura > Dendrobatidae > Ranitomeya > Ranitomeya variabilis. Next base: position 384,005,358 of record NC_135235.1, on the reverse strand, counting down.
GGATGTTTTGATCTCCCTGAGGTCATTCATCCTTATGTTTATAGTCTAGAAAGTTCAGTAACCCAGAAGGACAATGTGTAAGTTCGAGACGGCTCTCAGGCCACCGAATAAGGATAAAAAATGTAACGTCTATGAAAAATAAGTTTTTATAGACGTTATGATGGAACTCAAAACTCTCAGATTCGAGCAACAAACAGCACAAGTCTTTGACTGGGTCTGGTAATGCCTTCTGGGCTGAAGTCAAGTCGACCATACTGCAGCCAGTCAGTGAGCTCAGCAGCTTTGCCTGTGTACTTAGAACTACATAATTAAGTCACTGAGCTCACTGATTAACTGTAGTGATGTTGACATGACTTCATCAATATTCCAATACTAGATGAGACGCTCACACTTACAAACGTTCTTAATTGCAATATTAGAAATAGGTCTCATAAATGTGTATGATACATCATATATATCCTGTACAGACTGTAGTGATGATAGCCCATCGGGCTTCACAACATCATTTTCCTATCTCTCAGAAACGTGTGAAGCAAAATTTTTTTTAGGAGCATAAGGATATGTGCACACGTCCGGATTTCTTGCAGAAATTTCCTGAAGAAAACCGGAAATTTTCTGCAAGAAATCCGCATTTTTTTGCATTTTTTTATGCTAAAGTTTTCCAAGCGATTTGTAGCATCGCTTAGAAAACTGACTGACAAGTTGGTCACACTTGTCAAACATACTGTTTGACAAGTGTGACCAACTTTTTACTATAGATGCTGCTTATGCAGCATCTATAGTAAAAGATAGAATGTTTAAAAATAATAAAAAAAATAAAAAAATGGTTATACTCACCTGCAGACAGCCGATCTCCTCAGCGGCGTCCGTTCCTATAGATGCCGGTGTGGTTCAGGACCTTCGATGACGTCGCGGCTTGTGATTGGTCGCGTGAGTCACATGAGCGGTCACGCGACCAATCACAAGACAGCGATGTCATCACAGGTCCTGAACCACATCATCTATAGGAACGGAAGAGAGAGCATGCACCGGAGAGGCGGGAACACTTCGGGGGCCATCAGAGGGGGAGTATATCACTATTTTTTATTTTAATTCTTTTTTTTTACCAATTATATGGTGCCCAGTCCGTGGAGGAGAGTCTCCTCTCCTCCACCCTGGGTACCAACCGCACATAATCTGCTTACTTCCCGCATGGTGGGCATAGCCCCGTGTGGGAAGTAAGCAGATCAATGCACTCCTAGGTGTGCGGAATCCCCGCAATTCCGCATTTTTAATGAACATGTTGCTTTTTATTCCGCGATGCGATTTTTTCGTGGAAAAAAATGCAACATTTGCACAAAAAATGCGGAATACCCTGTAAATAATAGGAGGCATATGTAAGCGTTTTTTTCGCGTTTTTATCACGTTTTTATAGCGAAAAAACGAGAAAAAAACGCGAAAAATCCTGAACGTGTGCACATGGCCTAAGAATTGTTTTCGGCACCTTTCCATTATATCCTATAATGATGAGACCTTAGCTGTTCACATTAATCTAGTGTTGTGCATTCGCCATGTGTGTTTATTCATGCCTGCCCCCCACACACATGGGTTGCTTGTAACTTACAGGATGGTCCAAAGAAGAACATCTCATTGTCATGTCATCCTGTTTAGGAGGGGAAGGTCAGTGCACATTGATAACTGTCACCCTGTGAGCTTCATGTACAGGATATCTGTGAAAGTCTCATGTACTGGAATCCCCCTCCTCCCTCGCCCCTTCCAGGATATAATGAGGGGGGTGATAATTGAGTTACCATATCACTAGGAGAACTCACAAACAGGCAATAGGCTTTAAGAAAAGAGTAAAACATCCTCTTGACCCTCACCTAGCCTGTGGAATTGAAGGAGGTGTCTTTAGATGGGAGGGGAGATCTTTAAGTAAGAGTATGTATATTGTCAGATGCCATTAGAGGACTAGAGAAAGCAGGACTGTAAAACCAAGACTGCAGAAGATGGATGAGGAGGCTAACAACGTGACCAGCCTACTGGGGATGCCTGACTGTGAATATGATGAGTGGGAACCATCTGTTGGACTCATACCAGCTACCTACCTCCTTATTTTTTTCCTGGGCATTACTGGCAATGGATTAGTGTTATGGGCAAGTCACCGTCGCAGGGACAGACCACGGGCTACGGACTCCTTCATACTGCAGTTAGCACTGGCTGATTTGGCCTTTGTTGTGACACTTCCACTATGGGCCGTCTACGCTTCCCTGGGATATCACTGGCCTTTTGGCAATTTAGCCTGCAAACTCAGTGGTTATCTAGTTTTGCTTAATATGTATGCCAGTGCCTTCTGCCTTACAGGTCTAAGCTTGGACAGATACATAGTAATTGTCCACTCCCCTGGTCCTGGTCATCCACGTTCTCCCCTCTCCAGCCCATTGGCCACTATCATTACATGGGCAAGCGCTGGGCTTCTCGCCCTTCCTGCCCTCATTTTTAGGAACACCGGACAGACGGATGACGATTGGGAGAACAGAACACTTTGTTTCATGGACTACTCTACTGTATACAGCAATCAAACTCACCTCTGGGAAGCTAGTTTGGGATTTTCTTCCACTCTATTGGCCTTTGTAGCGCCATTCTGTGTAATTCTCTTCTGCTATGTGGGCATTGGTCGAAGAGTCTCGGGCCACTTTCATTTGCCTCTGGTAGCCAGCCGAAAAAGGAGATTATTGGCTATCATGATTGGACTAGTGGTCACATTTGGAGCATGTTGGGCCCCTTTTCACTTTGTGAAGAGTATCTATGTCTTCATGAATGCAGACGTTTTACCTCTAAGTTGTGCTCTGCATGTTTTTCTCAACAACCTGCACCCTTATGTTACCTGTTTGGGGTATGCCAATAGTTGTATGAATCCAGTTCTTTATGCTTTCTTGGACCCCAGGTTCAGGGATCACTGTCGCAAGTTGCTGGCATGTGGACATTTCTTTAAAGTCAATAGACAAGCAGTGGTGGACCAACGGAAGAAACCTGGAGGGGGCAGTTCTTCTGCTGGAGCTGCTGAGGATGGAAACAAGCCTACAAAAGTCTCCACAGAAGAAGAAGAGTTAGCTGGCATTAAGGACTAAATACAAAGAAAATCTGGGAATCATACGTCAAAGCATTGCTCGTTTTCCTTTGTTTAACTTGCCGTTTTACGTTCTTACAGTATGTGAGTTCAGAAATTCTTATTTGTTATAAACTATTTCTCTTGGAAAAATGCCACTCACGAACTAGTGATAAGATGTCATCTAAAGACTGGAGCACTTAAAAGATTGAGGAGTGTTCTCAAAGGCAGTTTTCCCTTTTGAAATTATTATTTTTTTTAATTCTTACAATGTAAGCAATAAAATGTGAAAGTGAACTTGTGCAGGAGTAATCAAGGTGTGTTTCCACAGGTAGATTTTACACTTTTTAACTTATAGTGACCATTTAATCCAGCATTTATCGTATCTCATTACCTTGCCATATAATGACAGCTGCTGACATGAAGTGTGTTCTTTATGATGTTGTTGCAATCCATTTATTTAGTCTAATTGGTTATAATGGTCCATACTTCATTGTCTAACCTTTCTGGGAACACAAGATATTTGGATATTAGGCCATGTGCACACGTTCAGTATTTTTCGCGTTTTTTTCGCGTTTTTTCGCTATAAAAACAAGATAAAAACGTGAAAAAAACGCGAAAAAAACGCTAACATATGCCTCCCATTATTTTCAGTGTATTCCGCATTTTTTGTGCAAATGTAGCCTTTTTTTCCGCGAAAAAATCGCATCGCGGAAAAAAAAGCAACATGTTCATTAAAATGCGGAATTGCAGGGGATTCCGCACACCTAGGAGTCCATTGATCTGCTTACTTCCCGCACGGGGCTGTGCACACCATGCGGGAAGTAAGCAGATTATGTGCGGTTGGTACCCAGGGTGGAGGAGAGGAGACTCTCCTCCACGGACTGGGCACCATATAAGTGGTCAAAAAATAAGAATTAAAATAAAAAATAGTCCTATACTCACCCTCGATGTCTTCCCGCCTCTCAGCTGCACGCTGCCGCTTCGGTTCCTGTAGCTGGTGTGCGGTGAAGGACCTGCCGATGACGTCACTGTCTTGTGATTGGTCGTGAGCGGTCATGTGACCGCTCACGTGACCGCGACGTCATGGAAGGTCCTGCGCGCACACACCATCTATACGGAACGGACGCCGGTGAGGAGAGCAGCTGTCTGCGGGTTAGGCTCCTCACACAGCCGGTCTGGTTTATCTATCTTTGGGAAACAATAGTCAGTGGACATTTTTTCCACCTAACAAAGTAGAGACTGTGAAGAGTCATGACATCACAAAAAGATTTTATTAGTATGTCACATAAAATCAGTAGGGATTAATGTGCACCAACTGTTCCTAAAAGGCTTAGAGTGTGAGGATACTACCTAATTAGTTATGGTATGTAACATACATTTTGCTATTACAATACTGTACCATTCAATTCCTCATAATGGACATACTTTATTCCATGTTTGGTAATCTTTTCACTAATAGATCTTGTGATATCGTGGGTTTATAAACAAGTTGAATTGGTATTGCCACAGATCAAACTTAATACTTCCAGTGATCAGTAAGTTATAACCTATCATAGGGAATATCTTTCCATTATGGGGAATACCCCTTTAAAGCCTGCAATACACATTCGATGATTGTTGGCCGATCATTTGCCCAGACGCCATCTAGTTTGGCTCTCCCATACACAGGAGCACTGGTTTGTCGAGTGTTCATGTATTCTCTTACAGAGCCTTTGCCGGAAGTGTCTGATGATGGTTTATCCTAAACTGAACATACCGGATCAATATTTTCTCTGACAGTAAATTGTCTGGGGCCTCCAAACACATTAGACTATTGGCTGAACGTGTTGATATCAGCAGGGTCAGCCAACAGTACTCTAATGTGTTTGGGGGGCTTTGGAAAGGACACATATGTAAGCTCCATAAAACAGCCTGCAAGTAACCATGCCATGATGACGCTATTCCATTGGATGGCTGTACATTGCAGGGTATTAAACACCAATATAAAGGCCAAAACCCACAACCCAGTGGGAAAGTTGCAGAAAAGGGTGAAGCCGGTAAGTGCTAAATGTACATGGAAATCATATATAGAAAAAGCACCTAAAAGACTGATGTCATATAAAATGTTAAAACTTTATTAATAAATATATAAAACCATATGACCAAGAATCAAAAGACAGAGGTCAGCCAAGTTAGGTGGAACCACAATAAGAGACATATACCATCAGGTACATACAGCGTGAATAATTTGCTCAAAAAGGTGCATGTGCACAACATGCAGTGAAGCATGTCTAATTGTAGAGTTTGATGCATAATATAGCCAGATCAAAAAGTACCCAGAAGGGCTGTGTGCCACATCTAGAAAAAAGAGCAAAGAGCAAACAGTAACAAAACTAAGGTGTAAGCATTACCTGAAAGGTACCTGGAGCTCTGTGGTGCCACCGTCCCCAACATGCGTTTCGACGCTGTGCCATCTTCCGGGGGATGGTATCTAGAGATTACCAGGACTGTATATGTGCCGGGCCAGCCTATCGCAAAATCCGAAACTTGTGGACACTGCATGTGTATGGCGCATGTGACACCGGCATACCCGGAAGCAGGAGCCGCCGAGGACGTCGTCGGACATTTTATATGACATCAGTTTTTCTGGTGCTTTTTCTATATATGATTTCCTTTGCAGGGTATGTGCATGGTCTCCTATATGCAATAACATAGGTAGTAATACACATAGCTAATAGCATAGCAATAAGATGTCAATGGCCTCTCTTAACATGCTTTCACATTGTGCTTTTCTCCACATTTGTGGGTCCCGTCAAGGCTTACATCTGAACCCCCAAGCAAAATGGGAATCAGACGTATACGCCTACAGAGCTATAGACTATAATGGTGTCGGCAGAGCAATCGTGTGCTCTGACGTGCATCATAAACCTACTGGAGGTGGACACTCAGACATAGTAGACTGCGTCTGGGTGTCTGCCTTCAGTAGGCGTATATGCCCAAAAATGATACACGTCAGAGTGCATGATTGCAGCACTCAGCACCATTATAGTCTATGGCTCCGTAGGTGCATACGTTCGAATCCCATTTTGCAGAAAGGTGTTCAGACACAAGCTCCGACAGGACCCACAAATGTGGAGAAAAGCACAATGTGAAAGCATCCTTACCTTCCAGGCGTCTGTTCACCTCCAGATGTTGTATGCCCATCATTCATTTTTGCTTCTGAAAAAAAGAGAAGTAGGCTTTTACCTCTACTGTCTGTACAGCAGTGAGTGTCTACTTTCACACACATAGTGGCAGATTTGCTAATTCCCTCTGTTTTTTTGGCCGGGTTGAGACAAGTGAATATATAATAGCCCATTTTTGATCCAGAAAAATAGGCAATTTTTCATGCATATAGTCATGTGTATACACCCATATGCCATCCGTATGTGTGTTTTGTACATCTGTATGGTATCAGGCCATGTGCACACGTTGCGGATTTCTTGCAGAAATTTCCTGAAGAAAACCGGAAATTTTCTGCAAGAAATCCGCATTTTTTTTTTTGCGTTTTTTTTCCGTTTTTTTCGCGGTTTTTTAGCATTCTGCAAGCGTAATTAGCTTGCAGAATGCTAAAGTTTTCCAAGCGATCTGTAGCATCGCTTGGAAAACTGACTGACAAGTTGGTCACACTTGTCAAACATACTGTTTGACAAGTGTGACCAACTTTTTACTATAGATGCTGCTTATGCCGCATCTATAGTAAAAAGATCTAATGTTTAAAAATAATAAAAAAAATAAAAAAATGCTTATACTCACCCAGACATCTCATAAGCGGCGTCCGTTCGTCTTCCTATAGCTGGTCTGTGCGCACAGGGCCTTCCTTGACGTCACGGTCACGTGAGCGGTCACATGACCGCTCACGACCAATCACAGGACAGTGACGTCATCGGCAAGGTCCTTCGCCGCACACCAGCTACAGGAACCGAACGGCAGCGTGCAGCGGTGAGGCGGGAACACTGCGCGGGACATCGAGGGTGAGTATAGGACTATTTTTTATTTTATTTCTTATTTTTTGACCAGTTATATGGTGCCCAGTCCGTGGAGGAGAGTCTCCTCTCCTCCACCCTGGGTACCAACCGCACATAATCTGCTTACTTCCCGCATGGTGTGCACAGCCCCGTGCGGGAAGTAAGCAGATCAATGGACTCCTAGGTGTGCGGAATCCCTGCAATTCCGCATTTTTAATGAACATGTTGCTTTTTTTTCCGCTATGCGATTTTTTCGCGGAAAAAATCGCAACATTTGCACAAAAAATGCGGAATACCTTGTAAATAATAGGAGGCATATGTTAGCGTTTTTTTTCGCGTTTTTATCACGTTTTTATAGCGAAAAAACTCGAAAAAAACGCTAAAAATCCTGAACGTGTGCACATGGCCTCAAGGTTTTTATTTTTATCAGCAATTTAATAAACAAAAGTCAAAACAAAACTTTCTATGTTAATAAATGTAATGGATTCATAAAGATCAGATGTCAGATGTATAATAACCTAGATACGATCCTTTTATTCACCCATTGACTTTGTTGAGTCTGATCTGAAATACGGATCAAAGTAGTGTATGCTGTAATTTAGATATGGACCATATCAACTACCACAATGATTTGCTTTGGTCAGTGTGCTTGCCACATGCCACCCGTTTTGCAAACGGACATTTAAAGCGAACCTGTCACCCCTCTGGGATGAACATGACCTATTAATATGGGCATGCAGGTAATAAAAATGTTAAACTAGTCCTACCCATATGCCTCATATTAATGGTCTTGTTGTGGAGAAATGTTCTATTCTTTCTTTATGTTAATGATTTATTCCAGGCTCCGGGGCATGCGGTGTCTGACAGAAATCCCTGCCTCCTCTCCTCATTGTAATACTTACCCCTTCCCATGCACGTGAGTTACGGCCCCAGAATCCTGCGCCTGTGCCCTGCACTCCCTCAGAAATACATACCTCATCCTCCCTTCTATGGGCACTGCATTCAGGGATCTCCTGTGCAGGTGCTCTGTATATACTGTAGAGTACAATGTACAGGTAATAAAGTGATCACCAGTGCCATTATACACAGGAGCTCTGTATAGTGAATCTAATGAAAATGTAGAGTCCCTGTGGGTGGAGATAAGGGGAGGGGGAAAAAATAATAAATTACTGATAGGGGTTTGTTATAAGTCTCCAAAAATATTGGAAGCAACAGAGAATATCCTTGCAAAGTAAATAGATGAAGCTGTGACTCAAGGAGAAGTCATTATTATGGGGGACTTCAACTACCCTGAGATACATTGGGGAACAGAAACCTGCAGTTCCAGCAAAGGTAATCGGTTTTTGACAACTATGAGAAACAACTACCTTTCACAACTGGTTCGGGACCCAACAAGAAGGGGGGCACTGCTAGACCTAATATTAAGCAACAGGCCAGACCGCATAGCAAATATAAGGGTTGGGGGTCACTTGAGGAATAGTGATCATAAAATAATAAGTTTTCATGTATCCTTTAATAAGATGGGTAGTAGGGGGGTTACAAGGACACTAAACTTCAGGAGGGCAAATTTCCAACGGATGAGAGAGGATCTTGGTGCAATTAACTGGGACGATATCCTGAGACATAAAAATACACAAAGAAAATGGGAGACGTTTATTAGCATCCTGGATAGGACCTGTGCACAGTATATACCGTATGGGAAGAAACATAATAGGAATAGGAGGAAACTAATATGGCTAAATAGAGCTGTAAGGGGCGCTATAAGTGACAAAAAGAAAGCATTTAGAGAATTAAAGGAAGTGGGTAGTGATGAGGCATTAAATAAATTCAGAAAATTAAATAAATTCTGTAAAAAGCAAGTTAAGGCAGCAAAGATTGAGACAGAGCGACTCATTGCCAGAGAGAGTAAAAATAACCCCAAAATATTCTTTAGCTACATAAATAGTAAGAAACTAAAAAATGACAGTGTTTGTCCCCTTAAAAATAGTCTGGGTGAAATGGTGGAAGAGGATGAGGAAAAAGCCAATATGCTAAATGACTTTTTTCATCAGTATTTACACAAGAAAATTCCATGGCAGACAATATGATCAGTGATAATAAAAATTCCCCATTAAATGTCACCTGCTTAACCCAGCAGGAAGTACGTTGGCGTCTAAATATCACTAAAATTGACAAATCTCTGGGCCCGGATGGGATACACCCCCGAGTACTGCATTGATAGACCATTATTTTTAATCTTTAACCCCTTAATCCCATATGACGTACTATCCCGTCGAGGTAACCTGGGACTTAATTCCCAGTGACAGGATATTTCGTCATATGCAATCGACCACACTCACAGGGGGAGCGCGGCCGATCGCGGCCGGGTGTCAGATGACTATCGCAGCTGACATCCGGCACTATGTGCCAGGAGTGGTCACGGACCGCCCCCGGAACAATAACCCCGGCACACTGCGATCAAACATGATCGCAGCATTTCGGCGGTACAGGGAAGCATCGCGCAGGGAGGGGGCTCCCTGCGGGCTTTCCTGAGACCCTCGGTACAAGGCGATGTGCTCACCTTGTACCGAGCGTCTCTTCCCTGCAGGCCCCGAATCCAAAATGGTCACAGGACTATCTGGGTCCTGCAGGGAGGTGCTCCTTCCCTTTCGAGCTCTCCCATGCGCCCAAACAGGGGTTTACCCCAACATATGGGGTATCGGCGTACTCAGGACAAATTTGACAACAACTTTTGGGGTCCAATTTCTCTCTTGTTCTCTTGTGGGAAAATAAAAATTTGGGGGGCTAAAAAACCATTTTTGTGGGAAATTTTTTATTTTTTATTTTCATGGTTCTGCGTAATAAACTATAGTGAAACACTTGGGGGTTCAAAGTTCTCACAACACATCTAGATAAGTTCCTTGGGGGGGTCTAGTTTCCAATATGGGGTCACTTGGGGGATTTCTACTGTTTAGGCTCTGCATAGGCTCTGCAAATGCAATGTGACGCCTGCAGACCAATCCATCTAAGTCTGCATTCCAAATAGCGCTCCTTCCCTTCCGAGCTCTGCCATGCGCCCAAACGGTGGTTCTCCCCAACATATGGGGCATCAGCGTACTCAGCACAAATTGGACAACAACTTTTGGGGTCCAATTTTTCCTGTTACCCTTGGGAAAATACAAAACTGGGGGCTAAAAAATAATTTTTGTGGAAAAAAGATTATTTTTTATTTTCACGGCTCTGCGTTATAAACTGTAGTGAAACACATGGGGGTTCAAAGTTCTCACAATACATCTAGATATGTTCCTTGGGGGGTCTAGTTTTTAATATGGGGTCACTTGTGGGGGGTTTCTACTCTTTAGGTACATTAGGGGCTCTGCAAATGCAATTTGATGCCTGCAGACCATTCCATCTAAGTCTGCATTCCAAATGGCGCTCCTTCCCTTCCGAGCTCTGCCATGCACCCACATGGTGATTCCCCCCACATATGGGGTATCAGCATACTCAGGACAAATTGGACAACAACCTTTGTGGTCCAATTTCTCCTGATACCCTTGGGAAAATACAAACTGGGAGCTAAAATTAATTTTTGTGGGAAAAAAAATAATTTTTATTTTCTCGGCTCTGCGTTATAAACTGTAGTGAAACACTTGGAGGTTCAAAGCTCTCAAATCACATCTAGATAAGTTCCTTAGGGCATCTACTTTCCAAAATTATGTCACTTTTGGGGGGTTTCAATGTTTAGGCACATCAGTGGCTCTCCAAACGCAACATGGCGTCCCATCTCAATTCCAGTCAATTTTGCATTGAAAAGTCAAACAGCGCTCCTTCCCTTCCGAGCTCTGCCATGCGCCCAAACAGTAGTTTACCCCCACATATAGGGTATCAGCGAACTCAGGACAAATTTCCAAACAACTTTTGGGGTCCAATTTCTTCTCTTACCCTTGGGAAAATAAAAAATTGGGGGCGAAAAGATAATTTTTGTGAAAAAATATGATTTTTTATTTTTACGGCTCTGCATAATAAACTTCTGTGAAGCACTTGGTGGGTCAAAGTGCTCACCACACATCTAGATAAGTTCCTTAGGAGGTCTACTTTCCAAAATGGTGTCACTTGTGGGGGTTTCAATGTTTAGGCACATCAGGGGCTCTCCAAACGCAACATGGCGTCTCATCTCAATTCCAGTCAATTTTGCATTGAAAAGTCTAATAGCGCTCCTTCCCTTCTGAGCTCTGCCATGCACTCAGGACAAATTGTACAACAACTTTTGGGGTCCATTTTCTCCTGTTACCCTTGGTAAAATAAAACAAATTGGAGCTGAATAAATTTTGTGTGAAAAAAAGTTAAATGTTCATTTTTATTTAAACATTTCAAAAATTCCTGTGAAACACCTGAAGGGTTAATAAACTTCTTGAATGTGGTTTTGAGCTCCTTGAGGGGTGCAGTTTTTAGAATGGTGTCACACTTGGACCCTTCAAAATGACTTTAAATGAGATGTGGGCCCTTAAAAAAAATGGTGTTGTAAAAATTAGAAATTGCTGGTCAAGTTTTAACCCTTATAACTCCCTTATGTAAAGTAGACATGTGGGAAATGTTACTTATTAAGTATTTTGTGTGACACATCTCTGTGATTTAAGGGCATAAAATTTCAAAGTTGGAAAACTGCGAAATTTTCAAAATTTTAATTTTTGCCAAATGTCCCTTTTTTTTTTTTTTTTTTTTTTAACAAATGAACGCAAGTCTTATTGAAGAAATTTTACCACTATCATGAAGTACAATATGTCACGAGAAATCAGTGTCAGAATCATCAGGATCCGTTGAAGCATTCCAGAGTTATAATCTCATAAAGGGACAGTGGTCAGAATTGTAAAAATTGACCCGGTCATTAACGTGCAAACCACCCTTGGGGCTTAAGAGGTTAAAGACTCCATAATTACATGGTCTGTACCACAGGACTCGTGTATAGCAAATGTGGTGCCAATATTCAAAAAGGGGACAAAAACTGAACTCGGAAATTATAGGCCAGTAAGCTTAACCTCTACTGTGGGTAAAATCCGGGAGGGTATTCTAAGGGATGCTATGCTGGAGTATCTGAAGAGGAATAACCTCATGAACCAATATCAGCATGGGTTTACTAGGGACCATCATTCCTGTCAGAATTATCTGATCAGTTTCTAAGAAGAGGTGAGTTCCGGACTGGACCAAGGGAACCCAGTGGATGTAGTGTATATGGACTTTTCAAAAGCTTTTGATACGGTGCCACACAAAAGGTTGATACATAAAATGAGAATAATGGGGATAGGGGAAAATATGTGTAAGTGGGCTAAGAGCTGGCTCAGGGATAGGAAACAAAGGGTGGTTATTAATGGAGCACACTCGGACTGGGTCGCGGTTAGCAGTGGGGTACCACAGGAGTCAGTATTGGGCCCTCTTCTTTTTAACATATTTATTAATAACCTGGTGGGGGGCATACAGAGTAGAATTTCAATATTTGCAGATGACACTAAACTCTGCAGGGTAATCAATACAGAGAAGTACAATTTTATATTACAGGAGGATTATGTAAACTAGAAGCTTGGGCTGATAAATGGCAAATGAGCTTTAATGGGGATAAATGTAAGAGCAAATAAGATGTATAATTATGTGCTTAATTGTAAAACACTGGGCAAAACCGTCAATGAAAAAGACCTGGGTGTATGGGTGGATGACAAACTCATATTTAGTGGCCAGTGTCAGGCAACTGCTACAAAGGCAAATAAAATAATGGGATGCATTAAAAGAGGCATAGATGCTCATGAGGAGAACATAATTTTACCTCTATACAAGTCACTAGTGCGACAACACTTAGAACACTGTGTACAGTTCTGGCCTCCGGTGTATAAGAAAGACATAGCTGAACTAGAGCGGGTGCAGGGAAGACCCACCAAGGTTATTAGAGGACTGGGGGGGTCTGCAATACCAAGACAGGTTATTACACTTGGGGCTATTTAGTTTGGGAAAACAAAGGCTAAGGGGTGATCTTATTTTAATGTATAAATATATGAGGGGACAGTACAAAGACCTTTCTGATGATCCTTTTAATCATAGACCTGAGACAGGGACAAGGGGGCATCCTCTACATCTGGAGGAAAGAAGGTTTAAGCATAATAACAGACGCGGATTCTTTACTGTAAGAGCAGTGAGACTATGGAACTCTCTGCCGTATGAAGTTGGAATGAGTGATTCATTACTAAAATTTAAGAGGGGACTGGATGCTTTTCTTGAAAAGTATAATGTTACAGGTTATATACACTAATTTCCTTGATAGGGTTTGATCCAGGGAACTAGTCTGATTGCCGTATGTGGAGTCGGGAAGGAATTTTTTCCCTCAATGTGGAGCTTAGGCTACTTTCACACATCAGGTTTTTTTGCATCAGGCACAATCCGGCGAATGATGGAAAAAACGGATCCGGCGAAGATTGTGAAAAACTGATGTGACAGATCCGTTTTTTCAACGGATGCGGCTAGCATATCTAGATTATTGGATAAAAAAAAAATTTGGAGCATGCTCAGTTTAAAAAACAGGAATCCGGTGCCGGAATCCGTCATTTTCCAGATCCAGCACCTTCCGGCTCCCATAGGCTTCCATTCTAGCAAACATCCGGAAGCACTGGATCCAGCGTTTCCGGCTTTTTCGCCGGAGACATAAAACGTTGCTATGGATGTTTTTTCCAGAAACTGGAAAAGGCAGATTTGCTGGATCCAGCGAAAACCGGACGAATTGCAATGCCATCCGGCGCAATCCGGCACTAATACAAATCTTTTTTTAAATTTAGCTGGATTGAGCCTGACAGCAAAAACCTGATGTGTGAAAGAAACCTTACTCTTTGCCACTTGGTTTTTTTTTGCCTTCGTCTGGATGAACATGTTATGGCATGTTAAGTTAGGCTATGGGTTGAACTAGATGGACTTAAGGTCTTCCTTCAACCTTAATAACTATGTTACTATGTTACTGTGTTACTTTTACCTTATATATACGCTCAGTACATTCAGGTGCATCTCACAAAATTAGAATATCATCAAAAAGTTAATTTATTTCATTTCTTCAATACAAAAAGTGAAATTCATACATGCAGCGCCCCAGAGTCCTGGTCGTTGCAGTACTGTGGCTCCGCCACTATGGGGAGCTATGGTACGTCTGATTGCACTAAAGGAGTTTCTCTGATCAGGTAACACCTCACTACACTTCACACTCCGGCCACCAGGGGGGGGGGGTCCTATCTAGTAGGCCACTCCTCACACTCTGGTAAAACTGGGGGTTGGACAGGAAGACAGAGAGAAGTAGCTGGGAAGAGCTAGTGAGAGGACCTGTCAGGGATGGGATCCTGGCAGAATCCTCAGAGCAGAACTAACCAGTGCACAACGGGAATACAGTAAAGAGGAATTAGGAGTCGGACCAGAAGGAGTCGTGCTGTTAGACCGAGGCAACATCCTTCTGAGGCGCAAACAGTCGGTGGCCGGAACGCCGAGCAAGTAAGAGACTTTAAGTACTACTGCAAACCACGGCAGGACAGCCAATTAAAGGTTGGCTGTCTCACTTAACACCTAAGCAGACAACGGAGGCAGCTGTGGGAGAGGGGCGACTCTAGGGTCCCGGAAGAACTCCAGGCCTACCCCGTCATACGGGTGCGTCCTACCATATCATCTGGGGGACGGAGAGAATGAACATCAGAGACAGACAGAAGCAGTTGTGAGGACTATCCCGGGAGCTCAGCAGGGAAGGACTACAACACACAGCGCTAGAAGGTAGACACTGATTCCCACCTGTAAAGAGAACTCCTGATGTGCCTTTGGACCGGCCGGTCTCAGACAGCCCTGCTGACAGCGCTCTGGACTGAGGACTCTAAAACCTTCAGTAAAGAGGTAAAGAGACTGCAACCTGGTGTCCTCATTATTTACCACTACAGCACCACCACCACCATCATCCATCATATCTATCACTGTACGCCCCTCAGCAGGGTCACGGACTGGGCCTAGCCACCGTGACAACCCCAGAGCAGAGACTCAGAGGCCCGGTACCGGGTACCCCTCGGCCCTGCGGCAGTGGGGGCGCTACAACTTGGCTTCACGAACAGGATCTACTTAAGCCTGAAGAATCAGGTCATGTGTGCTTTGGAACTGTGATTTTTTGTGCTTGGACTGTGTATTGCCATTTACCGCCAAAATTCGCCATTGCCGCGCACGGAGGGAGGAGCCTCAGCTTCGTGGGCGGAACCGGCCAAAAGAAGCGCGGAACGGAAAGCGCGGTAAGGCGCCAATCCCGGAAGAGGAACTCCGACCTCCAGCAGGTTAGTGGGAGGAAGGGACAGCCATGTCCGAGTCGGGAGGAGAGGAGGTGGCGGCCGCAGCCGCGGACGCAGGGGCAGCTCCGGTCCCCGCAGCGGGCGAAGCCGCGGCCCTAATACCACCACCGGTTGCCGCAGAACCCGCTGTTCCCCTCAGCCAGTCGGACGCTGCCGCTAACACAAAAGCCATAATGCCCTTCTCTATGCCGTACCTGCCCGGAGCGGCCTGGCTCCCACGATACTCTGGGGAGTCGCATACATTCACTGACTTTAAGGAAGGGCTCTGCAGCCTGCTCGAGTTCTTTCCCCTGACAGAGCCGCAGAAGGTTCATATGATAACTGGCCAACTCTTTGGGGCGGCTCTGAGAGAATTGAAGTCCTGGCCCGCCGAGGATAAGGGAACTGCACAGCAGATTTTTGCAAAGCTTAAAGCCACCTCCGATACTCGCACTGCTACAGAAATTAAACTGACTTTCTATGGATGCAAACAAAGGCCGCAGGATAGCTTACGGGACTATGCCCTTAATCTCCAAGAGGCGATGCGGGCCATTAAGCAGAGTGACCCCGGCAGCATGCAAGATGAGGATAAACTTCTGAAGGAGCGGTTCATTGAGGGGCTCCTGTGCAGTCACCAGCGGGGCCAATTGCACTTCCTGGCCATGCAAAATCCAGACTTGACTTTTGCGCAATTTAAAGATAAGGCTATCCAGGCATTGCAGGAGCGACAGCCCAGCCGCGCAATACCACCCAGGCACCCCGCTCTCACATACCACCAGGAGGTGGCATCGGATACCCCAGTTGCCGCGGAGGCCGACACCCAGAGCTTCGAGGACGACTCCCCTGCAGGACTTCGCCTCCAGATGCAAGAGCTAACCAAGAGCGTTGCTGCCCTAGCCCGGACGGTGCAGTCCCTACAGGAGGCCCCCAAAGAAAAGATCCAGCCAGCCTCCGGACCAGAAGATGTCCCCTGGACGCGACAGAAGAGGACCCCACTGACCAGAGGCCAGGACAGCGATCGCTTCCATCAGGACGGACGACCCATCTGCCGCCGATGTCACCAGGTGGGCCACCTTGCAAGGTACTGTCCTTTAAACGAGCAACCCCTGGGGCAAAGGGCCAACCCCCAGGAGTAGGACGGTCAGGCCCGCAGCATTGGAGAACCAAGTATATTGGAGGACGACCAGTTCTCCCTGTAGTGATTGATGGTATCCCCTTGAACGCTTTGCTGGACACCGGTTCTCAGGTGACGACTATACCTTACGTGCTTTATAAACGGTATTGGGAGGACGCTGATATTACTCGTGGCCCTGACGATGATTTCACCATAATAGCCAGTAATGGTCAGCCGTTGCCACAAGTGGGGTATAAGGAGGTCACCATCAAGGTGGGGCGGGTGGAATTGAAAGCCCAAGGGATTGTGATTGTTGATATTGATCGTCGAGAATGTAATCCCATGATGACTCTTGGTACTAATGTTATAGAAAATTGTCTTGCAGAAGTTATTGTTTTGTTGCAACAGGTGGCAGAAACCGCTGGGCACAGTGAGCAACGTGCCCTGCAGAAGGAAATCAGAGCTCTGATGCAGAGACAGCAGGTAGAGCTGACTGGTGGTGAGATTGGTCGTGTCACTGTGAGTGATTCAAACCCCATCGCGATACCCCCCAGGAGTGAGATGTTAATATGGTGTCGGGCAGCCATCGGCCTCAGGGGTAAGGACTACCAGGCCTTGGTAGAACCCGTATATTCAGACAATAGGCCTACTGTTCTGACAGCCCGGGGGGTGGTCGACGTCCGCCAGGGGAGAGTGCCCGTACGTGTCCTCAATTGTGGGGAGGAAGAGGTTCACCTCACCAAGTATACCACGCTCGCCAAACTGTTCACTGTCAATAATAGTGTGATACAGACACCTGAACCCTTGGTCCCGTCAAACGTGGCGGAAAACAAAGGTTCTGCAGAGCACTCGAAAGACTGGTGTCGGGAATTGCATGTGGGCACTGACTCTACCCCATCCCATCAAAAACAGGGGGCCTACAGGGTGGTACACGAGTACGAGCAGGTATTCAGCAAACACCCCTTAGATTTTGGGCAGGTGAAAGGGATCCAACATCACATCCCCACGGGAGATCACCGACCCATAAAAGAGAGATATCGCCCGGTACCCCCAGCTCATTACCAGTGTGCCAAGGACATGTTGCGGGAAATGAAGGAGGCTG